>NC_066620.1:131195739-131546436 GCF_025201925.1 Gopherus flavomarginatus | reverse complement strand
GGGATGTAGGGCCACATGGGAGACAGGACGGAAGGGGTGCAGGGACATATGGGGGGGAGAGGGTGGTTGAGTAGATGCAGGAGGGAGGGGGCTAGGGCCACATGGGGAGGGGATGGCTGAGTGGGGGCGCAGAGACGTGGGGAGGAGGCAGCTGAGTGGGGACCCAGGGACACATGGGGATGGAGATGCAGATATACGTGGGGCTGGGGAGGAGGCATGGCTGAGTGGGAATGCAAGGACGTATGGGGACAGGAGCAGATGGACCTGACTGAAAGAGAGAAGCTTGGGGTCATCCAGGGTCTGCATGGTGGAGGCTCCCTAACAGTCCCTCCCTGCCCCAAAATACCTGTTCCATACTTCTCCCACCTGCACCCAATAACCTTTCAAGTTCATACTCATGCTTGTTCCCAGCAATTACTTCCCTCTCTCATAGGTCCTCCTTACCCCTGACTCCCCTAAGCCTTTGCAGTGCTTCTGAAGGGTTCAGGAAATACATTTCTGTATTGTAGTTTAAATGAATTAATATGCCTAGTAAGGAATTTTTGTCAAAAAAACATTTCCTGAATCTTTTTTTGTTGTCTATATCATTACAGACATAGTTGCTGACAAGTATTTTGAAATAAATTACCAAAACAATTTGAAACTGGCATGATTATATTTTGACAAACGAAATATGTAGAATTTTAAAATATTTTGTGCAGAATTTTAATTTTTTTCATATGGCATTCCCCTAGGAGTATAAAAAAAGTGCTATTACACAGCAGAAAACAGTCTACACCCTACACCCCACTTACAAAAAGAGACAAGATTTACCTGCTGCTATGACTTCAAACACATTCCACCCATAACCTCATCACCATCAGGTACATTGGACAACATCCTAGAACTTAAAAACTTGGGGCTGTCACTGAGTTCCCTTGGAGTACACATGGAGGCCATCATGGCTTTCCATTCTCCAATAGATGATTATTCTGTATTTGCCCACCCAATGATGATGAGGTTGCTCAGGGAGCTCAGAAATCTTTCCACTAGTCAAACATCCTAGTCCGGTTTGGGACCTCAATCTGGTTTTTAAATGCCTTACAAGATCTCAGTCTGAATCGATGGCTACCTGCTCCCACCTACATTTGTTGATGAAAACAGCATTTCTGGTAGCCATCGTGTGAGCCTGACGTTGAGGAAATTATGTGCCTTCATGGCATATCTCCCTTCCACAGCACTTTTCAAAGACAAGGACCCATTACAACCACACCAAAAATACCTTTCAAGCTCCATATTAATCAACCCATTCATCTCACAATTTTCCACCCTAAACCTCACCTAGACAAAGAGGAGACCCAGTTGCACCCATTTGATGTCAGCCTTCTATCTTGATAGGATTAATCCTTCCAGAAAGACTCCTAAATTATTTATTTCAATTGCAGACAGATCAGAAGGGTCTGCTGTGTCTAGACAAAGGCTTTCCAGTTGGATTTTCAACTGCTTTAGTTGTAGCTACCAATGTTGTAGTCTCTAAAGACATTCAGACATACGAACTCACTCTACAAGGTCTATTTCCTCTTCTATAGCCCTTCTCATAAATGTTCCCATTACTGAAATATGTAGAGCAGCAATAGAGGCCTCTATACGTACCATTGCTGAGCACTATGCAATAACTCATGACTTGGTTGCCAATGCTGCATTTGGCTCTGAGTTAAGTCGAGTATTGAAAAAAAAATATGGCAAAGCCACCTCCTCCTTAAAGGTAACTGCTCAGTAGTCACCTAGAATGGAGCACTCTTAGGGACACTACTTGAAGAAGATGAAATGCTTACTCACGTAGTGTAGCAACTGGCTCTTTGAGATGTGTGTCCCTATGGGAGCTTCACTTAAGGTGACCAAATGTCCTGATTTTATAGGGACAGTCCAAATTTTGAAGTCTTTTTCTTATGTAGGCTCCTATTACCCCCCAACCCATGTCCTGATTTTCCACATTTGCTGTCTGGTCACCCTAGCTTCACTACCCGTCTTCCTTCCCCTCAGCTTTGGAGTTCTCTGCTATGGAGCCATGTGGTAGAGAAGGAACTGAGGGCAGTTGACCCTCGCAGTGCTATATAACAGCACAGAGTATGAGACTGAGTAAGATGCACGTGCAGGCCAAACGGACACTGCTGTGAGAAATCCCTCTCAAAGATGCGGGGGCACGACAGCACCTAGAATGGAGCAGCCTGAGGGGCACACATCTCAAAGAACCAGTTACTTCAGAGTGAGTAACCATTTCTTCTCTTCTTTTCTGTCATCTAGCTCCTCATATGGTGTTCACCTACTATTTTGCCTTCCTTTTTCATGTTTGTGAGACTGCATATCCTTCTATGGGTAACAGTAGGTTCTTGCTGCTTAGGGTGACCATATTTCCCAAAGGGAAAATAGGATGCCACACGGGACTGGCCCGAGCTGCTCACCTGAGCCCTCCTCCCCACACGGGGCTGGCGTTGTTGCTTGTCTGAGCCATGCTTGCCCCCCATGCAAGGCTGGCATTGCTGCTCACTTGAGCCTTGCCTGTTGTAGTTTGCTAGAGCCCTGCATGTGCCGAACCCTGCCACTCTCCCCACGCTGGGCTGATATTGGCATAGTTGCTCGCTCGAGCCCTGCATGCCACCTACCTTCCCACGTGCGTGGAACTGGCATCTCCCTCCATCCTTCACCTGTTCCTCTGCAACTCACTTTTTTGACAAAAGTGGGCATTTGTCCCATTTACTCTTGTCAACTGAGCAAATGGGACAAATGCCAACTTTTGCCATAAGTCAGGATGGCCAGGACAGGCCTAAAAAAGGGACTGTCCTGGCCAAAACAGGACAGAGTGGGAGGCAGAGGGAAGAGACCCTTTTTGATTCAGGATACCAGGAAAAGCAGTAAGGATAAGAGCAACTGGATAGTAAATAGTAAGACTGATTCATTTTTATGACCATCAATCAGTACTTAAGAGTTTTTTTTTCTGAATAGTTTAATTAATGCATAACACTGAGCTGTTTTTCATCTTAGGACAGAAAGCTGCCTGTGTCGTCACCTTGCTAGAGTATAGCTCTGTGAACATTCCTTGGAAATGCAGAATTTCTGTTTGACTAATAAGGTACTTTAGGTAGGGAAAAGTGAGAGTGTGTGTGTGCAGAGAGGGAGTACTTGCACAATTTACTACCCATAATAAAAAGTTTGCTGCTCTAGGTTCTGCAGATCAATCTGTGACCCATATTGCATGAAAGGTAACCAACAGCAGCAAGATAAGAAGAAATAGTAAACAAATAAGACATGATTGGGTTTTCTGACCATCAGTCAGTGAAAAATAACTGAGAAAATAATTAAAGAGAAAGTAATAAAGCATCAAAAGGGGTATAATCTGATAATGACCAACCAGAACCACTTTTGTAAATGATAATTCATATCTTCAGCATTAGATTCCTTTGAAAGAGTTAACAAATACACACAACATACATATAGTAAAACATTTCTGCTACATGCACACATTTTAAATTTTTGCCTCTTCATGGATAGGTTTCATATTAAAAAGAACAGATCAAACACAATCAGTAAATTATAGCCACGTTTAATGGCTGCATGTCGTTTATTCTTTTTAGAGCAAATACATGCTGTACTTTTCCACTACTAAATTATGCCTTCATCTACTTTTTTATTAGATCATAGGCATGAGTCATTTTACAGACTGAAGAACAGTATTAGTTCTAAGATACTGCATAGAACACCAGGCCCTGAATACATCTATTTACAAAAGATTAGGCTGCCATCTTTTGGCAGAAGGAAAGGAACAAAAAACTTTATTAACAAACATAAGATGTATTGTGCCATTGGACTCTCCTGTTTGATTTTAATATAATAATTCTAAGACTCAGAGTCCTCTGAGTATATTAATGTTTTTTGCAGGCCAGTACTATCCCACCTGCAGTTTCCCTCTTATGGCTTACTTAGACTAGGATAAAAGGTGTATTTTAAAAACACATTAGCCAATATGTTTTAACTAATACATTCTAAAATTCTAGGGTTCACTGCCACTGGGTTTCATATTTTAAAATACAATTTGCTCTGTCTGCACTATAGTTTTAAAAAGTTTTGGTGAACTGTTAGCAAACTGTTCTGTAAAATGCATCTTTCATCCTTGTCTAGACAACCTCCTGAAAGAAGACCTTAGTACTTGACTCTAACAGAATCCTAATGCAGAATTCACAGTTGTAATCTCTCCTCTGCAGAGTGAAAAAAATTCAACGATTTAAAAAAAAATCAGATTTTTTGATAAAATGCTTTTTGAGGAAAAAACCTATCTAAAGATAGTTTTAATTAAGCTGTATTATAGCTCAAAGTTGTCTCGTCATGGAATAGGGATTATAAATTCTAATTCTGTAGTATGAGACAATATATTCATGTAATGTTTAAGAAAAATGTTGTAAGTGAGTTCCAATAGTTCATGGATTAGGGACCCAATTTTATGGGGTTCCACAGGTTTCTGTATAGATTATTTAGGTTAATCTTTTTCTCTGCCCAATGGGACTCCGCTCAGTCTAGAAGATACCATCAGAGATGCTTAGTTTTGCAGTCCTCAAACTCTGGATTTGTGTCTACAGACATGCTTGTTAACAGCAAAGATATTTTAAATAAATAAATAATATATAGAGGTGAGAAATAACAGACCTCAACCCTATTGTCCCTCTGGAAATTTGTGTACACAGAGTCAATCCCTTACCTCTCTCTAAAAGTGCAAAGTTTCAAAAAAGTTCAATGAATTAGAAGATTGTTGTGGGCTGAATAGATCTGGACAAGGAGGAGTCGTCTGGAGATAAATGTGAGAAGCGAGGGACATATGCTTGTTTTATTAAAATATTGTATGTTTGCTGTTGAAGAAAAAAATCCAGAGTACTTAATGTTGTTGTTGTTGTTTTTAGTTAAATAAACCAATTTAGATGTCTGTCTGGTGATCTCCTCCTAATACAGCATGGCAAGAAAATCCTCCAAATACTAATGATTAACCTGTTGAATAGGAGATAGTTCACCACCCAATGACTTCAGAAATATCTGCTTCACTTACCTTTGGTAAATGAAATAACCAAATAATCATTCATTTTCTGATATAGCTGTAAAACTAATCTGAAAAGTTTTCAAAATAAATCACGGTTTAAAAATGTATAGAGTGTACCTTCTATAAATGAAACCTACATCTGTCTCGGAGTTGTGAAGAATATGTATTAAGGTTATAACAACCAACAAGAATGCACTTTTATGTAGAAAACCATGATTAAATCTAGTCTTCCTGACTAGTGATTTAAATCTACTGGATTTAAATCACATCCACCCTGCTCCTCTGTGTTGCAGCTGTCTCAATCTCCTGGAGATGAAAATATATTTTCATTACTTTGCTTGTATTCTCTTTATTAATGATATCCATATTCTCTGGTGCATGCATCTTTTTGGTGGCAGCCTAATCTTACTTGTGTAGCAAGAGAATGGCTCTGTTTTCACTTCAGTTGTATTCTGTGGTGGAAATCTCTGCCACAAGGAACAAATTATAGTGCTGCTTGTTCCTAATATAAACTGGAGTAAGATTGTCATTCTCTTTTAATAGATTTTTCCCATTACTTTTTTTGGCCTGTACTATACCTGTGTATGTAAATATAAATGCTGGAAAACACTGATGTAGAAAAGTGAAATAACTTTGAATATTTTGTTATGGTTAAAGGGATGTTGTCAGGTGAAAAATCATACTTAACAAAATCTGACCAGTTATACATAACCCATTATACTAAATTTTGAAATAATTTTCTAGTTTTATTCCTCACAATTAATAATGTTCATTTACTTCTTGCATTATTGTACTTTCCTTGTGGACCATAAAAATAGACATCTGATTCACTGTTTGGCTGTCAAGCATTCTCATAATGTTGCAAAGTTTGGCTTGCAAACATAGTAGGGAAATGCTTAAATCCAAACAAAGTTGTATTTTCACTGGATTTAAAAACAAATAAACCGCAGATGTTACTGAACTTATGTTTTGGGTCTAACTTGACCTGAGAATCTCTCTTAAAGAATATTAAGTGTACTTTCAATCAGATCTGGTCAATGAAAGATTATAAAATATTCTCTGATTTTCCCACTTAACTATTGTGTGCTTGAGTTGATAGAATTTACTTATACAGTAAATAAGTATAAAGTATATTAATATTTTATTCTGCAATCACATATTTGGAAGATTAACTCTTTTATATGTAACTGTTGAATATGAGCATTCACAATGTTGCATGTAACATACTAATGCAATTTTCAACCTTTTTTTTCTTTTGATTATAGCACCATTGAACCTCTGTATTTTACCTATGGAATCTTATTTGCCTGTGGTTGTTCATTTGCGTACCAGCCATCCTTGGTCATTCTGGGGCAATATTTCAAGAAGCGCCTTGGACTAGTGAATGGCATCGTCACTGCCGGAAGCAGCTTGTTCACTGTGTCACTGCCTTTCCTTTTAAGAGTGTTGATTGATTCAGTTGGCCTGTACAACACTTTAAGGGTCCTGTGCATCCTTATATTTGTTCTTTTCCTAGCTGGCTTCACTTACAAACCCCTCATTTCCAGTGCAAGTGACAAAGAGGGTGGAAAGAAGGGCATATTGAGATTTCCTCCTGCAAAGAAGATTTTCAGTTTCTCCATTTTCAAGGTTACGGGTTATCGAATCTGGGCTTTTGGAATCCCTGCTGCACTTTTTGGATACTTTGTGCCTTATGTTCACTTGGTAAGTGCACATCTTTTGCTGTGTATAGTTTATTTAAAAAATCTATTCCCTTTGTATTCTGGACTAAGAAAACCACTGGTATTAGGAATATCTAACATCGAAGTTGTACTGTGGAGGATCACGTGACTTGTGTTCTAATGTCTGCAATTAGGAGACATTCTAGCTGTCAATCAGAACCTTTGCACTCTCTTAGTCTGGAGCCAGTTTAATTTTTAGTTCCTTATTTTCTCCCCTGAGGTTGTATAGAGGAGGGAAAAGGAAAAATATTTTAACTGCACAAGAAAGCCTCTGAATAGTATTCTGTTTTACTTCAAATGAATTTTGTACTATTGACTGAACAAAATTGTTGGTTTTTTTTTTTTGAGGCCCTGAACAGTAAACATAGCCAATTACACTGTGTATTTATGTGTGATTTGAGTGAGGATAGTGACAGGATGTTGCATATTAGAGCAGTACTGAGAATATACTTTAGAATATGCAAATATGCTTTGGATTTATTGGATACTTTATGAAAAAACACTCCTGCAGATAACAAAGTAGGGAGATTTTGATCATGAATGTAATGAAAGAATTAAAATATATCACAGAAAAAAAGTTGATTTCTAGTCCATGCTTAATTTCCCATTTTGATTGATGTCAGCAGTATTATTAACTAGAGCTTTGCCAAAATATTTGCACTGCTAGTAAATCAATTTTTTAATAATAAATTTGCTAGTTTTTGTTAAAAGCACAATATTTGAGCTATATCTTGCTTTTCCCTTTGAAATTTTGTAATAATAAATATGAAAATATCTGTTGGAAAAATAATACAGCAAAACACAGAAAGTCCAGTATGTTCATGGAAAGTGTTGGGGGAGGAGGGAAAGGGGGAAGAGACAACTTATTGTTTTAGAAGACGGAGGAAGAAGCCAGGAGGGCAGTCATTTTAGACTTGATTCTGACTAACGGTGAGATATTGGTAGCGAACAGAATGGGGAAGGCAACTTGGATGAAAGTGATCCTGAAATCTTCAAGCTTCATGAGTCTAAGACCTGGTCTACACTGGGTGGCGGGGATTGATCTAAGATACTCAACTTCAGCTACGTGAATAACGTAGCTGAAATCAGCATACTTAGACCTACTCATTGTGGTGTCTCCACTGCGATGAGTTGACTGCTGCTGTTCCCCTATCGACTCTGCCTGCCCCTCTCACGGCGGTGGAGTACAGGAGTTGATGGGAGAGTGCTCAGGGTCAATTTATTGCATCTAGACTAAACATGATAAATTGACCTCTGCTGGATCAATCACTGCCTGCCAATCCGGCGGGTAGTGTAGACATACTCTAAGGAAAGGAAGGAATGAAAACAGTAGAATGAGGACAGTGGACTTCAAAAAAGACTCAACAAACTTAAATAACTAGTAGGTAAGGTTACATGGGAAGAAAATCTCAGGGATAAAGGAGTTCAGGAGAGTTATCAGTCTCAAGATGTTTCCTGAATAATAATTGATGTTCTTGCTAGACCTAATAGGAGGACAGCAACATTTCAAATAGCTGCATTTATTTGTATTACCCCAGTGCCTAGAAGCCGTAATTATGGACCAGGACCCCATTATGCTATGCACTGAGCGAACAAACAGAACAAAAAGTTGATCTCTCCCTGCCCTAAGAGCTTATAATCCAACTGTAAGACAAGAGACAGCAGATGGATACAGATAGACAGATGAGAGAGTACAAGGAACTAATGACACGATCAGCATGGTTACTGATGTACTGATACCATAGCACTGTATGCATTGTTTAGTCTGTTGTCTTCCGGAAGATACTGGAATCATACCGCATTGCATGGGCTATTTAATCAATTACTTTCCTGTTCTGTTCAAGCATTTTCAACAACAATTATTGAAACCTAGTTTAATTTCTTTGAGTGATTGCTCATGTCCATTCCACAGTAGGTGTGTGTGCTCGCCACGTGCACCTGTACCAGACTTTTTTTCCCTTAGAAGTACCCGTAGAGGAGCACTCCTAGCAACCCATGGACTATCGCCACCATGGCACAGTATAAGGGGCGCTGTGCACTCCCCCAACCCCCGGTTCTTTTTTGCTGCCAGTGATGGTGCTTTGGAACTGCTGTGTTCCAGCTCTTCACTGTAGCCATCCCTGTTTAGACTGTTGTTTAGTTCTGTAGATAGTTTAGTATGTGTAGTTTTAAAAGTAAATATATCTAAAGTAGAAGAGCCTCTAATAACTGCACCCAGGTCATGTGGCACTTGTAAATGGGCTATGCCTCCCCCACACTAGTTGCTTACTCTGTCTTGGAGAAACCCAGGTCAGCGACCCCGGCAAAATTTGCAGCTAGTTTAAACCCTGGACTAAGGAGGAGTGGGATATATGGCTCTGAGCCATATTGATGGAGTTGGCCATGACCCTGCCATCCCTGCACCGCTCCTAGTTGGCACCGAGCACCGTAGCATCGGTGCACGGCGACCCAGTAGTGCCTTCTACCAGCCAGCACCGCTCCCCATCCGTGGGAGATTCTAGGAAAACGAGGAAGCGGTCTTTTCCATCAAGACACCTGGACAAGGCTGGGGGTGAGGTTAGACCCGCGCTGGGCAACTCTCGATCCCCCTCGCCCTCATGGCCTCCAACTCGGGTAGAGCAGAGTAGCCCAGCCCACTCTGAGCCGACCTTCCTGTATGCCAGTGGCCACGTACAGGTGCCCTCCATGCTGGAGGCCCTGCAGGCGACTCGGGACATAATGTCTCTTCTGATATCAGCTGCACCGACCCCAGTGGCTCCCTGGTCCAGAGGCAAACCAGCGCTCGGACCACCTCAGTCGCCACCCGGACGATACTGCTCACAGTCGTGGGAAGGATCCCAATGCCACTCTTCGCCGAGTGACCACCCCGCTCCGGGGTCTCTGCCGACCCCCACCCAATTGTCATGCTGCGTGTCGAGCAACAGGGACTCGAGGCACCCTCCGCATCTAGGGAGCGCAGGCCTCAAGGTCAGAGCACGTCCTGCTGGGAATAGGACCGATGGCACTGGAGGTCGCCAACTCTGAGAAGACGCCATAGCCCCTTGCGGTACCCATGTCAACACTGCTCATGCTCTTCATCCCGGTTGAGGTCCCTGGCACGGCTCGGGTCGGCTCCTGCAGCCTCAGGCATAGATCACCAGCAACTGGCTGCCACAGATCTGCCCAATGGAGCTGTTTGCGGAGCAGCCGCTACAGACAGTATTCCTGCTCCTCTACACCGGGCTCACTGTCTCGGGCCTGGCACCGTTCATGGCACCGCTACTCATCCCCATCCCTGGATAGCAGTTGTTCGTGCACCAGCCCAGCCTCCCCTCGGAGCCGGCAGTTAGTGAACCAGACGAGTCTGGTGGGGCAGCCCACTCTGACAGTGCCACAGCAAGTACAATGGCACCAGGCTTCCTGGCCAGCGACCTGGTACCAGTGGACCCCATGGGTCCCAATGCAGACCCTACAGGTGGCTCACTCAGTAGCCAGGGCCTTAGACCATCAGTCTCCATCTCTCAGCCCCCCAGGAGGGGGTCAGCGGAGCGCTCCTCCCCAGCCTTGCATTCAAAGGGCACCAGGCGCTGGGGACTGCGACACTGGTGGGAATGCAAAGCACCGCGCTTGCATCCTCATCCTCCCCAGATGAGGCCATCATGGCACCACCTCTTCCTGTTCCCCTTCACCAGGCGCTCCTGAAAAGGGTGGCCTCAATTTACAGGCTGAAGATGTGGAGGAGCCATCGAACTCCCTCTTTGATGTTCTCTCAGCCACAGCACTGGCTAGGGTGGCCTGCCCTCTCCATGAAGGGGTGGCGAAAATCTCCACTGCCATATGGCAGACCCCATTTTCCTTGCCCCCCATCTCTGAGGGCAGAGCAGAAGTATTTCGTGCCAACCCAAGGGCACGAATATCTCTATACTCATCTCGCCCCCAGTTCCCTGGTGCTCGAGGCAGTCAACCACAAGGAGCACCACTACCAGCCCACTCCCACCCCTAAGAATAAGGATTCAAGGAGGCTGGACTTTTTTGGTAGAAAGCTTTATTCTTTTTCAAGCTTTCAGCTGAGGATGGCAAACCACCAAGCTCTGCTGGGCAGATATGATTTTAACTTATAGGGCCCAGTGCCAAAGTTTACAGACTCCCTCCAGGAACATGATCAGAAGGAGTATAAGGCCCTGGTGAAGGAGGGCCCTGCTGCTGCCAGAGCAGCCCTTTAGGCAGCCTCGGATGCAGTGGAGAAGGCAGCAAGAACCATGGTCTCTGCGGCGTCCATGCAGAGGGCATCATGGCTCCTCTTGTCCAGGCTGTCCAACAAGAGACGGAGCTCCCTGCAGGACCTCCCTTTCGATGACAAGGCTGCGTTTGCAGAGCAAAGGTACATAAATTTACACAGTCTCAAGGACTCTCACATGACCTTAAAGACTCTTGGCCTCTTATGTCCCAGCCCTGGCCAGGACCAAGTTCAAGCCTCAGCAGGCCCCCAGCCAAGCCACCCACTCCCAACACAAACGTTCTCACAGGAAATCTAGAACCTATAGGAAGCTTCCACAGCGGCAGTCTCAGTCTGCCCCCCCAGCCTGGCCCCTCTAATGGTAAGCACGTGGGTAAGCACCCATTTTAATGTGATGCCCAGGGACCATGGATCTGCCCACCTTACCCTTCTCCAGCCATCTCTACACATTTGTCCCGGAGTGCTTGCTGCTGACCTCAGACCGCTGGGCCCTCAACATCATCTCCTGGGGCTATACTCTCTAATTTCTTTCTACCCCACCTACCCCCCTCTCCCCATCCCTCTTCAGGGACCCCTTTCACGAGAACCTACTCGAGCAAGAGATGAGGCGGCTCCTTTACCTGGGAGCCGTGGAGGTGGTGCCTATGGAGTTCAGGTACAAAGGGTACTACTCCCGCTATTTCCTTATTACGAAGGCCAAAGGGGGCCTTAGGCCCATCCTGGACATGCGAGGTCTAAACTAGTACATGGTAAAACTCAAGTTCCACATGGTATCCCTGGCCTCCATTATTCCCTCCCTGGATCCTGGTGACTGGTATGCCGCCCTCGATCTCCAGGACGTGTAATTCCACATTCACATATTCGAGGGCCAGAGGCATTTCCTCTGCTTCACAGTAGGACAGGAACACTACCAGTTCACTGTCCTCCCTTTTGGCCTCTCAGCAGCACCCAGAATCTTCACGAAGTGTATGTCTGTGGTGGCGGCCTACCTCAGATGTTGGGGATCCAGATCTTCCCCCATCTCGATGACTGGTTGGTCAAAGACAGCTCCAGGTCACAGGTGCAGGACCACATAACACTTCTCCTGTCCACATTCACCACATGCACTGCAGCTGTTGGTAAACAACATCAGATTGTACCAGTACAACGAATAGAGCGCATTGGTGCGGTTCTCTATGAGACATCGACCAGAGCTTCCCTCCCACTGGACAAGTTTGAAACCTTGAGGGATTTCATCAGGGCGATCACGAGGTTTCCCGTGACGACTGCCAGGTGCATCCCTCCAGCTCCTGGGTCACATGGCAGCATGCATGTACATGGTATGCCATGCCAGACTCGGAATGAGGCTCCTTAGCTCTGGCTGGCCTCGACGTTCTCCCAGTCCAGAGACAGGTTGGACACAGTCCTCACCGTGCCCAAGTCCGTACCAGCCTCCCTCCTTTGGTGGGCCACTCTGGAGAATGTGCTCTGAGGGGTCCCATTCGAGAGCTGCTCCTCAACTATAGAATTGGTGTCTGTTGCATTGGACTTGGGGTGGGGAGCCTATATGGGAGACCTCCAGACCCAAGGCCTGTGGTCTGCAGAGGAACTAGGCCTGCACATAAACGTCAAAGCATTCTGAGCAGTCTATCTGGCCTGTGTGGCTTTTTGCTCGTGCCTTACAGGCAGGGTAGTCAGAGTTCTCACGGACAACATGGCCTCGATGTTCTGCATCAACAGGTAGCCCTCCGGCTGTGGGATTTCTGCATCGCCCACGCGAGTGGTCTCTGCACCTGGGGGTGGCTCACATGATCTTCCAAACGTGGGGCACTCCCCAAGTGGACCTCTTCGAAGGTGCGTCGGAACTCCTTGCTCCAGCTCTGCTGCAGCCTTTCCAGTTGATCTTAGTGGTACCTTTTTAGCTAGTTATTAGTAGCTCGTAGAAAGTAGTTTTCAGTTTTAGAGCAGGCCCCAGGCTTCAAGTCGTGCGACTCCTGTCTCCGTTCCATGCCAAGGAGTGATCCGCATGCTAAGTGTCTCCGCTGCTTGGGCGAAACTCACATGAGTGAACGCTGCAAGATCTGCAGGTCTTTTAAGCCACAAACTAAGAAGAAGGACATCAGACTTTGCGCTCTCCTCATGGAATCGGTGCTGGCTCTAACCCGGTACGCTGGGCGGACTTGGTGCTGGGCACCTCATCGTAAGTGCGCAGCGAAGCCCCCTCCCACAGTCGGCACTGCTCCCCTTCCAAGAAGCAAAGGAAGAGCTCAAATTCACAGTGGCTCCAAGAGAAGGGAGGGGGAGAGGCTGGTCCCGCTTTGGGCAGCCCGCGGTCCCCTCCGGGCTCGAAACCTCTGACTTGTGCTGAGTGGAGTAGCCCGGCAGTGTAGACATGTGCCTCTCCTGCGGTCCGGATCCCATCAACACCAGAGGCTCTACGGGCTGCTCGAGACGTTTTGAGCTTGCTGGTGCCCGGGGCGCTGCCAGTGGCGGGGCCCCGGTCCCAAGGCAAACCGCTGATGGGTGCTCAACAGGCTTCCCCCATACAGCACAGCTCTCACTCTGAAGACCACTCTCTACCTCGTTTGGCACTCAGCAACAGGTCCACTTGCAGATCACATCCACCATCCTCAGCACTGGCCAGGTTACCCGGTTCACTGCCATCCGGGCAGGAGTCTCGGGGTCCCTCCAGGCCATGCAGCAATGGGCGCAGGCACCAAGATAGGCATCAAAGGCGTTCCTCTTAACGATGCAGCTATCGTAGCTGGTCTCCGCGCGACCGACATCAACGCTCCCGCTCTGTCAGACATCACACATGGGGCTCCCGCTGTGTGTCACCAGCACCATGGCACCGCAGCTCCAGGCGCCAAAACAAATCTCGGAACAGTACTTCCGGAGAGTACCAGTCCTCAATGTTGAGGTCCTGATCCTGTGGAAGACGGCATCATAGGCACCATCACTCCCACCACTCCTATGGTACTGTTCAGTCGGTGGTGACCTCAGCCTTGGCACCCAGCTGTCCCTCGCTGGGCCGTACCGATCAGCCGGACAAGATAGCGCCACATGTCCTGCAGCATGGACAGTGGCAAAGGGTCCCATGTCAGGGACAGTGGTGTCAAAGGGCACCATGGTCGCCGATGCCCACTGAGCCGGGAACCATTCAGTGGCCAGGGCGTCCGAGGCCCTGTTGACCTCGCTATCTAAGCCAAGGGACAAATCAACAGATCATGAGTTGCCGGCTCTGCGCCTGGACTCTGACCTGGGAGTTGATCTCCTGGCACTGGCTGTGGCCCACAGTCCCATGCCGGTCTCTTCTCCTGCACTGCATGATACTATCGCCGCACCACCACCCTCTGTTCCACAGGAAGATTTCAGGGGGCATCAAGACCTGCTAAAGCGGGTGGCATTGAGCCTCCCACTGCAGGCTGAGGAGATGGAGGGCCCGTCCGATTAGGGATTAGGTACATCTATGGGGAGGTGTGTTTAATCCCTGAGACATTTCTTTGTATTGTGCTTCTTCTATTGATAAATAAGACTTTGTTCTCCAAGTCTGCCAGTCCATCACTAAAATTCTCATCTCTCTTCCTCCCCAAAAAAGCAAGTAGGAGTAGCTCCGCCACCCAGTGTCATCCTTGTCTTTTTTAAAAAATAATTTATCTTACTTTAGGTAAAATGTGAGGTAATAGCAGTGAAAGCAGATATGTAGTCATTGGTGTAGTCATGTGAAATAGCATATTGTTTTGAATTGATGCTGCATGCTGCAGCTGCACTTTTTGAGGTACCACCAATATGAAGCCACTGTTAACTATTAAAGATAGTCCTGATAGACAGAGCTTCCCACTCATATTGCATCCGTCTCTGTTCAGCTGTTTCAAAGAAATTTAGAGCTACTGAAGGTACTGTTTAGAATTCTGCCAGGGAAGGGTTTCTGATATCAATGATAGTATTAAGTGTGGTAGATGTTTATATGAAGGTGTATGGTCCTTTATAGTAGCAACCACACCATAGTGTCAACCTGTGTTCAGAGCAACCATCAACCAATGCAGAGAGCATAGGATAGATTCACAATAATTAAGTCTACGATTTAGTCATGGGTATTTTTAGTAAAAGTCATGGACACGTCACAGGCAATAAACAAAAATTCATGGCCCGTGACCTGTCCCATGACTTATACTATAAATACCCCCTCACTAATTCTTGGGGGTCACTGCTGCAGGGAGGAAAAGCTGGGGGGGCAGGGTCAGCTGATGCTCTGGTCGCCCTGGGGACGGCTGCAGTGTGTGTGAGGGTGCCAATGGCTCCTTCGGCTGCCCCGGGACCACTGCTGGGGGGCGGGGGGAGCACAGCTGCTTGGGCAGTCCCCGGGGCCAGTTTAACTGGGGTTGTCCAAGCAGCAGCTGGCTGCAGGAGCTGCTCCAGCAGTGGCCAGTGTGGCTGTCCCCAGGGTTACCTGAGTAGCTGGTCCCAGAGCCAGCTGCTTGGGTGGCCATGGGGTCAGCCACACTGGCTGCTGCAGAAGTCACAGAGGCAGGGCCGGTGCAATCATTTAGGCAACCTAGGCGTTTGCCTAGGGCACTGGGATTTGGGGGGCACCATTTTCTTTGGCAACGACCATGGCTGCCGGATCTTTGGCCGCCCCGGTCGCCGCCAGCATTTAGGTGGAGGGAGCTGGGGCAGAGGAGCACGGGGAGGGCCGCCTGCAGCAAGTAGAGGGGGGCAGCACCCAGGGGAACTCCCCTGCCCTGCCCTGCCCTGCCCTGCCCTGCCCTACCTCACCTCCTCCCCGAGCACGCCGTGGCTGCTTCATTTCTCCCACTTCCCAGGCTTGCGACGCCTAAGCTGATTGGCGCTGCAAGCCTGAGAGGCGGGAGAAGTGAAGCAGCCATGGCGTGCTCGGGGTGCTCGTGCACGGAGCAGGTGTGAGCTGGGGCGTAGGGGGTGCCTCATGGTGGGGGGTGGGAGAGCTGCCACGGGGGTTGCAAGGTGGAAGTTTCACCTAGGGCATGAAACATCCTTGCACCAGCCCTGCACAGACGTCATGGAAAGTCACAGAATCCGTGACTTCTGAGATCTCTGCGACAGATACAGAGCCCTAATGATGATGCCATCTTTACACTGCTGTTAAAATACTTCATTGTCTGTAGTGCTCTCACAGGTTCCACCTTTTTACTTAAAATATTGACATGCATTGCTAGAAGCTTTTAGAGAACTCTGTAGAATTAGCAGATGACTTGAAAATAATGGGTAAGTTGCAGGTTCAATTTAACACTGGCTGTTAATAAATGCTTTTAGTTCCTAATGACTGTCCCTTCCTTCTAGTACAATAGTGTTTGAAACTTTGCAGTTCTTGTCTTGAATTCAGGCTTGGTAATTTCTGAGAGAGTTCAACTGCAAATATTGTATACTTAAAATAATAATGCTTAAAGCATTTTTCCAAATGCCATTATAAAAACATAAAAATGTAAGAATGGCCGTACTGGGTCAGACCAAAGGTTCATCCAGCCCAGTATCCTGTCTACCGACAGTGGTCAATGCCAGGTGCCCCAGAGTGAGTGAACCTAACAGGTAATGATCAAATGATCTCTCTGCTGCTGTCCATCACCACCCTCTGACAAACAGAGGCCAGGGACACCATTCCTTACCCGTCCTGGCTAATAGCCATTAATGGACTTAACTTCCATGAATTTATCCAGTTCTCATTTAAACCCTGTTATAGTTCTAGCCTTCACAACTTCCTCAGGCAAGGAATTCCACTGTGCACTGTGTGAAGAAAAATTTCCTTTTATTTATTTTAAACCTGCTGCCCATTAATTTCATTTGGTGGCCCCTAGTTCTTATATTATGAGAACAAGTAAATAACTTTTCCTTATTCAGTAAATAACTTATTTCCTTATTATATTAATACTTTCAAAAATATTTGTTTCCATTTTATAGAAGGTGAAACTAAAGTAGAATTCATGACTTTTTTACAAATCAAGTGTGCAATACAATATCTAGTAAATAGTGCCATTAAACTATATCTTGATATTATTTATCTTCCTAGTTCAGTTAACTTTGTTCCACAAGAGCTCAGAATTTTATTCTTCAAATTTATTTCAGAGAAAAGGTTACTCTTAAAAGATGCTTTCATTTCTGTTAGAAAAAGGCTAGGCGCAATGTTTAAATGCAGTTGCAGAATTGCCTTCCACAAATCATCTTCTATACATTTTTCAGAAAATAGCTGGTGTCTGTCAAAAAGTTGTGACTCCACACCACTGCTACGCTTTACAGAAAAAGGAAAATTCTAAAATAACCCCACAAAGAACAACTTTCAGTATTTCTTTACTACTGCTTTGCTGCTCAAATATTAATTCCACTGTGTAAGACTTTTTGTGAACCAACGTTACCTCACAAATGTACTTAAAACTTATCCAGAAGCTATATACATTTTTGTGTAAAACAGATATCCTTTATCGATTCACTGTCTTGTTTAGATTATTCCTGCCTTTTTTTTAAAAAACTGAATAAACTTGTAGTCTCCGTCATCCTGTTCATTCTCTTGACTACTGTTCAAGGAGTTGTACATTTAGTTTTCCTGCATCATTCATTTTCTTGGCACCCACCACTTCTTTTCTTTAAGAGGCTATAACCAGCCTCTTTCCTAGAAAGTACAATATGAAGATACATTTCAAATGGTGTTCAGTACTCATAGGTGATTGTATGTTAAACAGCTATATCTTCATATTGTAGGTAATTTGAAAAAGTTAAAACCACTCCGATTTTTCCACAAGCACGGCTGTCAAATGTAAGCGCTATTCTCTTTCTTTCTCATCTGCTTTATGTACCACTTTTCAGTCCCACACAAAGTTCTGACAAGGGTTTTAGTGTTGTACAGTTCCACTTTGGTTATATGGATATTTCTAATGGATCAGATCTTCAATGGCTCCTATGCTTTACTTGCTTTTCTAATCTTTGATTTATCTCCCTTCAGATTTCAACATCTGCTCCAATTTGATTGCCCAGGTTAGTGAAATTTACCCCCTTTTCCCCTTTCTGTAACTACCCTACATACTTATTCCTGCCCCAGTATTCATCAGTGTTGACCTGGCAATGTTTGTTCTTGGTCAATTTGGCTACATTTTTTTATTTTTTTTTGAAAGTCACACATTCTCTGTATTTTATTAAGGTGAAATAGAAAACTTACGGAAACAAAGTTCAGTTCCTACAAAATATTTCCTCTATATTAGTAATTTTTATGAAAGTTCAGTTAAACTATAGTCTCCGTACAAGCAACAGAAGAGAAGAAAAGTCTTAAATGCAAAAAGTATAAAACTCAAAGGTAAATCCAATGATTGGATCCTACAAAAGTGGAAGTAAACAAGTCAATTGAAAGAAGTAACCATTTATTTTAGGTTGTGGATGTACCCAGGTGTATAAAACAAGCTGACATCCAAGGATAAGAGTAAATTCATCTTCATCAGGAGTGCAGGATCAGCAAATCAGAAGGTGTCAGTTCTGTTAATTATCAACCATTTCACTGCTGTGGAACCAGACATACTGAAGTTAATGTATTCTGATTTCATTTATTAAAGTTTCTCTGACTATATACTTTAAAAAAAGAAAGTTTTGATAATATAAGCCACTGATAGAAGATTGATTAGCAAGTGTGTATACAATTTCACAACCTGGAACTGAAGTGTAAAAGTGTGTGCTCTTATTTTTCACAAAATACTATACAAAAGGTGTCACCTCTCATCTAGGTTTTTGGATGCTTAATCTGAACAATTTCCCCATTTTTTTTTGAGACTGAGAGAAAGAAATAGCCCATGAGGAAGTTTCCAAAATACATTTTTATGAAAAAGCTGATATTTGCATTTTCTTATGCCTTTTTTGGTCTTATGATTCATAGATTAGATTATTATTAGAGTTGGAAGGGACCTCAGGAGACAATCTAGTCCAACCCCCTGCTCAGAGCAGGACCAATCCCGAAATGGCCCCCTCACAGGCTGAACTCACAACCCTAGGTTTAGCAGCCCAATGGTCAAACCACTGAGCTATCCCTCCCCTCTTGGTGACTTGTCCTAATTTGCTAAAACTTCACAGTGTTGTTGGATGGAAGCATGAAGTCTTCTTCAACTTCCAAACAACCCTTCCTGGTGTACATAAGTATCAATTACTTCTTAATAGAGTGAAGTCATTTAAATATCATTTATTTTGCAGCTTCATTTACCGTGCTAACAAAACACAGCAAGTGCAATACTAGAAAGACAGATGTCATTGCTAAAACTACTAGCAAGTATTACATTTTTTTAAAAGTATTTCCTTCCCTTTTTATTTCCCCCGATGAGTCTTTGAAAACTGGAAAGCACAGCTGACTTGTCTTCATTTATCTTCATACATAATTAGATTATTGTCATTGCCAAAATTGAGCTTAGATCATTATTGACTTCAGGCTTGTTTCTGGTGCTTATCAAGGATCTTTGGCCACAGCCTTTTACAGGAATTAGGAACAAAAATTATACTATTGTGGTGGACATTTGTGCTGATTACAGTTCAGTGTGATAATTCATGTGGAAAACTGATCCTGAGTAGTAGCATATTAAGTAATGATTGAGAAATTTCAAAAGGTTCAGAGATTTGGTTCTGAAAAGCACACAATTTGCTTCTCTAAACAATATAAATCTCTTGAGTTATGTAACATTTAGTCTTGAAACCTCATAAGAACAAGATTCCCTGTAATATCTTTCTACTTCTGATTGGGTCAGAAATCTCCCAATAACATACTTTTCACCAGTATTTTGGCACTTTGGTTCTGGTTCCAGTGGGAGCTTGAAAGTGCAGAACTGTGTGGAAATTATAAATATAATAGGAGATGGAAAGTAATGTGGTTAAGATTTGGTTCAAGGTCTGGGTCAGTTTTTGTTTTGTTTTTAGCCAAATAGGTTTGCCCATCTGTTGTGGGCTCCACTCACTGCTGGGGTGCCTCCTCGTGGCTGGTCTGGGGATTAGCTCTTTCCAGGTCCAGCATCCCCTTTCTGCCACTCATCCGGCCATCTCTCTCTTGTTTGTGCTCTCTCTCTGCGACTCAGGGTGCTCTCCTTTTGTGGCTTATCCCTCTGGCCAGGTCACTAAAGTCCTCCTTTTCTGGGGTATCACAGTCTCTCCATACACGCTATCTCCAGCAGCCTTCCCATCCAGAGTCCAGACTGTGCAGCTTCTCCCAAGTGGCTGGTAGGGGAATCCACGCCCACCCTCTTCTGCACGTTCCAGCCCAGGGCCCCTACAACCAGCAGCTAGGGTCTACACTGTCCCACACCTTGCTGCTGTTTCTCTGGACTGCTTCCTATGCTGCCTCTAATAGGCTCCTTCATCCTCCTCTGAAAATGTTCTTCACTCTGGGCCAAGTTCCCTTCTCTCCCTAGTCTCAGAGAGAATAACTGCAGACCTCTTCCCTCCAGCCTCTTTCTGCTGCCAGCTTCCTGGCTTCATACTAGCCTAGCCTGTTGCTTCTCAGCTGGCTCCCATCATCTTTTAGGGGATTATTTAGGCCTTGTGATTCCCCTCAGCCTCATTAACCCTTTCAAAGCTACTGTGATGTGAACACCCCATCACACCATCTATGATTTGTATGTCTTAGGTACTCATATGGCCCTTATTACATAGTATCAGACCACCTCACAATCTTTAATGTATCCACACAACACTCTTGTGAGTTGGAGAAGTACTATTATTCTCATTTTATAGACAGGGAACTGAGGCTCAGAGAGACTAAGCAACTTGTTCAGTGTAGCACCGGAAGTGTATGGTGCAGCAGGGACCTGAGCCCAGATCTCCCAAGTCTGAAGCTAGGGCCCTAAGCATTGGACCATCCTTCTTGTCCTTGAAAGGCTATACAAGTGTAACAATAAATTGATCAGATTGTTTAGGGAACTGCAGACTCATTCCACAAATATAGGGGGTAGGAAGTCTTCTAAATTCCTCTTACAAAAAAGAAATATGCAACATAAAGTCATAGATTAAAAATTTAGAGCATAAACTTCTGAAATTATTGCAAGCAATGAAATATTACAAATGGACAGGATTACATGTTTTGGATTAACTTTGTTTGCAAACAACCTATGAGCTTATCAACACAAATATGTAGTTTGCAGCAAGCTGGGGTGTGAATCTACCTTATGCCAGCCTGCTACACTCACTGACTAACTGTGTAGATCCTGTTGAAATGCAGTAACAGTTCCTTAATGTACTTTGATGTAGTCCCCTTTCAAAGTGGGATAGATCAAAGCACACTAATGTACTGTTATTGCACATCAGCAGGATCCACATGGACACTTAGTGTGTAACTGACTTAGAGTTACAGTGAAATAAAGCTTTGTGTAGGCAAGCCCTAAGTATCTAAATTCTCAAAGAAGGAGGAGGATGTAGAACTGTCAGATATGAATACAGGCAAGTTTCATCAAACGTGCATTTAACATGCGCAAATTCAGCTTTGCGTGGTCGGCAAAAACAAAGAAGGAGAAAAATAATTTAAATACTGTATCTGTAGTGCGGGTGATTCCGCCTGGCATTACACTCAATATAATTTTGACTATACGTGATTTTTGCTTTACGCGCCGACAGTGGAACGTAACCCCAGCGTAAAATGAGACTCGCCTATACCCAAAAGAATGCTAAGCAAAGTAAAGCACACAACAGAAGAAAAGCTGTGAGGTTGGTTTCATACTGAAGAGGAAAGAATCTGTGGGAATTAGAAGAAAACAACAGTGCACCATTTTCCTGCCCTAGAAACAATGCAGGAAAATGAGTCGAACCCTAAACCAGTGCCAAGTTAACTTCTTTGATCAAGCTAGTTGACTGCCATTATGTTCACCTACATAGAAAAGTTTAATTGTGGTTACAGAAGAGAAAAATGTGATCACTGGCATAACACAGGCCATGTAATTTCACACAGCAATTCCTATATCAAACCCAATAACTTGATTCTTCTTTGAGTGATGGTCCCTGTGTGTATTCCACACGTGGGTGTGCATGCATGCCATGCACTCGACTCCAGAATTGTTTCTTACCAGTGTCCGTTGATCCACATGTGCATAATGTCTCCTCTTGCTCGCATCCGAGGGTATAATAGGTAGTGTGAGTTGATAGCTCTTCAGTTCCCTTTTGCCATTGCATGGCCGGAGTTGCATCTGTTCCTTCATGCTCTTAGTTTTTCCTGAGAATGACTTACTTCAAAGGATCGGACGTATTACTCACCCGGGCAATGAATATTTCAGATCTTACCCAAATACACTCTTACAGCCAATTCTTATTAATTAAACTAAATGTATTGGTTAAAAGAATATTATACATACAGACATTAATAAAATTCTTAGGTCAGTTTTATAGTAGACATGGTGAGCTTTAGAACTGCAAAAAGTTATTTCAGAATTAGTTCCATAGGTTATAATCCAAAGTCCAATATCAGGGTGATCGAGGCTGGAGCTGGAGATCTCAGTCTTGCGACTCAGACTTCCTCTATGAAGCTTAAGCAGATCTAAGAGAACAGAATCAAGGCCCCAGTGTTCTTGTATAGATCTCTCGCAGGCTATTGACAGCCTCTTGACAGCAGATATTCCTTGGGTGAACAATAGGTGATCATCATGGCTTTGAAGTAAGACCTTCTATTTCCTAAGCACCGTTGATAATTAGCTGCATAGATTAGCATAAAGCAACTGCCTATCTCCTACCATTTACAGGTAATTTACTATATACGTCAAAGAGAAATAAAGACAATGATATTATTGTGATGGGTTTGATCAGAGAAAGCCCCTTGGCACTGTCACCTGACATGCTGGAATTACCTCTGAGCCCATTTTCCACTGCCAGCTAGGGACTCCAGAACCCTGCTTTGTTACAGCAGACACATTAGTCTGCTGCAGGCCAGACCCAGGTCTGGCCTATGCCCCCAAAGCTGCAGACTTGAACCAAAAACTGCTCAGCAAGTTACCTATCTCCAGCACCCAGACACCCAGTTCCTAGTGGGATCCAAACCCCAAATAAATCCATTTTACTCTGTATAAAGCGTATACAGGGTAAACTCATAAATTGTTTGCCCTCTATAACACAGAGAGAGAGAGAGATGCACAGCTGTTCGCTCCCCCCAGGTATTAATCACTTACTCTGGATTTACTAATAAAAAAAAGTGATTTTATTAAGTATAAAAAGTAGGATTTAAGTGGTTTCAAGTAATAACAGACAGAACAAATAAGTTACCAAGCAAAATAAAACAAAACATGCAAGTCTAAGTCTAAGCCTAATACATTAAGAAACTGAACAAAGGTAAATCTCACCCTCAGATGTTCCAGTAAGCTTCTTACACAGACTAGACTCCTTCTTAGTCTGGGCCCAATCCTTTCCCCTGGTACAGTTCTTGTTAGTTCCAGCTCAGGTAGTAACGAGGGGATTTCTCATGACTGGCAGACCTCTTTGTTGTGTTCCACATCCTTTTGTAGCTTTGGCCCAAGAAAGGAATCTTTTGTGTCTCTGCGTTCCTGCCCCTCCTTCTAAATGGAAAAGCACCAGGTTTAAGATGGATTCCAGTATTATGTGACATGGTCACATGTCCTGTGAGACCCCAAGCCTCCATTCTTTCAGGCCTGACAATCAGGAACACAGGAAGGCTTACAAGTAAACAGAACCATTTACAATCAATTGTTCTAGTTAATGGGTGCCATCAAGAGCGAAAGCCACCATTAATGCCCACACTTTTCATAATTACAATAGGACCTCAGAGTAATACTTCACATTTCTAGTTTTAGATACAAGAATGATACATTCTTCTTCGAGTGCTTACTCATATCCATTCCAGTAGGTGTGCGCGCGCTGTGTGCACGTTCGTCGGAGACTTTTACCCTAGCAACACTCGGTGGGCCGGCAGGGCTCCCCCTGGAGTGGCGCCGCCATGGCGCCGGTTATATACCCCTGCCGGCCCGCCACTCCTCAGTTCCTTCTTACCGCCCGTGTCGGTCGTTGGAACTGTGGAACGCAGCTTGCTGTTCTCCACCTCCCTAGCAATTCACTCGTCTTCTCTTTATATTGTATATAGTTCGATCAACTGTAGTTAGTTATTGTTATTTAGTAGTTTTTTTTGTTGTATTGTAGATAGTTAACGGGATTGGTGGTTAGCCCCTTCCCCGGTACTGGGCCCATGCCCGGCTCACCGGGCTTCAAACCGTGCGCGGTCTGTCGTCGGCCGATGCCCACTGGTGACCTGCAGGACGCCTGCCTTAAGTGCTTGGGCGAGGCTCATTTGACAGATAAGTGCCGGATCTGTAAGACTTTTAAGCCCCGAACTAAAAAAGAGCGTGACGTTCGCCTCAAGCAGTTACTGATGGAGGCGGCGCTGACTCCCCACTCCTCGGCACCGGCACCGAGAACAACTGCTTCGTCGGCACCGGAGCATACCTCTTCAGCGAAGACTCCGAGTCACCGACCTTCTCCGGCACCAGCTTCTACCTGGCACCGCTCACTCTCGCCTTTGAGCAAGAAGCGCAAGCCTCCTGCGGCTGCTATGTCCACACTGCAGTCAGAGCGCTTAGCCAGGCCGGACCACCCGGCACTGCCGTCTGCCGCGGCATCGACTTCCACTGCACCGTTTATTCCGGCCTCGGAAGAGCCGTCGAGTCCGGTGCCTACCAGCTCCCCGGCACGGGCCGTGGTTGAGCTTGTCGTGCCCTCCATGCCGGAGACCTTCTCCGCGGCACGGGACCTGATCGCCTTAACGGAGCCTGAGCTGCCTCGACTCCTGGCACCGCCGGTGCAGGTCCCTCAATCCACAGGCAAGCCGGCACTTGTAAGACCTTCTTCACCCGGTACCTTGGGACTTCGTCGCTCTCAGTCCCGATCCAGGTCCCGCAGACGTTCACGGTCCCGCCATCGATCTCAGTCCCGCGGCCGCTCGCAGTCCCGGTACCGTTCCCCGTCGCGGTACCGGTCGTACTTGCGGTACCGCTCGAGGTCCCGGTCGCGGTCCAGGTACTACCGGCACCGTTCCAGATCTCGTCATCACTCGCAGCACCGGGCTTCCCACAGCCGATCTCGGCATGATGGCTCCTGGCACCGGTCGACCTCCCGGCACCCCGCTGGTCGCAGGTCCCGGTCGCAATCTCGGCACCATCGAGGCTCTCGGCACCGCTCCCCGACACCGCGTAGGGACGGTTCCAGTGGACGCAGGGACCATCACTTCACAGTCTCCGCCCCGCCATGGCCATCTCGTCAGCCATCAATCTCCTCCCATGCCGGGTCGGCATCCTGTGGGGACTCAGACAATCAGCAGGACCCTCATCAGTGGTCCTTTTGGACACCTTGGACCTACCATCAGAGCCAAGGTGCCCCGCATCCGCCGCCACGTTCTGGCCCCTCTGAACATAGGGCGCCAGAGGCCACTGTGAGCAGACCTCCTCCAGCGGGTGCAGAACATCTCCCAGCGCAGGTCTCGGACTTGCAAGAACCACCTCAGGACGTTCCACAGGACCAGGAGTCACTTTAAGACCCATTGGTCCCCGGGGTCTCTTCCTCTTCTTCACCAGATGAGGCAGTAGCAGGGACGGCCATATCTGGACCGCCTCCAATCGACCTTCGGTCGCACAAGGACCTTCTCCGCCGTGTCGCTCTTAACATAAACCTACCCGTGGAGGAAATTTCTGAGGTGGAAGACCCAGTGGTCACCATACTATCGGCGGAGGCTCCTCCCCTTTATTCGTACCATACAGGCTCGAGCAGATACAATCTGGCAAACCCCGGCATCCGTTCCACCTACAGCCAAGGGGGTCGAACGCAAATATATGGTTCCATCCAAGGGGTACGAGTACCTATATGTACACTCTCCTCCTTGTTCGTTAGTAGTCCAATCCGTTAACGAACGAGAGCGCCACAGCCAACAAGCCCCTGCGCCTAAATCGAGGGAGGCCAGACGCATGGACTTGTTGGAAAGGAAGATCTACTCCGCGGGAGGCCTCCAGCTCAGGGTGGCGAATCAGCAAGCCCTCTTGAGTAGATACAATTATAACACCTGGGAAGCAGTAGGGAAATTTGTAGAGCTAGTCCCGGAGGATTCCCGCCAGGAGTTCTCGGCTCTCCTGGAGGAAGGGAAAAAAGTTGCACGGACTTCCCTCCAGGCCTCGTTAGATGCCGCTGATTCGGCAGCTTGAACTGTCGCCTCCAGGATTGCTATGAGGCGCATATCGTGGCTGCAAGCGTCGGGTCTGCCACCCAAGCTGCAGTATACCATACAGGACCTACCATTTGATGGTCAGGGCCTTTTTTTCCCAAAAGACGGATCCTCGCCTCCAGGGTTTGAAGGACAACCGCATGATCATGCGTTCGCTGGGCATGCATACGCCGCAGACTCAGAGGCGATCTTTCCGCCCACAACCCCAGCGCCCCTATCCCCCACCTCGGCCAAGACAGGACTTCTCCAGAAGGAGAGGCCGTACTTCCCAGAGACGCCAGTCTGGCCCACAAGGGGGTAATAACTCCGGCCCCACCAAACCACTGGCGGGACCGAAGCCAAACTTTTGAGGGTGCGCCCGAGAGCACTGTACCAATTACCTCCTAGGATCCTTTTCAGTTCGCCAACCGCCTTGCCGCATTCTTCCCTGCATGGTCCCAGCTAACATCGGACTGCTGGATTCTCAGCACGGTGGAGTGTGGCTGCCATCTTCAGTTTATTTCGTCCCTTCCTTCTCACCCTCCCTCCCTCCCTGTCCCTCTTCAGGGACCCCTCTCACGAGCAACTCCTTCTGCAGGAAGTTTCGAGGCTCCTTGCATTGGGAGCTATAGAGGAGGTTCCAGAGGACCTATGGGGAAGAGGGTTCTATTCCAGATACTTCCTAATTCCCAAGGTGAAAGGGGGCCTCCGGCCCATCCTGGACCTGCGAGCTCTGAACAAGTTCATCACAAAGTTCAAGTTCCGCATGGTATCCCTGGGAAACATTATACCCTCCCTGGATCCCGGAGATTGGTACACTGCTCTCGACATGAGGGACGCATATTTTCATATCGCGATTTACCCACACACACAGAAAGTTCCTTCGCTTTGTGATAAATCGTCAACACTACCAATTTGCGGTCCTTCCCTTCGGCCTCTCCTCGGCCCCTCGAGTATTCACAAAGTATATGGCAGTAGTCGCCGCCTACCTCCATCACCGTCGAATCCATGTTTTCCCATATCTCGACGACTGGCTTATTCGAGGGACCTCCGAGGCTCAGGTTACCGCACACGTAAACGTCATCAAGGACCTATTCTCCCACCTAGGTCTGATCCTCAACCTAGACAAATCCATTCTGCTCCCTACGCAGAGAATAGAATTCATCAGGGCCATGCTGGACTCGAATCTTGCAACGGCCAGTCTACCTCCACAGAGGTTCCAGGCTATAGTCTCCCTCATCCAGGGGCTACAAGCCTTCCCAACAACCTCTGTCTGTACCACCCTCGCTCTACTCGGCCACATGGCTGCGTGCACTTTCGTGACGAAGCACGCAAGACTCCGCATGCGCCCTCTCCAGACTTGGCTTGCCTCAGTTTATCATCCGCACAGGGATGCCCTGGACATGATAGTCGCAATCCCAACAAAAGTGCTGGACTCCCTCAACTGGTGGCTGACACCCTCCCTGGTGTGTGCCGGTCGCCCGTTCCACCCACCGCAGCCTTTGGTGTCACTAATGACGGACGCTTCATCCCTGGGCTGGGATGCACACTTAGGGCACCTTCACACCCAGGGCCTTTGGTCCTTGCAAGAGCTGAGTCTGCATATCCATGTCCGCGAACTGAGAGCGGTCTGATTGGCGTGCCAGACCTTCCAACACCATCTACAGGGCCATTGTGTTGCGATTTTCACAGACAACACAACGGCCATGTATTACATAAACAAACGAGGCACACAGTCTTCCCCCCTTTGCCAAGAGGCGATGCGACTGTGGGACTTCTGTATAGCCCACTCGATAGACCTCGTAGCCTTCTTCCTTCTGGGAGTCCAGAATTCTCTCGCGGATCACCTGAGCAGGTCCTTCCTGTCCCACAAATGGTCCATCCATCTGGAGATCCTTCTTTCT
The DNA here is from genome assembly GCF_025201925.1 of Gopherus flavomarginatus. Lineage (NCBI taxonomy): Eukaryota > Metazoa > Chordata > Testudines > Testudinidae > Gopherus > Gopherus flavomarginatus. The sequence goes on along the minus strand of NC_066620.1, from coordinate 131,518,388 downwards.
GTATTCCGGAAGTGGGGCTTTCCCCAAATAGACCCATTTGCCTCCAGGGAGAACAGGAAATGCCAGGTGTTCTGCTCCCTTCAGGGCCGCTCCCCGGGCTCTCTATCGGATGCGTTCCTGATCCCCTGGAAGGGACGTCTTCTCTATGCCTTTCCACCCTTTCCCCTAGTCCACGGAGTCCTGCTCAAGCTCCGCAGGGACAGGGCCAGACTGATCCTGATCGCTCTGGCATGGCCGAGGCAGCACTGCTCGACCTGTCCCTAACGACTCCGATACCATTGCCACTCTGCCCGGATCTTATAACGCAGGACTTCGGCAGGCTTCACCACCCGGACCTGCAGTCCCCGCACCTGACAGTGTGGCTACTGTCTGGTTGAACCAATCCGAGCTCCGCTGCTCTGCCCAGGTTCAACGGGTCCTTTTGGGAAGCAGAAAACCCTCCACAAGGACGACATACCTCGCCAAGTGGAAGCGGTTTTCTCTTTGGTGTACACAGCGTTCCCTAGTTCCTGAGGCCATTTCGATCCCTATTGTCCTGGACTACTTGTGGTACCTCAAGGAACAAGGCTTGGCACTCTCTTCAATAAGGGTGCATTTAGCTGCAATCTCCACCTTCCATCAGGGGAAGTCGAACAGTTCCACCTTTTCTCACCCGATAGTTTCGAGGTTCCTTAAGGGCTTGGAGCGCCTCTACCCACCAGTTAAGCCTCCTTCCCCTACCTGGGATCTCAACCTTGTCCTGACTCGGCTCACAGCCCGCCCTTTGAGCCCTTAGCCACTTGCTCGCTGCTGTACCTGTCCTGGAAGACGGCCTTCCTGGTAGCTATCACATTGGCCAGACGGGTTTCAGAGCTCCGTGCTTTAATGGCAGACCCTCCATATATGATCTTCCACAAAGATAAGGTACAGCTATGCCCGCACCCGGCTTTTCTTCCCAAGGTGGTCTCTGCCTTCCATATTAATCAGGATAGTTTTCTACCGGTCTTCTTCCCGAAGCCGCACGCATCACGCAGGGACCAACAGCTTCACACCCTGGATGTCCGCCGAGCCCTCACCTTTTACATCCAGAGGACAAAACCCTTCAGACGCTCCCCCCAGTTATTTATAGCAGTGGCGGAGCGTATGAAAGGTATGCCTATATCTTCTCAGAGGCTCTCATCATGGGTAACGTCCTGTATCCGGACGTGCTACGACTTGGCCCATGTCCCGATTGGCCATCTCACTGCCCACTCTACTCGGGCTCAAGCCTCCTCGACCGCCTTCCTGGCACACATTCCCATCCAGGAGATATGCCGCGCAGCTACCTGGTCGTCAGTGCATACGTTCACTTCTCACTATGCTCTTGTTGCGCAATCGAGAGACGATGCCGCCTTTGGCTCAGCGATCTTACATTCCTCAACGTCTCACTCCGACCCCACCACCTAGGTAAGGCTTGGGAATCACCTACTGGAATGGATATAAGCAAGCACTCGAAGAAGAAAAGACGGTTACTCACCTTTGTAACTGTTGTTCTTCGAGATGAGTTGCTCATATCCATTCCACACCCGCCCTCTTTCCCCACTGTCAGAGTAGCCGACAAGAAGGAACTGAGGAGTGGCGGGCTGGCAGGGGTATATAACTGGCTCCATAGCGGTGCCACTCCGGGGGCGCCCTGCCGGTCCACTGAGTGTTGCTAGGGTAAAAGTCTCCGACGAACATGCACACGGCGCGCGCACACCTACTGGAATGGATATGAGCAACACATCTCGAAGAAAAACAGTTACAAAGGTGAGTAACTGTCTTTTCATACAAATAGGATGGCCACACTCAATAGATTATAAGTTTTGTAATAAGAACATAAGAATGGCCATACTGGGTCAGACCAAAGGTCCATCCAGCCCAGTATCCTGTCTACTGACAGTGACCAGTGCCAAGTGTCCCAGAGGGAGTGAACCTAACAGGTAATGATCAAGTGATCTCTCTCCTGCTATCCATCTCTACCCTCTGACAAACAGAGGCTAGGGACACCATTCCTTACCCATCTTGGCTAATAGCCATTAATGGACTTAACCTTCATGAATTTATCTAGTTCTCTTTTAAACCCTGTTATCGTCCTAGCCTTCACAACCTCCTCAGGCAAAGAATTCTACAGGTTGACTGTGCGCTGTGTGAAGAAGAATTTCCTTTTATTTATTTTAAACCTGCTGCCTATTAATTTTGTTTGGTGGCCCCTAGTTCTTACATTATGGAAAAAGTAAATAACTTTTCCTTATTCACTTTCTCCACACCACTCATGATTTTATATACCTCTATCATATTCCCCCTTAATTTTCTCTTTTCCAAGCTGAGAAGTCATAGCCTCTTTAATCTCTTCTCACATGGGACCCTGTTCCAAACCCCTAATCATTTGAGTTGCCCTTTTCTGAACCTTTTCTAATGCCAGTATATCTTTTTTGTGATGAAGAGATATGGGCATACCATGGATTTATATAAGGGGAATAAGGTATTCTCCGTCTTATTCTCTATCCCTTTTTTAATGATTCCTAACATCCTGTTTGCTTTTTTGACTACCACTGCACGCTTTGTGGACGTCTTCAGAGAACTATCCATGATGACTCCAAGATCTCTTTCCTGATTAGTTGTAACTAAATTAGCCCCCATAATATTGCATGTATAGTTAGGGTTATTTTTCCAATGTGCATTACTTTACATTTATCCACATTAAATTACATTTTCCATTTTGTTGCCCAATGACTTAGTTTTGTGAGATCTTTTTGAAGTTATTCACAGTCTGCTTTGGTCTTAACTATCTTGAGCAGTTTAGTATCATCTGCAAACTTTGCCAGCTCACTGTTTACTCCTTTCTCCAGATCATTTATGAATAAGTTGAATAGGATTGGTCCTAGGACTGATCCTTGGGGAACACCACTAGTTATGCCTCTCCATTCTGAAAATTTACCATTTATTCCTACCCTTTGTTCCCTGTCAGTTCTCAATCCATGAAAGGATCTTCCCTCTTTTATCCCATGACAAGTTAATTTACATAAGAACCTTTGGTGAGGGACCTTGTCCAAAGGCTTTCTGGAAATCTAAATACACCATGTCCCTTGTCCACATGTTTATTGACCCCTTCAAAGAACTCTAATAGATTAGTAAGACATGATTTCCCTTTACAGAAACCATATTGGCTTTTGCCCAACAATTTATGTTCTTCTATGTGTCTGACAATTTTATTCTTTACTATTGTTTCAACTAATTTGCCCAGTACTAATGTTAGACTTACTGGTCTGTAATCGCTGGGATCACCTCTAGAGCCCTTTTTGAATATTGGCATTAAATTAGCTATCTTGCAGTTGTTGGGTACAGAAGCTGATTTAAAGGACAGGTTACAAACCATAGTTAATAGTTCCGCAATTTCACATTTCAGTTCTTTCAGAATCATGGAATGTCAGGGTTGGAAGGAACCTAAGGAGGTCATCTAGTCCAACCCCCTGCTCAAAGCAGGACCAATTCCCAACTAAATCATCCCAGCCAGGGCTTTGTCAAGCCTGACCTTAAAAACCTCTAAGGAAGGAGATTCCACCACCTCCACAGGTAACCCATTCCAGTGCTTCACCACCCTCCTAATGAAAAAGTTTTTCCTAATATTCAACCTAAACCACCTCCACTGCAACTTGAGAGCATTACTCCTTGTTCTGTCATCTGGTACCACTGAGAACAGTCTAGATCCATCCTTTTTGGAACCCCGTTTCAGGTAGTTGAAAGCAGTTATCAAATCCTCCCTCATTCTTCTCTTCTGCAGACTAAATAATCTTAGTTCCCTCAGCCTCTCCTCATAAATCATGTGTTCCAGCCCCCTAATCATTTTTGTTGCCCTCTGCTGGACTCTTTTTCCAATTTTTCCACATCCTTCCTGTAGTGTGGGGCCCAAACTGGACACAGTACTCCAGATGAGGCCTCACCAATGTCTAATAGAAGGGAACGATCATGTCCCTCGATCTGCTGGCAGTGCCCCTACTTATACAGCCCAAATTGCGATTAGCCTTCTTGGCAACAAGGGCACACTGTCGACTCATATCCAGCTTCTCGTCCACTGTAGCCTCTAGGTTCTTGAGTGAACTCTTGGGTGAATGCCATCTGGTCCTGGTGACTTGTCACTGTTAAGTTTATCAACTAATTCCAAAACCACCTCTAGTGATACTTCAATCTGTGACAATTCCTTAGACTTGTCACCTACAAAGGATGGCTCAGGTTTGGGAATCTCCTTAACTACCTCAGCCATGAAGTCTGAAGCAAAGAATTAGTTTAGTTTCTCCACAATGACTTTATTGTCTTTAAGTGCTCCTTTTATATCTCGATCGTCCAGGGGCCCAACTGGTTGTTGAGCAGGCTTCCTGCTTCTGATATACTTAAAAAACACCATTTTATTATTACCTTTTGAGTTTTTGGCTAGCTGTTCTTCAAACTCCTTTTTGGCTTTTCTTATTACATTTTTACACTTAATTTGGCAGTGTTTATGCTCCTTTCTATTTACCTCACTAGGATTTGACTTCCACTTTTTAAAAGATGCCTTTTTATCTCTCACCGCTTCTTTTACATTGTTGTTAAGCCATGGTGGCTCTTTTAGTTCTTTTACTGTTTTTTAATTTGGGTTATACATTTAAGTTGGGCCTCTATTATGGTGTCTTTGAAAAGTGTCCATGCAGCTTGCAGGGATTTTACTGTAGTCACTATACCTTTTAATTTCTGCTTAACTAACCTCCTCATTTTTGCATAGTTCCCCTTTCTGAAATTAAATGCCAGAGTGTTGGGCTGTTGAGGTGTTCTTCCCACCACAGAAATGTTAAATGTTATTATATTACATCACTATTTCCAAGTGGTCCTGTTATAGTTACCTCTTGGACCCGCTCCTGCGCTCCACTCATGACTAAATCGAGAATTGCCTCTCCCCTTGTGGATTCCTGTACCAGCTGCTCCAAGAAGCAGTCATTTGAAGTATTAAGGAATTTTGTCTCTGCATTTTGTCCTGAGGTGACATGTATCCAGTCAATATGGGGATAATTGAAATCCCCCACTATTATTGAGTTCCTTTTTTTTGATAGCCTCTCTAATCTCCCTTAGCATTTCATCGTCATTATCACTGTCCTGGTCAGGTCGATAATAGATCCCTACTGTGTTATTCTTATTAGAGCATGGAATTACTATCCATAGAGATTTTATGGAACATGTGGATTCATTTTAGATTTTTTGCTTCATTTGTTTCTACATTTTATAAAGCAGTGAGCAAGCGACCAGGGAGCCTTACAAGAGACCTTTTGCATAAAGCATATTCTAGTTACATTATATTCACCCTCATTAACATATTTCCATAAAACACATGGATTGCAACATCACAATTATTACATTTACAGTTACTCTAAATGTTGACATCTATTGATCTCTGAATTAACAGAATATAGCCACAGATGGGAACCGTTTGGTTACATTGTCAGCCTCTAACAATATATATGTAAACAAAAAAAATACAATAATTATCTATTAATATGTCTCTAAAGGTTGAATCTGGGTTAGTTAATCTGCTAGTGGTTCACTCCTTCTTGCTCAATGTCACACCTCCATTGTCTACCATCCTGGTTTCAGTCTGTTTACTTGCCAGACAGAGACAGCATGAATACCAAGGTGCCAGTCTCTGCCAGTGTCCTATTTTTCTTGCCTGATGGACAAACATGAAGCATATTCATGCCAGAGTCCCTTTCCTCCCATGTACACCCAACACAACCATGAGTGCATCCTTCGTATGCTGGGGAGCCCACATGGGTGACCACACAATGCAACGTGCATGGACACCAGGAGGCCAGGATGCATATCAGTCTCTTGGAACTAAGAGCAGTCAGTAAGCCTGCAATGGATTTCTCTCTCATATCATCCTGACAACATCAGAGAACATAATGGCTGTCTTCTATATAAACAAACAAATGAGGACTGAAATCTCTTCCTCTCTGTGTAGAGATGATTCAGTTATGGAACTGGTGTATCTGGAACCACATCACACACTTGGGAACATACCTCTCAGGTGCATAAAACTCACTAGTGGATAATCTCTCAGTAGGCACTTATTTACTGACCATGAATGGGAGATGCACAATTCAATGCTAAATGAAATCTTCACTCATTGGAAACACTATTTTGGGACTTGTTTGTCTCAGTGATGAACAAGATGTTCAACATCTACTGCTCCACAGCAGCACTAAATCGGGACTCCAAGAGAAATGCTCTTCTGTCCTGCTACGCTTTTTCTCCCCTCCACTGGTATTCCCAGTCCTGCAGAAGATTTGTCATGACAAAGCGTGAGCCATTCTCATTGCACCCAAATGGCCTTGACAGTTCTGGTTTATGGACTTCCTACAAATGTCAGCCTGTTCTCCTGTAGGCATCCAACCTTTCCCCGATCTACTAACTCAGTAGAATAGTGGATCAAACATCCCAACCCTGACTGTTTCACCTCATGGCTTGGTATTTGGATGGGTTCAGACTTAGAGCATTCATGTTCGAGGGCCATTCAAACTATTGTCAATCACAGCAGAAAAGACTCCCCCTCCCAAAAAAAAAATGCCACCTGGCTAAATGGAGGCATTTCTCCACCTGGACACAACAAAACCAGTTATACCCAGAAACAGCTCCTGGCTCTCACCAATCTTGGTTATACTGCAGGGTGACCCCAGCACACACCCTAGTCCCAGATCTTCCACCAGGAATATATGTCCTGTACTGTCCAGCCCTCTGCTGAACACTACAAATATATTAAGTCCATTATTCCTTTAAGAGAGTAATATGCCAGTTTCTTATCTTTAATAGTTACCAACACACTTCAGTCTAAAAACACTGGATTAGATAAAACAATTAAAAAAAAAGTTTAATAACTACAAAGAGAGATTTTGAGTACAAATAAGGCATAAAAGTCAGAAATGGTTACAAGAAAAATAAAGATAAAATGCTTACTAGTGCCTAACTTTACAAACTATATTAGATTCAAGCAAAGTTTCTCACCACATGCTGCAGCAGATTGCTGATGAAACTCTCAGGTAAGGACCTCTCCCAGAGTCCAATGGCTGTCCACTTTTGTCTTCTCGGGTTAGGAGAATGAGGTGGGTCTGGAGAAAGAGAGGGGTATCTTGGGGTGTTTGTCCATCCTTTTTATAGTTTCAGTCCCCTTCTTGAAAAAAGTTTCCAGCTGAGAACCAGGAGACAGAGAGTCTATGTGGAAGGATATTCCCTTGCTGTTTTTTTCCAGATGTTTGAACTTCTTTTGTTTTTCCTTCTTGCGTGATGACTCTGTTTGCTGTTTAAATGCAAATTAAAACAAGCACATGTTCCTTTGTTTAAGACAGACCTGTTTACCGACTTCTGCTTCGGCAGGGCTGTAGGGCTTGGAGCATGTGTTAATAACATCATACAGGGGAATTTTATAACTTCACATAGTGTTATCGCACGTTTTATCTGACAATACTCACAAGCCAATTATGAGTTTTCAAATGATATATACTTAGTATAATGATTATTAGAATGGTGTGTAGGGTATAAACATGGGTGTATTCCATCACAGACTCATCAACTTATTTTTCCTTGAAATGTTCACTCTACTTTGTATTCTTTCATTCTGTTCTTTGTCTCTCCCCTTCTCCTGTATATTTTCTCTAACACTAATTCTGATAATTTATACTGTCTGTTTTTCAACTTGCTGTTCAGAGTGGCAGATTAATTTTCCTAACATCCTTGAGAAGGAGGTAGTATTCTCATTTTACAGATGGGGAAACTGAGGCATTTTCCAATGTCAGATTGTGTATTCAAGTAACAAGATAGGAAAAAAAATTGGTGTCAGAACCATGTTCACAGCTGCTGATTCCTAGGCCCGTATTCAGACCACAACTTTTTTTTTCTGTCGATGCTTTTCCTTGTGTATGTCTGTCCTTAATCCATGTTCATTCAGTCTTCTCTATACTATTCTCCATATTGTTCCATTTTTCCCATTCAGAAATTATCTTCAATCCTCTTTCTGCAGAAGCCTGGGAACAGAGAGTGCCTCTTGTGTCTCCTGCACAATAGATGTGTGGTCTTTCTGGATCCTCTCGCCCCACTTGCTCTAAGGCACCTCACTCTGACTAATCAGTGTTGTCAACTCTTGTGATACTTTTTGAAAGACTCATGATACGTGACATTTTTTCTTAAAGCCCCAGCTCCTTGAGTCAAGTCATTATGTGAAAATATCACCTTTAAGTTTTTAGCCCTCATGATTGAGAAATAAAGCTTGAAACTGTGACCAGAGTGTACTGTGAAGGCTCAGAGACAAGAAGGTAAATAAAAAGAACCCAAAACTTATTTTTAAGCCAATCTCATGATTTTTTTTTTAAAGTCCTCACTGTCACGCTGTCTGGAGTGGCTCACGACTGAGTGCCTACCTCAGGGCAGACATCCCAAACTGGTGGTGTGTTTTATAACACTGGTCTACAATTTTTGAGAAGTCGTCTGCTTCAGAGAGAAAATGTGATATTTATTATGTATTTTGATGTGCTGAATTCAAATATGACAATTAAAACAACTGATTGGCTACTGTTTCTAAGATATTTAAGTTTTTACATTTTATGTCTATGTATATTGTGTAGATAGTAGAGTTTTAATCATAAATTGTAAACCTAGGTCTTTTCATGTGTTTATGGTTGCTTTACATGATAATATTTCACCTGTCCTGTTTATGCAACACTTTAAAAATCAGCAAAAGGGTTCTAAAAATAAAATTTGTTATGAAACAAAAGGCAAAAAAGTATTATGTACATAGTTAAGTCCTATTCAGCGTCTACTCGGCGCTTCTTGGCTTGTCTCTTGTATTCATTAAATGGAGCATCTCTTGTCACTGTCCAGCAATAGTCTGCAAGCATTGATGGGCTCCATTTGCCCTGATAGCCTGCCAGGAGATTCCACCGCTGTAGTCTGGAGCCCAACAGCTCTGCCTTACTCTTGGGTAGTTCCAAATCCCTGACAAGGTCATTCAGTTCACTTTGTGTTATGAAGTGTGGTTCAGAGGAGAAGGATGGGAGAAAATGTGGGTCCTGTGACATTGATAGTTCAGGACCAGAAGTTTCATCCTCTTCCTCTTCCTCGTCTGACTCAAGTGAGAATGATTCTGGTGCATCAGGAACCGGCGGTCCTTCTCCGTGGGGTACTGGGCGTATAGCTGATGGAATGTTTGGATAATGCACAGTCCACTTATTCTTCTTTGACACACCTTTCCCAACTGGAGGCACCATGCAGAAGGAACAATGGCTGGGATGATCTGTTGGCTCTCTCCAAATCATTGGCACTGCAAAAGGCATAGATTTCCTTTTCCTGTTCAACCACTGGCGAAGATTTGTTGCACAGGTGTTGCAGCATACGTGTGGGGCCCACCTCTTGTCCTGATCTCCAATTTTGCAGCCAAAATAAAGGTGATAGGCTTTCTTAACCATAGTGGTTATACTGCGCTTTTGTGATGCAAAAATCACTTCACCACAAACCTAGCAGAAGTTATCTGCACTGTTCACACAAGTACGAGGCATCTCTGCTCACTTTGGCTAAACAGAAATGTGTCCCTTTGCAAAATCAAACACTGACAAATAAGAGAGCATGACACTGTATGATTTCTAGAGCTGATATAGGGCAGTTTGTTCAGCAGAGTGATGTAAGCTTTGTTATGATTGCATCATCCATGACTTCTAGGAATAACATGATGCAATTCATATCATGTATGACGCAATACCAGCTTCAGATTGCATCATTCATTGTTTCGCCTAAAAAGCAAGTACTATCCAAACCTAGTCATAGATTTATTCATAGATCCAGTGAAAGATGTATTTTAGTCATTTCTGGTTTAAATTGAGATCCCTTCCCTTTATAACTCACTTATCCTCCACCATTCCCAAGTCAAGGGTCGTATATACTGACCCAATAGCATATCTTGAAAACTAGAGCCAATCAACAATTTTAAGCATCATTTTCGTTCTCAGTGACCCAGAATTAGTAAAGTTGGACTACATTTGTTTCAGAAGCATTTTGGCTGTAGAGCAGTGTTAGATTTCACCAAGCCAGTGACAAATATGAACTCCTGGACGACTGAGACAATTTTACCATGGAGAGACAGACAGTCCCTTTAGACTTTCCAGTCCATCTTGCCACCCAGACAAACTGGACTTTGTGATAAAATGGTTACTTAATCAAAAATGACATCACATTTAGATTTAGTCCCAAGAAACCAGTCACTTTCCCCAGATCAGTTGGTACACTAGATCAGTGGTTCACAAACTGTGAGTCACAACCTCATTTTAATGGGGTCGCCAGGGCGGGCTTAGACCTGCTGGGTTCTGGAGCCTAAGCCAAAGCCTGGACCCCACCACCCAGGAATGAAGCCTGAGCCCCACCACCTGGGGCCGAAACCAAAGGGCTTCAGCCCTGGGCAGCGGGGCTCAGGTTACAGGCCCCTTGCCTGGGGCTGAAGCCCTTTGGCTTTGCGCCCTCCAGCCCAGGGTGGTGGGGCTTGGAGTTTGCCCCCCTCCGGGGTGGAGGGGCTTTGGCTTTGGCTCCACCACCGAAGGCAGCAGGGCTCAGGCAGGCTCAGGCTTTGGTCCTCCATCCTGGGGTCATGTAGTAATTTTCGTTGTCTGAAGGGGGTGACTGTGCAATGAAGTTTGAGAACCCCTGCACTAGCTCTTACACCAAAGAAAACGCTGGTAGCCAGTTCTATAGTAAACTAAGTAAAGGTTTATTAGCTAAGAAAAGGAGATTAGAGTTATTGAGAGGTTAAAGAAGGTAAAATATATGCACAAGTGAGTCACAGTTTGTAATTCCAAATGCTGGAAGTTATATAGTAAACTACCAGTTTCTCAAAAGTCTTTTCAAGGTACCCAGATTACCTCTGGGGATCTCCGCTTTGTATCAGGTACACTTCCCTGTAAGAGTCCAATCAGTACAGAGATGCAGGATCTTTCCTTGAATCCATACTTAGAGCTTCTCACTGAAAACAAGCTGACAGTCACTACCCGCATGGGCCTTTCCTTTGATGGTGGAGTGAGGAATGAATTTTGAGTCTTTGACCTCTGGTCATCACATATGATGACCACTTGCTTCGAAATTAGCACTTTTCTGTTAAAGTTCTTTATTTGCATTCCACAAGGCTTCTTTCTTGTTTGATGCATTATTTAGTTACAGGGGTGTATACAATGTAAATATTTGCTACTGTGTTATAACGGGGATACAGATAAATGAAAACAATGCAAGTAACATCCCACTAGTTTTCAGGAAGTTTAAGCAGCAAATACACTCTTATACCTTTAACAATCACTTCGATCTATATACTAATACACAAGTGAATTTGCCTGGGGCTGGCATGAGCTGGCACCTGGTCTGCCAGTGTCACACTGACTCATGACTTTTGAAAGGGTTGGAATTAGCAATACTGCTAATACAGCAGAGGGTCTCTTATGTCTATAATCCCCACTCTGCTCTCAGCCAATTGGCAAGGACAGCTCCTGTCTTGGAGAAAAGACTATTGTGGTGATACTCACCAACTGTGCTTTACGTTCAGACCTGACAGTGTGAGCAACACTGACCAGGGAAGCAACAAGTTCTTGGGGATCCAGGACCCCATACTCCCAAAGTTCACCTTTTGCTTTGTTGGGTCATGCAAGCCTTGTAATTTAATAACTGTGAATATAATAGAACTGACCAGCACCCTTTTAAATAATTTCTATTGTCAGTATCTCATGTGGCATTGATCAGACAGTTAAAAAAAATTATCATCCCTCCAAAACAGAACTGGTGAACTTTTTGAGAATTAAAACATGGTTGAAAGCAGTATGTATGTATTGGGGCGGGGGGGAGTTATACATTGTTTTTTTCAAAGATTTCTTATTCTTATAATTCTATTTCTACATCATTTTCTCTGCCCATCCCCTCTTTTTATTTTTATTTTTTTAAACAGATGAAACATGTAAAAGAGAGGCTTGGTGAAAATGTACAAGAAGAGGTGCTTCTGCTGTGTCTTGGTATCACTTCAGGAGTCGGCCGATTGATCTTCGGCAGAGTTGCAGACTATATTCCTGGTGCAAAAAAAGTTTATTTACAGGTACAGCTTCTGCATGATGATTCAGTAGACTAACTGTCAGCTTTGTGTACCTTTTATTATTTTGCTTGTTCATATTTTTGGCAATAAGATCTGAGCTGGTGATTAGAGCTATGCAAAACCATTCATTTTCATTTTAAATGTACAGTATGTATGCAATGAAAGTCACAAATTAGGTGCATGTTTGCTGCTACTAACATGTAAATTTTTGTTGCAGGAAAATTACAGACTTTCCCTATTGAGAAATGCAATTTTCATGAGAAATTTCGGAGAAAAACTGCTTCTTTTTCTGTGTAATAGCAAGACTTTTGTGCATTCCAAAACTGACTTTCAACTTCATTTGGAAAAATGGGAAGCAAAATGACTGATTTTTGCCTTCCTGAAACCCATATTGCCTATTAGTTTCACCAGCATTTTTTTGAGTACAACTCTAATGGCGACACATGAAGTCATGTGCCCCTCATAATAACTTGTGTGATTGCATGCAACCTTACTTTTTTGAGGCAAATGTCACTGTTTTTGGTATGTTATCTTCCTGCTGTATGCATTACTTTTCTTCTGAGTTAGAGAGCATTTCAAAGCAGGTAGCTTGTCTGCCCTGCCAACTAGAAGAGGGCACTATACTTACAAGAAAATGCATTTGTCTAGATACATAATAGAAAATTACCTAGAAAATGTTATGTGATTCCTTTTTATTTAAAACAGCTTTTAATGTCACACACACATATAATGTAAATGTATCTTGACAAATGATACTCAATTTTGGGAAAACATGCAAGACTCAGGTTTTTTAGCACAGTATATTCTTACTAGTAGCTGAAAGCTCATGCTGTTGGACAGGTGTAATTCATAGAGACATGAATGATTTTTTTTCTTTTAAGACAAAAATGGCCGAGAACTTAAAAATTGGATGGTAACAGACCACGAATCCCAATGATGATTGAACCTGGAGATATTCTAAACAAGATGATCTCCCAGCCATGCTTGTAGGTGTTTCTCCATCACTTCACACTCTGTGCTGACATTTTAGGTTTCAGAATGATATTCCTGGAATCCTTTTATATAGATTAAACCATTCAGACCCTTGAGAGTTTGGTTTGCAAGGGAGTTTATGAACTACACCCTACAATTTGGTCTGCAGGAACTGGAAGTGAACAAAATTCCTTTTAAGTTTTTTAAATTCAAACCTTTAGGCAGAATGTGTATGCAGTTACCGATACCAGGGTCCTCCAGGACTAAGTGCATGAGTCTCTAAAGCTTAGAACTCCTTTTTACCTTTGCTTTTGAAGGAGAAGGGGCTTGTGATCTATCTCACTCTTTCCTTCTAGAGGCAGGTGGCCATAGATCCCGTGCTGTTTGGAGGTTTTAAGTGGCTGCTTCCTTCCCAGTAGCGTGCTCAGGGGACAGAAGTTATGGGAACAGATGTCTTTGTGAGCCCTTTGATGGAGGTTTCTGAGGGAACAGGATGTGCTAAGGACCTCTGCTTTTAATAGCGAGAAAACTCTTCTGTTGCCAGCTGGTTCTGTTGAGCTGAAGTTCAGAGACATGCTGTAATCTATTTAGCATAGTAGCTAGAGAACTGTCTTGGGGTTCCCTAACAACTGCATGCGAGAAAATACACCCTATAATACCTAGGGTATGGATGCTAGAGAAGGGTTTCCTAGTGATACTGCACTAAAAAGTCAACTAGTCTCATTTGGCTGCAAGTTATGTTTTCCCTGTTCCTTAATGTCCTGTTCCCATGCTAATAAGACCTTGTGAGTGTTAGATATGTACCTTAAAGACCCTGATGGAGGAAGTGGCTGTTTGTCATCCTCCAAAATCCCAAGGAAGTGGCAAAAGGAGCCACTTGGCCCATGCAGAAAGGACAGGGAAGTGCATTTCTGCCCCTCAAGCCTACAAAGACACCTAAATTTGGGGAGAGAGTGGAGGCTCACAGGTTTTCCAGCTGTGCAAACAATTTTGTTTTGTATTCATGAACATATTTTGTGAAAGCCTTGGAAAATATGAGTAGGTTTGAGGTTTAATGCAAATATTTTGCACAGGTCCAGTTCTGAAGGGTTTTTAGGTAGTATTAACTACTTCAAAAAAGAATGGGAAGAGAAACTTATTCAGAAATAACAAGAGAGATGTTTAATGGATTTTAATTGCACTGCATTCAATGGACAGTGCTGCTGTGAAAGACTGCCTTTTTGTAGATGGACAAATCTTCATTACCATGGCTATGTATGTTTACTCACATTTAAGAGATTCAAATGAGGAGGATGAAAGAACACTGAACATACATTTGGACTGATTTATAACCTACTGTAACACTTAGGAGATTTTATTATTGCTATGACCAATTGCAAATAGGCAGAAAAGAGAAGTTGCACGTAGATTAAAAGGCACCACAATCTTCTCTCTTCATCTGATAGTTGTCAAACTTGCAATAATACTCATTAAGTTCTGTAGCCACATCATTTACTTTGAAGCATCAGTTGTTGCTCCAAGATTTCCTTTTCTGTAGATGGCTAGGGTAAAACTCTGACATTCTCTTCCAGGACATAGATTTTACTAATTAAATAACTACAGATCTTCTGTTTCAACTAATTTAAAGAGCGGACACGTATGCTCTCTCTGTCTTATTAAGGCAGTCTCCTGCATCTGTCTCTTCTGCCTCAAAGCAGCACTTTTAAGAGGTGAAGTGAGTATTCACCATCTCTCCAAAGTGGTATGCTAGTTTTTGAAACAGTCCACCAGTAAATTCAGTATTCCTTCATCCTTCACATTTGTATCTCTTAATTGAGAGAGTAGATGTGGATAATCATGGTAATTGAGATTTCTTTGGCTACAAAAAGACAGGCAGTATTTTACAACAGTATTATCCACAATGTGTTCAATGTGCCAGTATCTAACATCTTCAGCAAGTCTAGTTATGAATTAAATGGTTGACTAATGCAACTAGATATCTACTTTCCACTGAGATTCTACCATCTTGTAATGAAATGATTTACAAGGATTCTCCTTTGCAAATTTTTAGCTATCTGCTACATTTTCTTTATCCTTCTTTAGGAAGTCTGTCTTTTGTAGAAGTTTGCTTCCTAAACAAGTAGTTTGGTTCCATGACAATGCCACCTGAGTCTTTTAGCCTATCAGGGTTAGTGTTTTATTTTCGCTTCTGCTTTAACTACAGCAAGCAAAATGAACTTGAGTATAACCCTAACTGTAAGATCAACCACTGTGTGTTTATGGTTCTGTTTTTTATTTTGTTTTATTTGGGGGTAGGTGGTGGGGAACACATGGAACTTGAGGTCTATTTTGGGTAGTGGGAGACAAAAAGAAGAGATATAAAGCTTTCTGAATCTATCTTTCCTCCTTGGGCTAGTTATTTGCCCTTAGCTCTATGTAAAATGCATTTCCACATTATGACAATTAACCGTGATTGTGATCAAGGGATTCTTATCAAATTTTGTGTTTCTCAGCCTTTTACTGTTTAACTATTAAATGTCACAGATAAGATGGATTCATCTTTGTCTATACTTGAATGATTGGTTAATCTGAACTTTGTCTAAAATGGTCACCATCACTTTGTCTAAAATGGTCACTGTTTTTTCCTCATCCAATGGAAGTTGCTTTGGAACACAATTAGAGGCTTATTGACAATGGTTTTTATGTAACCACAGAGATTTTGCTTTTATAGGAGCAAAATTGGACTGCTTTTAGAAGAGCAATATTGGACTACATCAGCAGTCCTCTGCTTACACTTGGCCATGATTCTATCTCCTAGAGTGGTGATCTAGTACTAGAATTTGTCTTTGATAGCCAGACCTATTTTTGCCACTGTTTTAGTTAAACCTGCTGAAAAACAAGTCTAATTGAAGCAGTGGCAAAAAGTAATCTGGCCAGCAATGTCTTGTCTACACTTTGGCTCCCAAGAGTTCTGCAGAAATGGCCATAGAACAGGTGGGAATTCTTTTGTAAATTTCCCTAGTGTAAACACTGCATGGGACATAACAGGATTGGGAAATCCTCCCCCCTGAAAAACTCTTTCCTCTGTTCTGGCATTCCTATGAAAAGTACTGATTTCTGCAGATAATTCGCAACACCGTGATTCCCTGAATATGCTACAACATGTCACAATGCCTGAAAGAGGTTTATACTCCTGGTGGAATTATGCACCACTGCGCAGTGCAGAATTTGCACAGGAATTAATGTTCTGTGCAGAATTTCCTTTCCCTCCCACACAAATGGGTTGCAGAGCTGTTAGCTGCTGCTACTGCTGCTGGACCTGGCAGAGCCCAGCTCCCCAGCTTGCGAATAGAAGACACTGCCAGGATAGGGAGGAGGAGCTGGATAGTTCCCAGCAGCTGCAGATTTTAAAAAAAAATGTTGGTGTGCATGGAAACTGAGTTATCCATCATTACTGTGGAGTAAGTAGAAGAAACTTTGGCAGGAAGCAAGGAACTGTTTTTTTTTTTTGTTTTTTTTTTTGGCGGGGAGGAGGGAATTATACAATAAATATAGGCGGCCAATTTAATTGCTCATAATTGTTATGAAGCCTGCATTTACTTCCTATTTTAGAACTCTCGTTGATTTGATGTGATTTACTTTTTTGACATTGTCTAGGTGATATCATTCTTCTTAATTGGCCTGATGTCCATGATGATTCCACTGTGCAATTCCTTGGGAGGTCTCATTGCTGTCTGCCTCTTCATGGGTCTGTTTGATGGCTGCTTTATTTGTATCATGGCTCCCATTGCCTTTGAGCTAGTTGGTGCACAGGATGTCTCCCAGGCCATAGGATTCCTGTTAGGACTCATGTCAGTACCTATGATAGTTGGTCCACCCATTGCAGGTAAATGTTGGGACAGTCTGTATCTAACATAGATCTATTTACATTAAATTTGATTTTTCAAGTATTCATTTTCTGAATTCAAGATGAGATACAAGCTTTTAAGATGAGACAAATGCTGAAGGTTAGTTGTGTGCCATTTTGTTGGCTCTAAAATGTATGGTAGGATATCTTCTTTCCCTGGATTATTGATTTACCTTTAGTTTCCTAGTTTACTTTTGTCCTTGAATTGTTATTTGTCCTTGGTATCTTCAAACACATAGGTATAACAGTTTACCCTCCCAAAAGGAAACACAGGCTTTCAGATTGGATTTAATGATCCGATATTTTCCCCATTTCTGAGTGTACAAGCCATAACCTGTAATCCTCCGATCATATGTGCAACCATCTTAGACTGCTACTACACTGCACACCATTGGCAGCAGCATGTAGGTATGTATAACTACCTGCTGCAGTGAAAGACAGGCTCCATCCACATTGTGATGTGTAGCTATATGTGTCAGTGAAAGGCTTTGTCAGAGGGAAGCCATGGGGAAAGGTTTTGCAGTAGGGAACTGCCAGAATCTTTCCCTGCTGCCTCCCGCTGCCAGAACTTTTCCCTTCTGCTGGAGTCTTTCATTGTGACAGGGAAAGGCTCCGGCCAGGAGCGGCTCTAGCCATTTCACCGCCCCAAGCACGGCGGCATGCCGTGGGGTGCGCTCTGCCGGTCGCCGGTCCTGCGGCTCCGGTGGACCTCCTGCAGATGTACCTGCGGAGGGTCCACCAGAGCCGCCTGCCACGCGACTGGCAGAGCACCTCCCGCGGCATGCCACCCCAAGCATGCGCTTGGCATGCTGGGGCCTGGAGCCACCCCTGGCTCCGGCAATGGGCAGGCAGTGGGTAACTACCCTGCTAAAAATATTGTCGTACACAGGAGGAGGCACTGCTTGGGTGAATAGGATACATAGTCAAAGAGTTCAGGCGTGGCCTTATTGTACCCACTTAAGCCGTGCCTCACAATCTACACTGCTGTTTATACCTGTGCTAGAGGGGCAACTGACGTGGGCCAGCTGCAAGTGTTTTACTGCAGTGTAGACATACCCAAAGAGTCCAGTTCCTGGGTAGTAGAATGGTTGGCATAACACACACCCTTGCAGATGGGGTTTTAAAGTTTGTGTGTGGTATAAAAAGGGTAATGTTGTTTAGGCTGTATAGGTCTAAAAGGAACACAAGTTCCCAGAAAAATAAAATGTTATATCGCTTCTTTTTATACAGTCTTTAGCATTCATGCATTTTGCTTGCACTCAATCTGATTGGGGCTTTTGTATGCTACCATAAAATAAATATTTAATAATAATTAAAAGGGATGACTAGTAGGATGTAATTTAATTGAGAACTATTGTAGGATAATAATAAATATTTAAACTAGACTAAATTAAAATGTTGCTCAAATTACTTTAATCAAACTATCATTGATATTTAGGCCATGTCTACACTTACCTCTGGAGTGATCGATCCAGTGGGGCTCGATTTATCGCATCTAGTGAAGACACGATTAATCAACCGCTGAGCTCTCTCTCGTTGACTTTGGTACTCCACCGGAGTGAGAAGCTTAAGCGGAGTCGACAGGGGAGTGTCAGCAGTCAACCTACTGTGGTGTCTTCACTGCAGTAAGTAGCTCTAAGTCCGTCAACTTCAGTTACGCTATTTTTGTAGCTGAAGTTGCGTGACTTAGACTGACTTAGCTCACCGCCCTCCCACCCGTTGTGTAGACCAGGCCTTATGTGGCCCACTAACATCATTCTATTACTACATATGTTTTTTTTAAATCTTTGCCTGGTTAATAATTTTAGTTTACATTTATGACAGAAATGACATTAATTGTAGTGCATGATACCTCATTCTAAGGCCAAAAGAAGGCAAATATGATTTTATACTTTGACATATTTTTCAAGATTAAAATGTTAGTTTTTGTTCAGTAAAATGTACTCATAAACAAAATGTTTGTTATACCTTTTTAATATTCACTTTTATAATTTCAGCATTTATTTGTTTCTTTGTGAAAGTAAAGATTATGACTTTTAGGGTGAAGGTTTTCTCCCTAGAGAGAGGTCAACTTATTTTAATCTTTCTATTACTAAATTATGGCCCATTAAGGGAGTAAAGCAGGACAACAAATTTCAGTGTTTTTCCTGTGATACACTATGAACATGACAATCTTTGGGAAGGGGTTTGTAGCTCAGAAGGCACATGGTTCCCAGGTTTAGCATAGGAACAAACAGATAGCCCAGAAGAAACAAATTATCCTGTTACTTAAGGCACTGAGCTGCAGGAGACCTAGAATCTTGTCCTATGATCTGTCGCAGATATCCTATATGATGTTGGGCAAGTCACTTAAACTAGAATTTGGAGAATTTCTAGTGGGCTCCCACAGCAATTGATTCTCATCCAAAGGTTGTTTAATATTTTTATATCTGGAAGAAAATATAAAATCACTGTTGATAGTTTGCAGATGAGCTGCCAAATAATAACAAAGGCAGTGGTACAGACTGATCTGGATTGCTTGGTAAATTGAGTGCAATCAAATGCATATTAATCTAGCCAAATGCAAACAATATATCTAGGAACAAAGAATTTAGGCAATATTTACATAACTGGAGGAGTATACCTTAGAAAGCATTGACCATGACAAGGATCATGAGGTCATTTCTGAAAAGTAGCTGATTGTGAGCTCCAAATGTGGTGCTCTGCTAACCTGATCTTTGGATGTAACAGTATGGAAATACTGAGTGGCAGTAGGAACGGGATATTAACTCTTTAGGTGGCTTTGGTTATACCACTGCTGAAATATGTATCCAGGTCTGGTGTGAACACTTTAATAGGATGTTGACTAGTTGGAGAGGATTCACAAAAGAGCCACAAGCATGATTTGTCATCTGGAAAGCACACTTTAGAAAGCGAGACTATGAAGGAGTGCAATCTCTTTAGCATATGTAATGTAATGTTTAAGAGCTAGTTTGATCAAAGACTGTTATTACCTGCAGAGGGAGACAATATCTTATTTAATTTATCAGACAAAGATATAACAAGATTCAGTGGTTAGAAGTTTAAATCAAAAGTTCTAAATGGAAATAAGATGTAGAGTTTTAACAGTGAGGGTAATTAACCATTAGAACAGATTTTCAAGGGTAAATTCTTCATCACTTGGGGTCTTTAAATCAATTCTGGATCTTGTTTTAAAATCTATGCCCTAGTTCAGCCACCCATTATTGGACTAGATAAATAAATCATTAGGTGAAACTGTATACCTCTGCTATGCTAGAGGCCAGACAAGATGATCATAAATAGTTCCTTCTAGCCTTAAAGTCTCTGAATCTATGAATAAGCATGCTTTGAATAAAACCGCAGCAGCTACATTACATATTAGTGATAATTCTCTATTTCCCCAGGTATACTGCGTGACTACCTAGGTACCTATGATGTAGCATTTTACCTGGCTGGAGTTCCCCCCATGATTGGAGGAATTATATTATCTTTCATCCCATGGGTTCATGAAAAGAAGAAGGCGAAAGAGAAAGAAAAAGCTGTTGATGAAGAAACAACTAAGAAAATGCTGGAAAATGAAAGCACTTCAGCCTCAGGCACAGCAGAAAAGCCCAGTAAAGAATCTGAATCTAATATTTGATGCTTTATCTTTTCACTGGACTAAATTCATGTTTACAGGAGCTAGATAAGAATTCTGGCTTTGAGTTGAAAATAGCATATTATTTTTAATGGAACGTGTGCTCAGGTTGCAGAACAAAACTTCTAAGAGCTAAGAATCTTTTGTACCACTGAGTAGCTTTCTTAGGAGTCCCTGAGTCTAGTTTTAATCCATATTTTTATGGCATTTGAGGTTTTATAGTATCAGTGTGCACCTGCTAGTGATTCTGTGTTTAAGGAGATTATTGTTCTAATCTAACACAGCATGCTTCTGGAAGTGTGAAAGCTGTTTAGTTTGATTCATTGACTCTTCCAGGATGGCGTCAATAATTTTAGTCCTTCTAGTAGAGGCAAATTCTTGTGGTGTTTTCCTGGAATTTCTAGTACCTCTTATGACTGACATTTTTGTTTTAATTTCTTATGCCATTTTAACACTTTTTAAAATTCTATATTATGAATGAATAGTCATCTTTTTTTGATCCTCTAAACTCTAATCCTTGCTGAAATTATCTTGTTTTGGGAGCTAAATTATTTAACCGATCCTGTTTTCCTTTCTCCTAATACTCCAACCTGTTCCATTTGCTTAAACCTACTCTGGACCACTTTTATGTTTATTTCTCAGTATCCTGAATATAGAACATTTTAGGATAAGTTTATGATAATAAATATATTAAACACTCAAAAAGTGAAGGGTGTGAACTCACACAGGCATATAAATTCAGAATTAAGGCTGTTAAACCATTATTACGTCATCCTTTGTCCCCAGTGCTACAGTGAATATACAGTAGTTCTTTTTCAGGTAAACGTCAGAATAGCTTAGTCTTATGAAGTGCAATACTTGGGTACAATACCATGAGATAGACAAAGCCTGAATTCAGAATTTCTGTGTTTTTTTTTCAGGATTTGACTCTTCAAAAAACAACAACAAAGACATCTTTAAGGGATACATTTTAAGTGTGCAATAATTGTTCATACCAATAAATGGAAGTATATTATACATAAGAGCTATTAAAGCAACATTAAACAAATTGGGAAGAGATTTTGCACTAAGTGAATATGCAGCTTTATTATGGGCCTTTAAAATTTTGCACGTGATACAACTCCATCTTTTCAAGAAATTGTAGAGAAACTCTTTGCATGCATGATTACTTATCCTTAACATATCTTTTATTACTTGTGTACTCCTAGGTATTATATATAGTTTGTCAAACCCATACTTCTGGAACACCTATTTTTCTGAAAGTTTTTTTTTTTAATGTAAACGAAACAGAGTGCTTTTCAGTTTATCATGATTACGTTTGCAAATACATTGTCTCTGTTTGGATTTGCATTGACAATGCAATGAAACACTTAAATAGATATGCATTACCCAGGCACACTGATCGCCATCTATTTTAGTTTTCCTGTGTTAGGTGTGCCTTAACAAACAAGCTATTAAGTGTTGAAAATGTTACAAAAAAATTCAATTGAAAGTAATTACATAAGCATCCTAATTATTAAGAGCCAGATTTTGTAACCCTTATTCACAATCGCTTAGTATTATTGATTCATTTCAGTTTCTACTCAACATGAGCAAGGCTGTCAGAATCTGGCATTAAAATGGGAAATGGTAAAGTGATATTTATACCCCTTGGGAAAGATTTTCAGGAATGCCTAAGAAATGTAAGACTCTAAATGGGACTTGGGCTCCTAAATCTCTCACGTACTTCTGAAAATCTCCTTTGATTGTAAGTAATGTTACTAGTTCAAATTCCCATGATTCTCTCATTACAGAAATTACATTAGCAATCACATTATTCTTGTTCTTGTGTTTCCTTCCAGGCATATTATAATTACAATACACACTGATAATGCATAGAAACCTATGTGAAACCATTGTATTCATTTCAGTTGACTTTGAAATGAAAAATTAATATTTATCACGGTGCTGACAGTTTCAAAAATTGACACAAGTGGGGTAATGGTAAATAATGCTAAAGAGTGATCCAAATCACTCTGCAAAGTGAGCTCATTTGAAAAACATGTTTTAATACAAGCAAATGCAAGGTCATACATCTAGGAACAAAGAATATGTGTCAGTATTACAGGATGAGATGACTGCATTTTGGAAAGTAAGTACTCTGAAAGGACTTGAGAGTTGTGATGAACTGAATGTGAGAAGTGGTGATTAAGAGCTAAAATAGCCATGGAATGTGTAAATGGGAATATTGAGTAAAAATAGGAAGGTGGCATTAGTTATGTGGATAGCATTAGATTGCTCATTGTTGGAATACTGTATCCAATTCCGGTGCTCACATTTAAAAAAGAATGTTGAAAAATTGAAAAAGCTACTTAGATAGGCACAGAATCAATTTCTTTTGAAAGTTTATCCAATCTCTGGCAAGATAAACAATAGCAATCTTCTCCTTTTCACATGTATTCACTGTTGTACATGATCTGGGCATACAGATTTTGAAATTCCCAACCGAGATTCTGGATATCAGACAGCCGAGGCACTCGGGACTTGAATGTTGTAGCTTTAGCTTATAGAAATCAGTTTGCTCATTAGGCACTCAAATACTATGGTATAAGAATCTAATTATAATAGATGTATGGCTTTGGTTCCATAATCAAGCACAGGACGTATGCAATGGAAGGTAGAAGAACATTTTCAAAAGCAAATTTTTGTCTGAACACCCAGTAGTTGAGGAAATTTAACTTAGATCCTTATTTTTTAATAATGACAAAAGTATAGCACTATTATAATTCCACATAGTGTTTTTATTAGATAAACTTGGCTGACATTTTCAATATGCCTTTTATTCTTATATATGAAAGGTGTCAAAACATTTTTAAGAATTTCAGAATTGTGCATAGTAATCTTAGGGTATGTCTACACTACCCGCCGGTAGTGATTGATCTATCGGGGGTCATAGAACATCAGGGTTAGAAGGGATCTCAGGAGGTCATCTAGTCCAACCCCCTGCTCAAAGCAGGACCAATCCCCAGATAGATTTTTGCCCCAAATCCCTAAATGGCCCTCTCAAGGATTGAACTCACAATCCTGGGTTTAGCAGGCCAATGCTCAAACCACTGAGCTATCCCTCCTCCTAGTATAGACGCCATTAAATCAATCCCCGATCGCTCTGCCATCGACTCTGGTACTCCACCGCTGCGAGAGGTGGAAGTGGAGTCGATGGGGGGAGTGGCGGCAGTCGATCCCGCACCATGAGGATGCGAGGTAAGTTGATCTAAAGTCGATTTCAGCTACGCTATTCTCGTAGCAGAAGTTGCGTATCTTACATCGATTCTCCCCCAGTGTAGACCAGGGCTTAGACTGACTATATTTTATACTACTGTGCATGCTGATATTGAAGACACCGACAAGTGGTTGAATGTCTTTGTGAACATTGCATATTATTTTGACACCAGTTAACATTCATATTGCTAGCATTAACTCTATGCTTTCTAAATCTGATTAGTTAGAAACATAAGGATTGAATGTCTCTTGTTATTCATGGTGCTAAAATAATTGTAATCAAAATCTCAATTACTCAGAATAAAGTAGTGTAACTGTAGTTCATAAGTGGCCCTATTTAGTATCATCGGTGTTGTAGACCACCTTATGTTTTCATATGATATACTCCTGTCTCATATGTTTGCATTTGTGTATAGAAAAAAAACTTATTGCTTAATTACCTATTTACAGTAGTATTCTGATTAGATATGCTCCATTTAACTTGGATTTATATTTAATTTCAAATTAATACATGGTGCAGCCTGACTCACTTTAATCCCACTGGGTAAATTTTAAAATCACCTGAATGGTTTAGGAGCCTAAGTCATTGACTTTCACTTAGGCACTTTTTGTTTTACCCACTATTACTATTTTCCCTCCTATGATTTAATAGGGTTTTACAAAACATACCAGTTATATGATGGAAAGATTATATGTAAAAAAGAGACAAGTAAAATTAGATTAGGGGAGACACTGTTGTAAACTAGCAAATTTTGATGGAATAACCTTCCCTAACATTTTTAGGATTTCTGCACATTTTGATGCATAAAGTAAAGCTGCTGATAAACTATCAAAGTACTGTTTAAGTTTATCACCCAACCAGTATTTTAATCTTGGCTGGCTTTGACAATACAAAAGAGAAAGTAATTCCTCATGAATAACTTTTAAAAAATCATAGAAATTAATTTAGGCCTTTTCTCAGTATTAGAGATGTAAATTTTCCTCTTAACAAACACTGCTCTTGAAGGTAATAAAAGGAAAAACCAATTCTGCATTCATGCTGGCGTTGTCACCTGGACTGAAGGAATCTTCCTATTTTCCCAGCCTGATAGCAACCTAGTCTCCAAGTGTAAAATTTTCAAAAGTGCAATGGGACATAGGCTCCTAAATCACTAGGCACATTTTTGAAAAATTTACTGTCTTCTTTTAAAACTCCCAAGCAGTGAGATATTAATCAAAGCAGCACTCTCAACTCACATGTACCATGTGAAGTGGGATTATTACCATTGATGCACCAAGTGCTGACACTAGGTTTCATTGGGATTGCCAGATCCTCTCTCTTTCCAATTAGAGGAAGACAAATTAATTGGACCTTTTTCCCCCTGCCTCCCACCTCAATCACACTGATACGGTTGGTGGAAGATTAACATGAACTAATGAGAAGTACCATCACATGGGATGAGAAATGCCCCATAACTGCATTCAGTAGCAGTACAAACAAGGTACTGTGAATATAACAATTCCATATCTTTGTCCCCAGTTATGGTCCATAATCCAAGCTTTTATTTTAAAAAATTGTTTCTACTTCCTATGATTACGAAGAGAACACTGTAGATGTGAACTGAGTGTAAACCAAAGTAGTATTGTCTTCCTGACTGGTGCAGATGACCTGAAACAATAATTCTAAGCAATGTGAACCGCACCATGTATCTCAGTGATTTTGAAGCCTATTACCATTTCAGTGTCAGCATTTCCTCCATTTCACTGACATCTAGCTAATTTTCTTATACACAATCCTGAACTACATGATGCCAAAAGACCCAACTATTCCATACCCAGATGCCAAATCTCCATCTTCTGCCTTTCAGTTTCTAAGACACAGCTTATACATTATGGATGCAAAAATCTCTAGCATACTGAAAAACGATAGTGTGGGGACAATGTACATTTTAATATCAAAATAATTAGCAGGGGATAATTTTCTGATCATGATAATCATCATATTTCATTTATTTTAACATCTCCATTTTTAATTTAAATGAAGGTGCCGCAGAATTTCCAGTCTGTGGCAGAGTCCAAACACTTTGCTGTTAAGTAGATTTTATTCTGTTTGCTTGGGTTTGTTTCATTCCTTTTCAGAGAAAAGCCTCAAACCTTTTGATACCAAAGAGCATTTCTCTTCTCCATTTTTGGAGAGGGGTCTGGGGAAGAGAGTCTTTTCTTTTTGACACATTGTAGAATTTCAGATGTTCATGTCCCATACCCCGAGCCTGTGGATTGGCAGTGACTGTGAGTACCAGAAGTGTGAGCATCATGAACATGAATTGTGCTGAGGCTCTTCAGTAGTGCATTTATCATAAATTTGAATAATTCTGTGTGTGTAACCATTGGTAGAGGCTGATGCTTTCTGATACAATATAGTGCAAACTACAAATTGTGGTGCATGTTTCTGAAACTTTGACCAGACTTCCTCATGTCTGTGTTTTGAAATATCCTTTAAACTAAATCCCAGCCACTAAATATTGCACATCCATATGCTTTGGCTTAATGCTATACATTCAGTCTATCCCTCCTAATGCACAGATGTACGGTAAACTCTGGAATAGTCCCTGTCCAATATTTTGACATTATAACCCAGTTACATAAAGAAAGAACATAGAAGTTTATTTAGATTTGTATTCAACCAAAGATCTGTAAAATATGAAAGCTATCTTATTTTAAATAGCTTATGCAATTTCAACTCATGTATATTTATTAAAAAAAATTAAATCTATTTTTCAATATTGCTGTGGGCAGTATTGCTTTCAGTAGTTATGTATGAGATTGCTTGATGGCTACTGCTAAACTTAAAAAAATGTAAAACAAATTTCACTCTTTCTACAATATAAAAATATTGTACTACTAGACAGTTGTAAAATTGGAAAACCATCAAAAATTACAGTTTCTATGTATATTATCAATTATGGACGATATCATAAATATTGGTATAGTGTGCTAGAAGTTTAAAAAGGGACCAGCCCAAAAGATAGTTGTATACCCTTTGGAGCAGCAGGACAGAAGTGAGTAGTCTTGGCAGAGCTATGTGGTAAAGCCTGTATAGTGTCTAACCACATCAGGCCTGGCTCAAAGCCAGCACTCAGGTAACTTATTTTCATGATAACCAATTTCATGCAAAACTACATAAAATACTTAATTTTTTAAAAAGTTCAACAGAAGATAAAATGAAAATAAATAAGTTCCCCAAATGCAAGAAACCCATGAAACCTCCTACTTGTATCATTTCCCTTGTATTTCTTTCAGTAAGTCATTTTTGTAGTTGAATTTATCATGCAAGCTAATTAACAAGAAGGTTAATACGTAGGCTTCTAATAAAATATAATTTGTTCTGTACATGATTTTTAACAACAATTAGATTAATCCCTTTATGTAAAGCATTAACTGTCAAATTTTCCTATAACTATTCAAAAATAAGCTGCAGAAATCTGATGTTTAGGTCTTCTGACCTAACATCTATCAAAAAGGTCTGGGCAAACTGGTGGTGAACAGCCAGATTTAAATGTCATTTGACCTTGTATTTGCTGTAGCTAAACATGTTCTTTCCTGTTCATATGCATTCATTCCCTCAGACCATCCCAGACTGAGGCTGTAAAAATGAATTGCTTAGCACCCTCTTTGGAAGCACGATTATGTTGCTAGAGTCCAGAACTACATCCACTTGCTGTTCTATCCCAGCACAGACTTCTGCAGCGAGCAACTCAGAGGGTTACAAAATATATGTAGATCCCAAAGAATGCTTTTCCTCATGATAGCATTTAAAAAAAAAAAAAAAAGCCCTCTCTGAAAGCCTGATTCTGAAACCCTTTTACTCCATTCAGTAGTACCTTACTCCACTAGCAGTCCCATAGTACTCAATGGGAGTAACATGGACAATGCTAGGCCCCGAGTGAGTGGCTAGCTGTTTACTTCTGTCCGTAGCATAAATAAAACCTAGTTTTAAATAGAAGGCATGCAAGCAAAAACATTAGATACATTTTGCACATGTTGTAGTGCTTGAATGATGCTTGGAATTTGAACTAGCACAGTAACTAAATAATTTCTGCATGGTGTCAAATATCGGGGGTAGCCATGTTAGTCCATATCCACAAAACAATGAGTCCGGTGGCACCTTAAAGACTAACAGCTTTATTTGGGCATAAACTTTCGTGAGTAAAAAACCCACTTCTTCAGATGCATGGAGTGAAAATTACAGATGCAGGCATTATTATACTGACACAGAAAGCTTATGCCCAAATAAAGCTGTTTAGTCTTTAAGGTGCCACCGGACTCCTTGTTGTTTTTTAAAATAATTTTTGCCTTATTGATAATTGTGGTTTCAAAATCATTTTTTAGAAGGCCTGCCAACCACTTTTGGCAATGATTTAAGTGTGTGAGAGTAAACTCGGCCAGCAGTCATTATCAGAACGATTTGTTTATTTGGAAAGGTCTGCCAGTTAACTCAAGTAGCAATGAAACACAGTGTTAGTGCCACTTGAACCTATTGCTTTCATCAGGAAGAAATCAGTGAAAATGTACTTTGCAGAAACACTTTCCTAGACTCACATGGTTAGTGCATTTCTCTATGTGCTAGATAAGAGCTACTGTGTTCAGCCTTCAAAAAATGCTTCTAAATTGCACATTTGAATTTCAGTATTTTTGCAATCAAGCAGGACACATTTCATGGTTAAACATACTAATATTCAGCATATACACAGAAAGATGCTTCATCAATGACTTCCACTGGGATCTTCCAGAACGCTTAACATTCCTTTTTGGGATGACTACTGGATCTGAATCTATCAAAATTAGATGTTGGAAAATCTCTTGCCCCTAGAAAGAAAGGAGATGTAGTAGTCAGATGCTGAAAAAATTAATGTCTGCTGACTTTATTGCTGAAAAAATGAATGTCTGCTGACTTTATTCCTGAACAGAAAAAAGTTAGTAGAAGTTAATATTTATTTTTATTTACCTGTGATTGGTCATGTTCTTCACCAGATGCTCTAACTGGCCAATTATTAAGAGGGACATAGTCAAATATATTTAAATAATAATTTTGTACTTTTACTATTTTTTGAATACTGCTTAGAATATTGCAAGTTATATTGCTTCTCCTACTAGATTAATATTTCTCCTTTGTATTCCCGTTCCTAGTTAATGAAATATAAGCAGACATGGAAATAGGTGATTTCCTCTTTTTGATGGAAACATTGTTGATGTCAGCAAGTTTTAAGGAAAAGGGATTGTGAATTAACAGTGCTGTGTCTCCCGATGCAGAACCAGAACAAAAAACTTTTTGCAGGTCAGGGATTTTTTAAATTCATTTTTAATTTTTCAGCAATGAAAATAGCAGATTAAAAATAGACTCCCCAAACGTCTTTTACCTGCTATAAGAATTTTGAAATACATTGTGTCCAATTTTGGGCATGAACATGAGCATCCACTTAAATCCTTTGTGACTTATTGTCAACAATAATCTTGATAAACTCTTCCATTGTTTACATAAAAAGTAATTAAAAAAAGAGACTATTATAGCTTTAGTAAGTAAATGTGTATGTTTCTTAGCAACCCAACTGTTGATCGAAAGATACTCTTTGCCAGTGCATTGACAAAAATGTCAATCTGATTTTATAAATTTCTTTGCCTACTTTATTTTTTATGTGAAAATGTTTATGCACATAAACAATGCCAAAATAATGAATTCCAAGAAAGCCTTCAGTAAGCATCATGTAAATCAAAACTCAGGGCTACAGAATAACTTTTTTTAGTCAAAGAATGTGAAATTATACCTTTGCTATGTTATAGTTTTAAGTGCTTTTGCTATTTTTACATAACATTTTGGATAGGTTCCCCCCTAAATTTTCAAAAGTGTTCACATCTAGGCCCATAAATGCAATGGCCAAAATTCTGAAAATCTGGCAACTTTATTTAGGTGCCTGCGACAGGAGCGCTTTTGAAAATCTAGCTCTCAGTCTCCATCATTGAATCATTTAATATCTTATTAACTTAAACCAGTTCAAGTACTTAATGTTAAAACTGCATAAGTGTATACACATATGCTAACTGCATGTATAAGACCATGGAGGTAAGGACAAAATCTTTTGATAAACTGTTCATCTTTTCTTCCCTCCATGCATATGGGCACCTCTCATCATTTATGAGTGAAATTTATGTGTACCTGGAAGGATGAATGGACCCTTTTAAAAATCAAACAACCTTGCTTTGAAGATACTTCCATTTTTAAATGAAACTGTCAAAGTGTTGGGATAAAATTTTTGTCTTGTTTAAGCATCTGTATACTATGAACTGTCAGGTGTACATCTCCAGTATATGTAAAAATTTATTTTAATATTTCTTTAGCATGTATCCAAAAGGGTACATCTGGTATAAAACAAATTGATAATATTACTGAATAGGACAATGGCTTTAGTTTTATTTTGACCATAAACTGGCATAACACTGAAATCGTAGTGGCTATCAGAGACATGAACATTTTGATATTTTATCTGAGAACTGAGTTATTCTTTTATTTCTTTTCTATCCTCAAAAATTAGAAAGGAAAATATGTTTGTTTTGAGAGAGCACGTGTACATTCAGAGCATGCTGTACACCCAAACTCTCTGGCTCTGCTTTTCTTTCTCCAGAATATGAAGGTACTGGCAGAAATGTTTAAATGTAGATTTCTGTGCTGAGTGATATCACTGCTCTTGATCTTACTTGGTATTTTAGAATTTTTCTCTTTATATTTTAGTGCATTTTATTAAGTTTTTAAGGCCATGATTCCTACGTTATCCAGTTTGTAATATGCAATTGAATGTAGAAGAAATAAATCACTTCAGCAAAATGAACTGTTTTAACCTTTTTGAGTTGACAGACTCCTACAATGAAAAAATGTGAAACCTCTCCTCCTCTGAAAAAATTGCAATAAATTTTTTAATGCAAACTGCATACACTTGTGTGGTTATATATATATCTATATTTAAAATTCTTCAAAAAGTGAAATTCAAATAGAAGAATAATACTCTACACAAGAAGCATAAAGTGGTAATTTAAAACTGGGTCAGAAACATAGGCACCAAGGGAAATTTTAACCAGAAAACAGGCACTGAGTTTTGGCGCCTACCAGTTCAGCAGGAGTTTTGTGGGTCACAGCGGAGCCAAAACTGGGACCTAGGGGCCCAAGTCTGGAGTTTGGGCACCTAAATCTATTTTGTGGATCTCGGACATAAAGTTTAAATGATCTGACTAAAACTTCCCTTCCTCCCCCCCCCCCCGGACTTGTCATATTTCCCTAGTTCTCCAGTTTCCACAAGTTTCCATCTTAGAATAGATGTGGATTTTAAATGTAACAACAAAACAACAACAAAAACCTGTCTGGCTTTTACATAATATAGAGAAACAAACAAGTGCACACCTAACTTTATTTTTCCTTTCTAGGTCACCTTTAATAGAAAAGTTTGTTAACCATGCCATATGGCACCCATCCCCACGCAAAGCACTCCATACTTTTCCTCCTGACTCGGAATGTGAATAGCAATAGTATGACTATACTGTAACTTTTATGCAATCTCATAACTTCTTGTCTGAACTGATATTTTTCCTCCCTTTATAGTGAGCATATTGCTAGCAGATAAGCAAAGCATTTTCTATGATCTTGGGACTCCTTGACCCAATCGTGCAGCCATTGAAGCGAATGGGAGTTTTGCTATTGTCTTCAATAGGATGAAGATTTGCCTCTGACTGTACTAGTCCAACGTGTGTATATAAATTGTAGCATGATCAGGAACAGTAACTGGGAATATTTATGAAATTATGTAAACATATGGGAAATAAGGTGTGTGAATAATATTCATGAAGATAAAATGGATGCCATTTAATAAAGGAATTAAGTAATTCTTATGTCAGAGAATGTCCCTTAATCATTGTAGGTATAAAAAAGTATTCCTCAACTTTTTTTTTCTTTAGTTCCCTTTGGGATATATAACTGAGAAAGGAGAATGGCACAAACCCTGCCAGAATAGGATCCTTAAACATTAAGGAACAGAGTAAAATATGCTAATTATAAATACCATGTTACCAGTGGTCAGATAGGTAACCTAGAAAGGTAAAATGTGTTCTAATTAGAATACCTATTCCTGTGGGTATGGGACGTGACACCCTGGCACCCCAATGTTCACCACTGTCATGTAACACTGCTCTACAGCCAAAATGCTTCTGAAATAAATGTAGTCCAACTTTACTAATTCTGGGTCACTGAGAACGAAAATGATGCTTAAAATTGTTGATTGGCTCTAGTTTTCAAGATATGGTATTGGGTCAGTATATACGACCCTTGATTTGGGAATGGCGGAGGATAAGTGAGTTATAAAGGGAAGGGATCTCAATTTAAACCAGAAATGACTAAAATACATCTTTGACTGGATCTGTGAATAAATCTATGACTGGGTTTGGACAGTACTTGCTTTTTAGGCAAAACAATGAATGATGCAATCTGAAGCTGGTATTGCATCATACATGATATGAATTGCATCATGTTATTCCTAGAAGTCATGGATGATGCAATCATAACAAAGCTTACATCACTCTGCTGAACAAATTGCCCTATATCAGCTCTAGAAATCATACAGTGTCATGCTCTCTTATTTGTCAGTGTTTGATTTTGCAAAGGGACACATTTCTGTTTAGCTAAAGTGAGCAGAGATGCCTCGTACTTGTGTGAATAGTGCAGATAACTTCTGCTATGTTTGTGGTGAAGTGACTTTTGCATCACAAAAGCACAGTATAACCACTATGGTTAAAAAAGCCTATCACCTTTATTTTGGCTGCAAAATTGGAGATCAGGACAAGAGGTGGGCCCCACACATATGCTGCAACACTTGTGCAACAAATCTTCGCCAGTGGTTGAACAGGAAAAGGAAATCTATGCCTTTTGCAGTGCCAATGATTTGGAGAGAGCCAACAGATCATCCCAGCAATTGTTACTTCTGCATGGTGCCTCCAGTTGGGAAAGGTGTGTCAAAGAAGAAAAAGTGGACTGTGCATTATCCAAACATTCCATCAGCTATACGCCCAGTACCCCACGGAGAAGGACTGCCGGTTCCTGATGCATCAGAATCATTCTCACTTGAGTCAGACGAGGAAGAGGATGAAACTTCTGGTCCTGAACCATCAATGTCACAGGACCCACATTTTCTCCCATCCTCCTCCTCTAACCACACCTCCTAATACAAGGTGAACTGAATGACCTTGTCAGGGATTTGGAACTACCCAAGAGTAAGGCAGAGCTGTTGGGCTCCAGACTACAGCGGTGGAATCTCCTGGCAGGCTATCAAGGCAAATGGAGCCCATCAATGCTTGCAGACTATTGCTGGACAGTGACAAGAGATGCTCCATTTAATGAATACAAGAGACAAGCCAAGAAGCGCCGAGTAGACACTGAATAGGACTAAACTATGTACATAATAGTTTTTTGCCTTTTGTTTCATAATAAATTTTATTTTTAGAACCCTTTTGCTGATTTTTAAAGTGTTGCATAAACAGGACAGGTGAAATATTATCATGTAAAGCAACCATAAACACATGAAAAGACCTAGGTTTACAATTTATGATTAAAACTCTATCTACACAATATACATAGACATAAAATGTAAAAACTTAAATATCTTAGAAACAGTAGCCAATCAGTTGTTTTAATTGTCATATTTGAATTCAGCACATCAAAATACATAATAAATATCACATTTTCTCTCTGAAGCAGACGACTTCTCAAAAATTGTAGACCAGTGTAATTAGGATATGTTTTGTACAAAGTATGCCTTGTGAAGTATCATTCTAAAAGTCTTGATCTGCTAGATCTTAATATCTCATTGGATTTGATGCACTATCATCGTATGTGAAGTTATGATGTTTGGATTATATGTGTTACTGAAACATGTTGTGAGGTTGAAAACACCCACAAGCAGCCTTTTAGGTGCAACAGTTAAAAAGGCCAAACAACATTAATGGCTTATTGAAGAAATGCACACAAGCACAAGGAGGAGTCCTTGTGGCACCTTAGAGACAACACATTTATTTGGGCATAAGCTTTTGTGGGCTAAAACCCACCTCATCAGATGCATGGAGTGAAAAATACAGTGAGCAGGTATAAATATACACCACATGAAAAGATGGGAGTTGTCTTACCACGTGGTGGGTCAGTGCTAACGAGACAATTCAGTTAGGATGATTGTGGCCCATTCCAAACAGTTGACAAGAAAGGGTGAATATCAACAGAGGGAAAATTAATTTTTGGAGTGACCCAGCCACTCCTAATCTTTATTCAGACCTAATTTGATAGTATCAAGTTTGCAAATTAATTCTAGTTCTGCAGTTTCTGGCTAAAGTCTGATTTTGAAGTTTATTTGTTGAAGAGTGGTGACTTTTAAGTCTGTTTTTGAGTGTCCAGGGAGATTGAGGTGCTCTCCTACTGGTTTTTGAATATTACAATGCTTGATGTCTGATTTTGTATCCATTTATTATTTTGTCTAGAGACTGTCCGGTTTGGCCATTGTACATGGCAGAGAGGCATGATGACATATATCACATTGGTAGATGTGCTGGTGAACCTTGGGAGACAAGCCAGTCCTCACTTACACACAGCCCCAACCTCAAATCTGCAGATTTTATAAGCATATTGTCCACTCCATTCTCCAAGTGATTAATGAAAATACTGAAAAGTACCAGAACAAGGACGGACCCTAGCGGAACCCCACTAGCTATGCTAGTTTGACAGCAAACCATTGATAACTCCTTTTTGATTAGTCTTTCAACCAGTTGTGCATCCACCTTGTCATATGTTCATCTAGGCCACATTTCCCTAGTTTGCTTGTGAGGACGTCATGTGGGACTATGTCAAAAGTCTTACTGAAATCAAGGTATATCATGTCTATTGCTTCCTCCCTATCCACTAGACCAGTAACCTAGGAGAGCAAATGTGGAACTCTCACTGTAGGAGAGAAGGCTGGCCAGGGCCAGACTTTGCCTAGCAAATTTCCTGGAGGAAAAGGAAGAGTTTGTTTATGTTGCTTCAGTCTTGTTTTGAACTTTGAGTGCCTGAAAGGGGTAGAACTGTAAATTCCAACTGGAGAGTTACGTCTGTGCAACACAGAATACAGTGGAGGTTGGGTGAAGCAGTGAAGACCAGCAAGGAAACAAGCTGTGTGGCTGCTGCACAACATAATGCCAGAAATGGGGTGCTCTGGTAAGAACATGCTATAAAACATGGTGGAGAATACGGGCAGGCAATTGGCCACTGGAATTGAGGGGAAATTGAAGCCAGTGAGTATTGACTGATGTTGCACCCAGTTTGGGTAACTCGGAAAGATGGAGGAGGTGACATGCCTGCTGGTGATGATGCAGCGGCAGCAAGAACAGCAGCAACACACTCAGACCCTGCTCCTGTAATTGATGGAAAGCCTGCAGAAATAGCAAGCAGCACAATTTACTGCTCAGCAGTGGTGGTAGGAGGCCCAGCAGCAGGAGTGGTTGTGGAAGCAGCTGGGCTGAAAAGCTCTGGGGACTTCAGCTGGTATTGGAGAGGGTAGTTCAAGCTGGCTGGTCTCCGGACTGGTAACACTGGAGCGAGAGAATGACCAGGAGGCCTTCCTCTGTATCTTTGAATGAGTCTACTTAGGTGGCTCTGATGGGTGAGGCACAGGCAGTCTACTGAGTGGCGAGCAACAAGCAGGCAAACTCATAGCCTGTGGTGAAGGCTGATCTCTTGGATAGACTGAAACTGTCTCT
The DNA here is from genome assembly GCF_025201925.1 of Gopherus flavomarginatus. Lineage (NCBI taxonomy): Eukaryota > Metazoa > Chordata > Testudines > Testudinidae > Gopherus > Gopherus flavomarginatus. The sequence continues at coordinate 131,482,715 of NC_066620.1, read as the reverse complement.
GAAGCATACCAACACCATTTCTGGGATAAACTCTTCCCATGGAGAGCATTACCACAGGTAGTTGCTCAGAGATTATGGGACCTCACTGCCTGGTAGTTATGCACAGAAACTAGTTCCATAGAGAAAATCACAGACCAGGTGCTTCTAGATCAGTTCTTGAAGGCTCTATTGATGAGCCTACAGCTGAGGAAGGCAAGCCCAACCTGCCTTGGCAGGTGAGGCTGTTGAATGGGAAAAGCCTATTTTGAGGCCAAAGGAGCTGAATGATGTGGCAGACTGAGTGATTCACTCTGGAAGAGGGACTACCCCAATCTAGAGCCTCACAAGGAAGCTCTCAAATAGAGAAGGTCCAAAGTAGCCCAAACAGGGGGATGCGCAGAAGCTACCCAGGACCCTGGTGAGTCCCACACTCTGGGGGCAGGTGAGAAGTCCAGTAGTGTGCTTCAGATGAAGTACACCTAGGGATATTAGGTGAGAATATCAGATAATGGAGTGTGATTACCTGAGTGGTGGTTGCAGCCAAATTTTTGTTCTGGGTCCTCCCTGAATGGCATTGGGACCTAGCCATATGTGATACTGTTTGGGCTGGGAGGTGTAAAGCCTTGTGGACTGAGGTTGTGGGCACACCATTATCCAGGAAAATGAGGTTTTGGTGGAGAATATAGATGTACAGGGACATGCCAACTGCCTGGTGTACATGTTATTGACATGGGTCTATCTCAAAGAAGGGGTTGAGCAGAATGTACAGAGCTGGAGAGGTTGGTTACATGTCAGGATACTAAAGGATCTTCTGTGGCTGGTGATGTTTCAGTGGCTGGAGTAAACCCACCCAATGAACCTAACTGTGCAGTACTGCATGATGTGAGAAATCTGCTGGGCTCCAGCTGGTTATCAGCTTAAGCCCTGGAACCCAAAGACTGATTGCTTGGAGGGAAAGTTAAAATTCCTGTGACTGCAATCAAGTATCTGGGTTACTCCCTTCTAGGATAAATTTGTTAGTCTGATAAGATAAAAAGGTCAGTGGACCAAGGATTTCCCAGAGGTATAAAGAAAAATCATAGATCATGAGGCAGCCCTCCATGTTACTGCTGAGGTCCCTCTTTCCCATTGTAATAGGGCTTCCTCCGAAGTCATGCTACCATTAGGTAGCCACTTGTATCCTAACAGCGTCGTTTGCCCCATCCCTGCAGTGTGGATGGCCGGGAGAGTGGGTAATATACAACACACACACACAGAGAGGAATTAATGGTGATAGCATTTAACTTTAATTCTGAAGGAATTCTGGTCCATGGATTAGAACAATTTACCTCTCTTGCTGCTCTTAAATTGACTGCTCTAGCTCAAATAGTACAAGTCTGTGCTGTAGATATAAAGTTCCTCCTGGGTTCAAGACTGCTGATGGCTCATGCACAGGGAGGAGGGCAATGTAGTCCTGTATGATGAAATTACCTTTTTCTCAGTTTGCTTAAAAAAATAAAAACAAAAAACAAAACAAAATAAAAAACCCTAGGAAATTACATACAAGAACTATTAGAACATTCAACATGTAAAGCCAAGCTCTCAGAAGTTCAGAAATGCCAGAATTAAGGTAGCCTGTGCAATCTTACTTTGACCCTCTTATGTGTTTGTGTTATGGTGCAGACTTTAATTACATGAGCACATACCGTTCTATAATACCTCTCTATCTTATGCGGTGCCCAGCCCAGACAGTGAACGAGACAGAAGGTTGCAAGAAGAGAAGGGGCATTTTCTTGTACCTAACACTGGACTGTGTCCCAGAAGAGGGGTTCTACTTCTGCCTCTTGACACTAACCGATGTTTGTCAAAATTACAACACCTATGTGCAGAAGAGGCTGGATTGAAGTTATACAAATAGGAAATGCCAGAACTAACACTAACTTTTGAGAGCTTGACTTTGCAACCTTTATGTTCTTTTAACATAGGTGAGGTGTGTTCATTTTGGGTTTTTTTGTTTTGTATGTAGTATGGTAAAAAGCAAGAAATCATCTATATTGTATTTATTTGTATTGTGCCTGTACCTACAGGCCCCAGCCTCACTGTGCTAGATGCTGTAAAAACGTACAACAAAGCTGCTGTCTTTGCCCTGAAGAGCTTGTGATCTAAATACAAGACAAGAGATAATGGATATAGTCAACAGCTGTAACACTGAGAGAGTAAAACTTATGGTGGAAAGAGGAGTAAGCCGAGGAGAGGCACAATCCTGCAGGTGCTCCCCAGCATAATATAAAAAAGAACTACAAAAATATCAAAACATAAGAGGTCCTGCTAGAGAAGTAATGCAATGCCCTGATTTACAAAGGGCACTGGTGGTGGCTGTAGCATAATGTGGAGATGATTCAAAAGGTAATTTCCTCTAGCTTTCCAATAAGATATAGGAAAACCTGTCTTGAATAGTCACAATGGTCTGTGGCCTTTTGGTAAAGGTGGAACAAAACTTTACTACAATACATTGGGAATACTTTTTGGTGGTCTCAAGGTAGAATACTGGATAAAAGGGCTGGTCTCAGACAAGTTTTACTGTATCAAATTTGACCTGTGAGACTGTCCATAAGTTATGTACCTCATTTGAGGTGGGTCTTTAATTTTGTGCATTTGGTTCTTTATTACAAAGTGTTACAAAGGTTGGGAAGGTCTTGAATTTTTTTTTAAAGGTTATGTAATTTATGAACAGCCCCTGTGACCTTTGGCAGTGTGGACTGCCAGTCAAAGACTGAATGAATAAGGAGGAAGAGCTCTTCTTTCGTGCAGAACAGAGCTGTAGCACCCTAGATGGTATAGAGAAGCCTGTACTGCTACTGCCTCAGCTAGAAAATAAAAAAATGTAAGGAAAGCTTCTATAGAACGAGGTGAACAATAAATAATATTTATGTGGCTGTGGAAGCTCCTCAAGTACATTCTGGAAGGATTTGGTAATGGGGAAGCTAAATATATTGGGTGGGATTCTTTTATTGGAATTTGGCTCTAGGATAGAATAAAAGAAGGACCTGGCAGGTGCATGCATCTTAGCAGCCACTAGAAACATAATATGACACTTAACATAGGAAACAAAGACCTGTTTGTTAAGTAATCTGAGACTGAGTACAAGAGTCATTTATTAAGTTATTAGCATAGCAGCTTAACAAAATAAACGGTAACCTTTTTTGTCTCCATTCCAGTTTGCATAAAATAATATTGTAAGTATAAATAAGCTGAATATGATAACCTATTGTTAAATAAGTCAATACAATAATATAAAACTACACTACTGAAGTATTTGAATCGGAAAGAATATTCTGCCACATTCACTTCAGGTTATCTAGGTTTTGGACTCTCCTATTGAGGAAAGAAAATGAGGCAAGATTTTAAGGAACTAACTTTGTTTGAGGATTAGGCGGCCTTTTTTTCAGAAATGGTGGCACCTGTAGCTTCTTCAGACTTCAAATGAAGCTGTGGATGCTCAGCCCCTCTAAGAAACATAAAGCTATAAATTGCTGCACTGTTAAGGCTTCGTTTCCAAAACTGTCCAGACAATCACAACTAAATTGAATGAACAGCTAGTGAGATTGCATGTCCAAGCAGAGTATTTCTGCACATGGATTCGTATTTGCTTATTTGCAAGTACTCAGTTTGCACACAATCATTGATAATCGTATGCACAATGTGCCATGCTATGTTAGCAGCTATAGTTATGAAAATCAGTCTGTTAATGCTGTCGGGGACTCTAAGCCAGACGGCACAGTTCGTTGTCTGACCGCGAAAGAGACAGGCAACACCAGCAAAGTCCGATCAAAACCTCTTTATTGACAAGTGCACGCATCAATAGAGAGCAGCTCGTCTCCAGAGAGAACCAGCCCGCTCTTTACATCTTAGTATAAGCCTATATAGACAGTTCCATCGTGTCATAAATTATTCACTGGAGCAACCCACCCCCTTCTTCTAACAACTAGAAACTAGACACTTTTAGTATACATGTTTTATAGCATTAGGTGATTAACAATATCTTAGCAAGCACCAGAAGTTAGGAATGTAGGGGAGTTAAAACAGACAGAGAACTGAACCAAGGAGTGAAAACAGGGAGGCTGGGATTTCTTATCAGTTCTTCAAAGGAACTGTTCCTAACACAGCACAGTTGGTACTATACCAGGAATGCAGCCTCTCCCTTATCTCACTTTTTCCCAGTGCTTGTGAGACATGCTGCTGCTTCTCAGTGTTTTCCACTCAGGAATTACCCAAAAACCTCTGTTAGCCTGACTTTGGTCAGGTTGGCATACCTGGTTTTGTCTGCAATATCTTTATTCAGGCCTAACAATGCCCTATGTTATATTCAAAAGTAATACCATTGCCTAAGGGGAAGTTATTCAGGAATAAGGTAAGATGTGCATTTAAAACACTATTGCTAGCTGGAAGAACTCCCTGTGTGGACTCTTACTATGGAAGTTATTTTACTATAAATTATTCTATAGCTATAATGGAAAACTGTAGTTATTTAGAAACAGCTATGCCAGTCAATTTCCCCATGTACACAGGCCCTAAGAGAGACAAAATCTTTGACACTGTTATTCAAAAGCTCACTCTCTGTTCAGGTAAAATATATATCAAATTATGGCAGTTTAGATTAGGGCTAGGTGTTTCCATATCTGAGTGAGTGTGGGAACCTCCCTTTCTGTAAATATATACTATATAATAGCTCTGTGTGTGCATGTTCTTGTAGAGAGTTAGTGTGTTTAATATGAGGTTTAAGACTTTGAAATGCAGACTTGTACTCAGAATAACTGTAGGCACAAACCTGTAGGAGAACACTTCAACCTCCCTGGCCACACTATAGCAGACCTTAAGGTGGCCATCCTGCAGCAAAAAAACTTCAGGACCAGACTTCAAAGAGAAACTGCTGAGCTTCAGTTCATCTGCAATTTTGACACCATCAGCTCAGGATTAAACAAAGACTGTGAATGGCTTGCCAATTACAAAACCAGTTTCTCCTCCCTTGGTTTTCACACTTCAACTGCTAGAACAGGGCCTCATCCTCCCTGATTGAATTACCTCATTATCTCTAGCTTGCCTGCATATATATATATATATATATATATATATATACCTGCCGCTGGAAATTTCCACTACATGCATCTGACGAAGTGGGTATTCACCCACGAAAGCTCATGCTCCAAAACGTCTGTTAGTCTACAAGGTGCCACAGGATTCTTTGCTGCTTCTGTAGGTACAGTGTGGTCCAAAATGGTATTTGCTGGGTTAATCAGAGTGAGCACATGAAAGGGGGAGATGTTATATTTACTTTAGCTCACAAATGGTATATGCAAGCCACTGGAATACAAGGCAGCCAAGTAACTGCATCACTTGTAATCTTCCCTTATAAACTGAATGTAATTCTACTGTAAACAGTGGCTTTCAAAGTATTCAGGAATAATTCAGTCAGAAAACTCTTGATTTTTCCCTCCAGTAGTCTCTGTTCACAACCCCTTATGGTTCTGTTCTATAATAGTTTCCGTTATAACTCCATTTCCAGCCATATAACTGTCTGAAATGTACACCTTTCAGGCTGAAATTTTCCAAATGTGGCCTTTAACCAAGAGTAAATAATTCTAGAAAGTTTGAGGAGGGGAAATGTTTGTTTAATCTGTTTTTTAGTAAGATTAGAGTGAAAAAAATATACTTTCCCTATTATAAAACATGATCTCATTTTTTTGTAAATAACTTGATAGCTGAAATATCTGAGAACCAAGTTGAAATTAGGTATGGAAATTGGCTTCGCTAAGGAGGGCTTTTAAGGGTTCTGATGAAAAAAAAGATGGTTTTAACTTACTGGACTATGAGCCTCTGGAGATCACACTATCTGAACATGTTATAGATCTTGCATGCAGTGTTGTTGTAGCCATGTTAGAGTATATTAGAGAGAGAAGGTAGGTGAAGTAATATTTTTTTATTGGACCAGCTTCCGTTGGTGAGAGACACAAGCTTTCCAGTTTACACAGAGCTTATGTGGCAGCTGTGTAAATGCATATTTAAGTTTATCCCTGTTCAGTAAAGCATTGAAGTGGTACTTAACTAAAACCCTATTGACTTTAAGGGGGCTTGAAAGTGTGTGCTCAACAGTTAATTATGTGTTTGTGGACTTTGCGGAAGTGGTGCTTTATTGAATCGGTCTGTTGCACACCTTTTCAGTGAAACTGTCTCCTTATTTCCATTTATGGGTAAGGTAAGAAAGGCACAGAGCTGGCACTGCTAACATTTTGGAAAGTGTCCATTAATTTTGGTTGCTTTATTGTTTAAGAGCTCTGCTGCTGCCATACCTCTGAGTGTCTCAGCAGCTATGTCTAAAGCACTGAGCAGCTGGAACTCTCAATTATTTTAGCTAGTAGGTGTTGTAAATTAGGCACACACAATGAGGAAGTGCTCTTGGAAAACTTATGCCTGTCAGTGACTTGCCCAACCCACTTCCCAAAGGAAGTTTGTGCCAGGGTTAGGAACAGTGCCTGGAGCAGGGCTGCTCAATAGGCCAGTGCCTCTCAACAATTACAGGTGGGGACTGAGTTACCCTGTCTGCAAAATGACAGGTTTCAGAGTAGCAGCCGTGTTAGTCTGTATCTGCAAAAAGAACAGGAGTACTTGTGGCACCTTAGAGACTAACAAATTTATTTGAGCATAAGCTTTTGTGGGCTACAGTCCACTTCATCAGATGCATAGAACGGAACACATAGTAAGAAGATATATATACATACAGAGAACATGAAAAACTGGAAGTAGCCATACCAACTGTAAGAGGCTAATTAATTAAGATGACCAATTATCAGGAAAAAAAAATTGTAGTGATAATCAAGATGGCCCATTTTAGACAGTTGACAAGGTGTGTGGATACTTAACATGGGGAAATAGATTCAATATGTGAAATGACGCAGCCACTCCCAGTCTCTATTCAAGCCCAAGTTAATGGTATCTAGTTTGCATATTAATTCAAGTTCAGCAGTTTCTCATTGGAGTCTGTTTTTGAAGTTTTTTGGTGGCAAAATTGCCACCTTTAAGTCTGTTACTGAGTGATCGGAGAGGTTGAAGTGTTCTCCTACTGATTTTTGAATGTTATGATTCCTAATGTCAGATTTGTGTCCATTTATTCTTTTGCATAGAGACTGTCCGGTTTGGCCAATGTACATGGCAGAGGAGCATTGCTGGCTAATGTGATCAGGTCCTATGATGGTGTCATTTGAATAAATATGTGGATAGAGTTGGCATCGGACTTTGGTGCAAGGATAGGTTCCTGGGTTAGTGTTTTCGTTGTATGGTGGGTGGTTGCTGGGGCTGGCTGTAAGCAAGGACTGATCTGTCTCCCAAGATCTGTGAGAGTGAGGGATCATCATTCAGGATAGGTTGTAGATCTTTGATGTGCTGGAGAGGTTTTATTTGGAGGCGGAAGGTGATGGCTAGGGGAGTTCTGTTATTTTCTTTGTTGGGCCTGTCCTGTAGTAGGTGACTTTTGGGTACTCTTCTGGCTCTGTCAGTCTGTTTTTTCACTTCAGCACGTGGGTACTGCAGTTTTAAGAATGCTTGATAGCGATCTTGTAAGTGTTTGTTTGAGGGATTGGAAGAAATGCAATTATATCTTACGGTTTGGCTGTAGACAATGGATCATGTGGTGCATCCTGGATGGAAGCTGGAGGCATGTAGGTAAGAATAGTGGTCAGCAGGTTTCCGGCATAGGGTGGTGTTTATGTGACCATTGCTTATTAGCATTGTAGTGTCCTGGAAATGGCCCGCTTGTGTGGATTGGTCTGGGCTGAGGTTGATGGTGGGATGGAAATAGTTGAAATTATGGTGGAATTCTTCAATGGCTTCTTTTCCATGGGTCCGGCTGATGACGATGTCATCAAAGCAGCGCAAATAGAGTAGGTGCCTTACCGTGTGGGGAGTACACACTAGGGCAGGGCCGCCGCTTACAGCAGGGGATGGGTGAGACAGGGGTCCGTCCGTCCCCCCCCCACCCCCCTGGGCTAGCAGCTTCAGCTGCCTTTGGTGTTGTTGCACTGTGGTGCTGTCATAAACAGATAGCTAAGGGTTAATGTCTCTTTCACCTGAAGCACCTGAACAGAGGACCAATCAGGAAACCGGATTTTTTCAACTCTGGGTGGAGGGAAGTTTGTGTCTGAGTCTTTGTCTGTCTGCCTGCTTTCTCTGAGCTTTGGAGAAGTAGTTTCTGTTTTCTAATCTTCTGTTTCTAAGTGTAAGGACAAAGAGATCAGATAGTAAGTTATATGGTTTATTTTCTTTGGTATTTGCATGAATATAAGTGCTGGAGTGCTTTGATTTGTATTCTTTTTGAATAAGGCTGTTTATTCAATATTCTTTTAAGCAATTGACCCTGTATTTTGTCACCTTAATACAGAGAGACCATTTGTATGTATTTTTTCTTTCTTTTTTTATATAAAGCTTTCTTTTAAGACCTGTTGGAGTTTTCTTTTCTGGGAAATTTCAGGGAAATTGAGTCTGTACTCACCAGGGAAGAAATCAGGGGGAGATCTGTGTGTGTTGGATTTGCTAGCCTGATTTTGCATTCCCTCTGGGTGGAGGAAAGTGCTTTTGGTTTCCAGGACTGGGAACGGAGAAGGGGAGTCACTCTGTTTGGATTCACAGAGCTTGTGTCTGTGTATCTCTCCAAGAGCACCTGGAGGGGGGAAGGGAAAAAGGATTATTTCCCTTGGTTGTGAGACTCAGGGGATTTGGGTCTTGGGGTCCCCAGGGAAGGTTTTTCAGGGGGACCAGAGTGCCCCAAAACACTCTAATTTTTTGGGTGGTGGCAGCAAGTACCAGGTCCAAGCTGGTAACTAAGCTTGGAGGTTTTTATGCTAACCCCCATATTTTGGACACTAAGGTCCAAATCTGGGACTAAGGTTATGATAGGTGCTTGGTCTGGTTTACGTGCCCTGGCACCTGAGCCCTCCAGACCTTGGGGCTGGGTTGCCCACTAAGGGAGTAGTGCCCCCCCCCCCCCCGTCCCCTGGCAGAGCGCTGAGCGCCACCATGGGTTGGGCGGTACAACGCCGGCCACGGCCAGTCCGCCCCGGGCCCCACCGTTGCCAGATGCACAAAGTCACGTGCCCTGCGCACGGCATCTGCTCTGGGCGGGTTGTGCTCAGGTGCCCCCAAGGCGAAAACGAGGTTGGTGAACGGGCGGGGGAAGGCCAATCTCCCCCCGGTTGTACCCAGGCCAAACGCCCCCCCGCGTGCCGGGGAACGTCCTTACGCGGGCAACGACTGCGAGCCCACCACCGCCTCTCAGCTCCCGGCGTGCACCGCGTCTCCCGCCCCACCCACCGCTGTGCACGCTGGGAGGTGTAGTTCCGCTTGTCGCGTTAGTGGAGACGCCGCTGTCTCGGTGTCCGCGGCCCGTGCGGGGCGGGGCCGGGCCGGGCCGGGCCGGCCCCCTCCCCGCACTCGGCGCCATGGCGGGCGCCGGCAGGAAGAAGCAGGTTCGCTTCGCCCGGCCGGAGGCGGAGGACACGCGGCGGGGCGGTGAGGGGCCGGCGGCGGAGCAGAGTCTCCTCCCGGAGTCCGCGCCGCGGCCTGAGGTGATCGTAGCCGGCGGCGGCAGGAGCCGGGCCGGGGAGGGAGCGACGCTGCTGCTGCGATGGTGCATCTCCGGGGTGCTGTGCTCGGCCTTCCTGGGCCTGGTGAGCGGGGCTGGGCCTCCCCTTCCGCCTTGCGGGCACCGACTCCCCGGCAAACCCCCGGCCCGGCCCGGGCAGCGCTGTCCCAGCGAGCCCCTGTGCTGGGCTGGACCTGGTGAAGGTGCTGGTTTAGCGCGGGGGCAGGGCCCTGTGCGGGGCCAGTGAGAACAGGCCCTGTAGTGCTGGGCAGAGCAATGGTCCCTCTAGTCCAGGGGTCTCGAACTCAAATGACCACGAGGTGACGAGGGCCACATGAGGGCCTGTTCATTGGCCCTAGGGCTACATCACTGACACCGTCCTCGCTGCCCTGCCCCCACTTCAGCCCTTCCATGAGGCTCCGCCTCTTCCCACCCCTTCCCTGCCCCCCTCCCAGCCCCTTTCCTGAAGTCCCCACCTCAACTCTGCCCTCTCCCTGCCCCCAGAGGGTGCATGAGGGGTGTGGTGAAGGCTCAGGCCAGGGGACTAGGGTGTGGGCAGGGGGCTCATGGCAGGGAGTTGGGGGGTGGTGTGCAGGAGGGCTTCGGGCTCCGGGTTGGCAGCAGCACACACCAGGGCAGGCTGCCGGCCCCGGGCCTGCTCCGTGAAGTAGCTGGAACCATGTCCCTGTGGCCCCTGGGAGAGGGGGGATGCAGGGCTCTGCATGCCGCTTGCCATGCCTCCAGGTACCTCCCCCGAAGCTCCCATTGGCCGCAGTTCCTCGTTCATGGTCAATGGGAGCTCTGGGGGAGGGTGGTGCCTGAAGCCGGGGAAGCACACAAAGAGAGCCCTCTGCTTCTCCCTCCTCCCCCCTGCCCTCTCGGCCGCAGGGACATCATGCCAGCCGCTTCAAGGAGTGGTGTGGGGCTTGAGGGGGGGCAATATTGCAGCTGTAGTTTGCGGTAGGCTGGAAAGGTGGGCGCGGGCCGCTGATATATGGAGGTTTAGGGATACCCAGAGCATGGGGCTGCATCTCTGACTATCTTGACTAATAGCTATTGCTGGACCTATGCTCCATGAATGTATGTAATATTGTTTTACCCCAGTTATAGTTTTGGCCTTTGCAACATCCCCTGGCAATGAGTTCTCCGGGATACTTGGGGGCTGTGTGAAGACATACTGTCATATGTTTGTTTTAAACCTGCTATCTATTAATTTCATTGAGTGACCCCTGGTTCTTGTGTTATGTAGATGGATAAATAACACTGCTTTATTCATTCTCTCCACACCATTCAGATAGTAATAAACTAATGAGGCAGCACAGAGAGCATTGATAGAGCCCTAGGTTTGAACTCAGCCATGTGGGCTTCCTGGTAATTTCTAGATAGTATTTTGGGCTTGGTTTGTCTCACAAGCAGGTGAAACTATCCCAGGTGCTCAGTTGTTTGAGGAGTAATGTTTGTGTAGCATTAGATTGTTTAAGAACCTTTATTTTGGACAGTACTGAGCACACTGCTGGTACTGAAATGATGACTGTCCCATACAGCCAAGTTTTCCTTTGGTATTGTTCTCACGATGAGGTACTGTGAAACTCACTTGGGTGCTCCACAGGCTTATTCCAAAGGTGACTGCAAGTGAAACTTAAATTTCACTTGGTGCTTTTCACACAGTTAAAAGAAAATGTGTATGTAAATTTAGAGATGATCTCGCTAAAACAGATTTGGATTACATCAAGTGATATTTTAATATTTATTATTCATTAGTAAGGCTAAGATTTTTGTCCTGGGTATTGTTAGTAAAAGTCATGGACAGGTCACAGGCAAAAAAGAAAAATTAATGGAAGCCAGGACTTATCCCCGACTTTTACTAACAATATCCAGGACAAAATGGGGATCTGCGCATCCCCACACGCCTGAAGTGGGGCAGCTGCGCAGGGGACTGCAGTGTACGCCTACTGCCTGAAGCTCCGGGGGTTATCCACTGCCTGTGGAGGCTGAGAGCTGTGGGGTGCCCCCAGCTCCCATGCCACCTCCACCACCCAGAGGGGCCAGAGGCTCCTGGTGAGCCAGCAGCCCGGGGGTTCCCACGCCGCCTCCACTGCCTGCGAGCTTGGGGGTTCCCCTCCACCCCCGATGGCTGCCAGAGGCAGCAGGGGTACCTCGCAGCTCCTAGCCCTGTGGGTGGCATGGGACCCCGCACCTCCCAACTGCTGAAGTCATAGAGGTCACTGGAAGTTACAGATTCTGTGACTTCCACGACCTCCATGACTGAATTGTAGCCTCATTCGTTAGAAGTATTACCATGGAACCTAGGAAGCATAGTCCAGGACCAGAACTCAATTGTGCTTAGTGCCATACAAAAACAGACAAAAAGACTGTCCCTGCCTTGAAGAGCTTGCTGTGTAAGGCAGTGTCTATACTGCCACTTTCAGCGCTAACACTGTAGTTGTTCAGGGGTGTGAAAAAACACCTCCCAGATGCCAAATGTTTTAGCACTGAAAAGCACCAGTATAGACAGTGCTTTATCACCGGGAGCCATACTCCTGGTGACATTCAAGGTGGTTATATTTTTGTCGCTGGGAGAGGTCTGCCCCCTGCGATAAAGCGTGACTACACTGCTCACTTCACAGCGCTGCCGTGGCTGTGCTGTAACATGGGCAGTGTAGACATACCTTAAGTAACCTGCAAATCATTTCGGGCTTGTCTTAGGTGAAATTCCTTACCAAGTTGTAAGTTAAATTGATAATGGCACTGTGAAACCAAAATAAGAGTGCCCCCAACGTAAGACTGTGTTGTTTAACTAAATCAGTTTCTAAAGTGACTTAATTAAAATGATACTGTTTTTGTTTGCAGACAAAGTCTTAGTAACATAATATGAACTATATAATTTCTTGCTGCTGGTGAGAGTTTATTTTGTTAACCTTCTGCTCTCTAAAATGAACAAACAAAATATCCCCACTGTTTTTCAGGGTATGAGCATTGCTGTCCTGGGACCTACATTTCAAGATTTGGCTGCAAATGTGAATAAAAATGTCAGTGATATTTACTACATTTTCATGGGTCGTTCTCTGGGGTACCTTGGTGGTTCAGTGATTGGAGGGATTATCTTTGACTGCATGAACCCTCATCTCCTCTTGGGTAAGTGTACTCAAAATAATTCTTTTTTTATGTGACAAATGTATAGCTAGATGAATCTCTGATATCGTTATTAAGTGTCATAACCTGCACTATTTCCAGAGGGGTTGGTATAGTAACAAATTGTGAAAGTTGTGTTTAAAAAATATCTTAAGCCAGTTTTCACCTCCTTTACCTTGGTATGTCATGCAAGTATCCTTTTGGTCTTTACACCGTAGTCTTGCACAATGAAAGTTGCATGTATGCTATCACTAGCATTGTCATACTCCTTTAAAAAAATTGTACACTGCTGCAGGAGTGATGTAATTAAAAACTATGACGTTTTGTTTCTATTTGTCAGTTTCATTCCTGTCTCCTTTTATTGCAAAAGACCATATCTATCTCTCTCTCAGAACTGAATAAAAGATTGCCTTTTGCTCAAATAAAAAGAAGCAGAGTTGGATTTTTATTTTTCTCTATCAAATGGCTGGTTCTGAGAATATTTATATAAAACAAATTAAATTTGATAACGGCCACATCACAGGTTACATGAGAAAAATGAGAGAAGCTCAGCTGAGACTCACATCTGATCACCTGTATTGCTGTCAGTGATACCATTTCACACAATTGAGTTACAGCTTTACAAAGAAAAGATGTTGCAAACTCAACCTCTGTTAAAATACACTGCACCCGCTAAAATTGTTAGTCTGTTCCATTAAACCCTGACATGCATAAAATTTATGAATAAAATCTAGACCAATCTTCTGCTTCTCATTGATTCTAATGTATCTGTCAGACATGAGGCAAGTAATCTGAAGACAAATTTATCTGAAACCTGAAACAGAGTTTCCTGAACTAATAAAGCAAAATCTTTCATGCTTATTATACTCAAAAGTTAGGTGAACTGACGGCAAGCTCTAAACACAGTTATCTGTAGAACTGTTTCCTAGGTTTAGCCTTAATTTTTCATGTACTGTTGTTGTCAATTTGAGAAATAATTTGCATGCTTTCAATTTTCAGTTGGATAAGCAATGGAGAAAAGATCACATCTCATAGGTTGACTAAGTTTAAATTTAATATATTCTGTTAACGGCGCTTATTCTTTTTGAAACTGTACAATGAATTAGACGACCATTTATGATGTGGACATATAACTTACTAATGTTAATGGAAGCTAAACTTGTGCATTGAGAGTAATTGGAGAAAATAGTTCAGTTGAGGACTTCCTAGTGTGATCACCAGAGCTGGTCAGAGGATGACATTTCAGTTTTGTGAAGAATTTGACTTTTGAAAATTTTGACTTTGTTTTGAATTGAAATGAAACTCAAAATTTTTGAAATCTTCCAATCTAAAATGAGCTGTGCTTTGTGATCAAAATGTCTTGGTTTGACAGAACCAGAATGTTTCATTTTGGTTTTCATTTTATATTACTATCTAGTAATGCAAAATATTTTTTTAAACAGTCACTTCAAAATGAAAAACTGAAATCTTTTGTTCCAAAAATCTCAAAATATCCCATTTTACATTATCAGAACTTTTTTTCAGTGTTTCTCAAAAAGTAAATTTTGCTCAAATTTGGCTTGATTTTGTGAAGTATTTTGATTTTAACAGGCAATTTCTGAAGAAAAAATGGTTCCGTCTAAGTCTTTTCAACCAGCTCTCATGAACACTAATTCAGTCTAACCTGACTGCTTGAAATTCAAGCAGTCTATCATAAAAAACAGATTTAATTATAATAAATTAACTGTTTTGGATCTCTGTATAAGTCATGCTGAAAACTGGAGCTTCAGTATGGATTTTGGATTACCTTTATAGGGTTAACCATGCTGGGAACAGCAGTTGGTCTTTATGCCATACCATGGTGTAAGAGAGCGCTATTGTTAACTGCCCTGATGTCAGTCATTGGGACTTCCGTGGGTGTTCTAGACACAGGTAAGTGAACAGATCCTCTTCCCTGCTGCAGGAAGTCCTGTGGATTGAATGAGTCATTGGGAGTTTGTCAGCTCCTCTTGTATCTATCCGAGAGAATTGTTAGCACTAATGAGGTGCTAGAGATCCACAGTAGGTGAGTTTATGTTTATCAGTAGGACTTCCAGTTTATGTGGCAAGCATGTTGTGTTGTCAGTATAGGCACAGGGCCTGCTAAAATAGTTATATTTCGCTTAGTGAAGGAGAAGGAAAATGTATGTTTTTGTTTTCTAGCATGCATGGTATATGTGTGCTAAACTAAATTTGTGTTCATATCCATTGTCACTTGCTGTTAAAGTTACTCTCTCTCGCTGTTACTACAGTAACATCATCCATTCTGAAGACAGTAAGATCAGATTTTTTTCCTGATTGTGATGCAAATGGCGAGGTAAATGTCAGACTGGAATAATCTCTAAAATGAATCTGCTGGTATATCCCTGACTGTATGTGGGATGGCACAGAAAAATTGCCAAGTATTTCTCAATTAACTACTTATTCTACTCATTTGTGTAACTGAGTGAGTGAGCATCTATAATGCAAATTTGATGCTATGTGCTGAGAAGAGAGCCTAGGACTGTGTCACAAACAGTCTGTCAAAGAAGATCCTGAGCTTTATCTGGAATGCCATAATAGTGCCAAATGTAACACTGTTTGAAATGAGCTAGTTCTTGTTCTTGAGATAAAAAGGTAAAAAAACCCAGCATGTGCAGTGGAACCTTCTACTGCTTAATTTTTATAAGCAGAGCTTTACTCTAGCTAGACTTGCAGTTTGCACATTTCATGCCCTGAAAAAGGTAATGACCTTTGATTCCAGATATTATAAAATAATATAATCTGCTTCCACTGTATGAAGTAATAAAATAATATAATCTGCTTCCAAATAAAGTAATCTGCTTCCACTATAGATTGTTCTGACAGATTGACTAGATAAATATTAACTAAATAACTGATTGGGAAGAAACCATACTGTGTCTTAAGTTTCCATATTAAATAAATGGATCCTCATTTCTTTAATCTGCAGGTGGAAATGTCCTTGCATTGAATATATGGGGAGCAGAGGCTGGGCCACATATGCAGGCCTTACACTTCAGTTTTGCACTGGGTGCTGTTGTGGCCCCTATCCTGACAAAAATGGCATTGAGCAACTTCATATCTCCTAACGTCCAAACAGAAGATGAAAAGACAAACGACTCTGTTCCGAGTGATATACCTAATGCACTGTTTGGATCAGCACTGAAACTGCATTCTAATGTGAGCTTTATGTGGTCCTACATTGTCATAGGGACCTATATTTTGATAGTTTCTTTGTTGTTTGTTGTTCTGTATTCAAGGACCGGCTTAGCACGAGATAAAGCAAAATCTTCTCTGCAGAAATGTCAAATTGCCAAATACCACTATGCCCTTCTCATTCTCCTTTTCCTTTTCTTCTTTTGCTATGTAGGAGCAGAGGTCACCTATGGCTCTTACATTTTCAATTATGCAGAGGTTTATGCAGACATGAAAGAAAGTGAAGCAGCTAGTTTGAACTCCCTTTTTTGGGGAGCATTTGCAGCTTGCAGAGGACTGGCAATCTGTTTTGCTACCTGTTTATACCCTGGTACTATGATTCTGCTGAGTGTCATAGGTTCCACTGTCTCTTCTCTGTTCCTGGCACTGTTGAGTAAGCATCCAATTTCGCTCTGGATTGGGACAGCAGTCTATGGTGCGTCAATGGCTACCGTCTTTCCCAGTGGCATTTCCTGGATTGAACAGTACACCACCATACAAGGAAAGTCTGCTTCTCTCTTCGTAGTTGGTGCTGCCTTGGGGGAGATGTGCATTCCAGCAATGGTTGGGTTTCTTGAAGGAAAACTTCACAATGTCCCTGTGATGATGTATGCTGCATTGGGAACATCTGTAATGACAGCAGTACTATTTCCTGTGATGTATAAATTAGCCACTTCTCCCAGTGAGAGTAAGTTAAAAGATGGTGGTGGGAGCGAGGACCAGAAAGCTTTGTTGTCCAACTTTGAACTTAATGAAGATGAGGAAGATGAAGAGGATGCAGGAGAATGGAATGAAGCAGACTTTGAAGTAATTGAAATGAATGATACAGTGAGAAACTCTGTGGTAGAGACATGTCAAAAGATCCCAGGGGAGTCTCCAGCTAAAGCGTCCACACAGCCACCTTCAAACATATTTAGTTCTTCTCCAGTGATTGCTCTTAGCTCCCCTGGGAGAAAGCAGTCCAGCAGAGACAGAGAGAAGAATGATTAAAGTAAAATCTAGGCTGCTTACTTGAAATAACTGCCTGGCTTCTGTAAGGTAATAAACACAATCAAATTAGCTGTATTTGTAAAGTGATTCAGAATTTTAATAGTAGTAAAAATCCAAGTGTTTCTGCCTCCATGCTTGCCAAATCCGTTTATGCTTATTCATTTTAGTCTGCAGCCATGCATCCTGGAGTGAAAAAGAATGTGTATGTTGGACATATTACACGGATTCCCTCTTTAGTATGATCAGGTGTTGTGTCATGGAACTAAAAGCAATTTAGACTAAACATATGGGAAACATTTCTTAAATGTAAACAAAGAAAATGATGGGCACCCTAATGTAACTTAAAGTGAGACTGTTCAGAGTATTTTAATCATATTTTTAGAACAATTCTGCATTGGCGGGAATAGACCAGGACACACATTCATCTTAATTGATCACCCTCATACAAATCAGAGAAGAATCTTGAACTTCTTGAATCTAGTGAAGGGGATATTTCCATGGCACTTAAAGTCTGGTATGTAACATAAACCATGAAATTACTGGTAAGTTAAACAACAAGGTGTTGGTTGTGTCCTTGTCCTTTTGGGAAAGTGGAAAAGTTGATAGCTCAACATCTTTAGTTAATGGATGTATTGTTGACCTTGTCTGGGAATTCCCTGGTTTTGTCATTTTTATGTAATGTTGTTTAAAAATAGATTTCTGTGTTTTAGTTCATTTTAAATCATGGAAACATCAAATGTGTTACACTGGAATAAAATATTTATTTAGGGAGGTTTTAAAAAATGTGTATTATGTATTCTTTCCAAGGTTGCTTTGAAGAACAAAACGGTTTGTCACACACCTGCATTTTTTTTTATTTTGAGAGGGTGGAGAGAGAGGACAAGGGAGTTTTTAAAGTAGTTGTGCTGATCTGCTATAATTTTTAATTCTTGATTGTTGAGCCATTATTAGCTACTCTTTAATCAGTGTTTGATAACAAACCACTGGTATCACAGGCAGTATACACAATAATGTAGTTACCATACGTATCAGAGGGGTAGCTGTGTTAGTCTGGATCTGTAAAAGCAGCAAAGAGTCCTGTGGCACCTTATAGGCTAACAGACGTTTTGGAGCATGAGCTTTGGTGGGTGAATACCCACTTGTCGGATGCATGCTCCAAAACGTCTGTTAGTCTATAAGGTGCCACAGGGCACTCTGCTGCTAGTTACTTTACATATACCAAAGCTAAATTTCAAAGGCAATTTTACCGTTCTAGTAGGGTGACCAGACGGCAAGTGTGAAAAATCAGGATGGGGGGTAATTGGAGCCTATATAAGAAAAAGACCCTAAAATCGGGACATCTGGTCACCCTACTTTTTGGTAACCAGTAACCCCTAGTCCATAGTATCGACAGAGGCCCTTAACTCTCAAACCAAATTGTTCAAACAAAAGTTTTAAAGATCTGTTCTGGCTTTCCCTGAAGTTAATAGCAAAAATCGAGTGGGAGCACATACTTCTCTAGAAAAGGAAAATACATATCTTTTCAAAGCGAAATGTACAAAACTGTGCAAAGCTTAGCCTATGGCACACTTCAATAGCTGTTTACTTACCTCTGGAAAATTAATAGGTTACAGTTACTAATGAAACCTTCCCTTTTCTAACAGCCAGAGTACTGAGTGCAATCCAAGTTCTGAAAGGTACCAGAAGGTGACCTATAACTGCTTTTGTGCAAGTTGGACTGGTGCCCTCTGCTTTTTACTCTGTTAACATTGTAATGTTTCAGATACTTGGAGATGATGTATTTGGACGCTGCCTTAAGAGAAGGTCCATGTTTTGCACAGATGAAGTACAGTGGAGTGTTTCATGTAATATTTATCAACATCTTGGGGGTGTGTGTAAGATTGGAAATACCATGCTGGGGGAGGGAGGAAACACTGAGTGCTAGCAAATAAATAAATCACCATAGTGCCAAGAACAGACAAATATAGAAAGTGTTGCTTAGAATTAATTTGGAGCCTTCCATTTAATGCAGTCCGTCTATTTGAAAACCCAGATTTTGAAGGCAGCTTTTTCTGAGGCTGCATGACCAAAACTTGCTGTTTGTATTGTTCTTTGGATAGTTAAGACTTTTGCTGGTAATTTACTTTTGTAGTAAGGGTGGCAGTTTGTTTATTTACATTTGGAGCATTTCTGTTATGTGGTATAGGATCTTTCTTTAGAAGTTTGGGTTTATGACTGACTGCTTCGCCTCTTCTTCCCCCACCCCCCCCCAGAACAAATTTTGCTCCCCTCTGAAATCTGAGGGGAAGAAATAGAGCCATCCTGGAAAACTTTTGCAGTTTATGGTGAGTGACAATGAAATCTTGAAGACATTTCCCCCTCCCCACTACACCATAATGTTAGTGTAAATGCCAGTGTAGTGCCTGTTTTCCTGCAAAAGGGGGGAGCAAGATAAGATAATTGGATACTGACAGAAGACACATTTTAATAATGAACTGGTTCTGCACCTTGAGTTGTCTATTCAGAAGGGTATATTTTACCTACCTGGGTCTGTGATTAAACATTGGTAGGTAATCCAACTAGTTTTTTATTTTTTTTTTTATTTTTTATCTTCATAGCTTCTGTTGTAGTATCACACCTGCTATATCAATGCATTGCTAAACTTGGATTATGCTGTTTCAGTTGCTGCATGAAAGCTCTCTCCTTCCCTTACTTAACAGTGTAATGCTTGTAAATATTTAAGGACCATATTCTACCCTTGGATACATATGGCTGCCCATAAAGTCAATGGAAGCAGCTCTGCATATGCATTTACAGTACTAGAGTTTGACCTGCAGATCAGTATAGAAAATAACAGCTGAACTGCAATGGTGGAAATCTTGGCTTAAATAAGGAAGTCTAGGGTAAGCTTTTGTGTCACGTTCTGAAAATGCTATTGCAATTCTGCACTAATAAAGTGCGTACTATTTAATACTATTTATGCATAATTGGAAAGCATGAATTCTCTGTGCAACATGGTGTGCATGAATGGTAAAAATTTCACAAATGACTTTGAAAACAAACATATTAACAAAGGTGGTGTCTCTCTCATACTTAGTGTTTTTTTTCCAGACTTTTTACAAAGGGGTGTAATAGATCTATTGTTGCTGCAGGATCCTGAACAGAAATGGTTACAGTGACAGCAAACCTGATACAGTCATGCTGTCCACATATGTGTTGTTTGAAACAAAACAGGCTTGACTACCTTTTAGAGGTGTTTTAGACTTCTTTTTGTCAATCAACTTGATTTTTACTAAAAGTGACACTCAAGCTTTAACTATTTTAAAGAGGAGCTGTTACTTGACATAAAATCTAAACACATTATGTTCTATTTTTGAATCACCAGTTCTGTTTTTTATACATGCTGTTTAGTATAACCTCTTAAACCCTGATGAACATACATATTTTAATAAACCATTTAAACTGAATAGGAATCAGGATTTTCATTCCTCTCTCCCATCAACATTAGAACAAGCATGAAACAAAGCAATAGGGCCAGTGCTGGGAGACTGGAAGGCTAAATTAACTTTTTTTTTTTTTTTTTTTTTTTTTTTTTGTGCTAAAGGGAGGGATAAAGTGAGGATGAGGACAGACAAAAAGAAAAAGCAATTTGTAATACTGAAGAGGGAGGTAATGTAAGCAAGGTCCTTCTCAAGCATGTCTAATCAGTTTGTAGACTAGTAGTGAAAATGAAATCCAGGCTCCATGGAAACTTGGGCTCCATAATCTGAAACTTACTTTAAATTTATGATCATAGCTGCTTTCTTGACAGTGTAGAGAGATTACATAATGTGGAGGTTTTATTTCAAGTTCACTGTGTAAATTTTCTGCATGATGCATGTACCTAAATAATACTTTATATATATTTATATCATATAAATGATCAGAGGGTTCCCCTGCGATACAATACAAGAACGGCAATGTGTAACACTGAAATAATTGGAGTAGTGTAAAGCTTTTCCTCCGTCACAGGACAATTGATGGAAAAGTTGAAACTAAGAAATGTGATATGTGGACAAAAAACCAGATCTGTAGTGTAGGTCATCAACTGCTCTAAATATCATGTGGATATTTAGAATCATGTTATACATTTAAAAATTACTTAGTAATAAGCTTGTCTGTAAACCGTTCCTAAAATGTTCTGATTGGCCGCTAGCACCTAGTGAGATGTTTTGCAGTATTTTTATTGAGCGATCGCCTTCTCTTCAAATTTGAGCGCTTTAGTTATTGTTCCAAGAAAACATTAACTAAAATGGGGATGGTATGTACTTGCACAACAGCGAGCTTTCCCTCGCTACCCCCTTTTCAACAACTGTATTTAAATGTATATAGGCAGTTTTTGTACATCAGGTGATGCATATTGTTAAATGTAAAATATACTAAAGAAAGACCAGCCAGGATGTATGTCAGTTTAGACTGATTAAGAAACTGCGGTAATTAGTGGCATGCTGCATTAGAATAACACAAGTTTCCTTTGCTGTCATCTTAAGAGTCAACAACTATATGAAAGTTGCAGCCTTGAGTCAGTCACTCTGTTGGGGGATTTCTAGGCTTTTTGTTAGCTGGAAAACACAAGTTAATGGTGTTTACTTAAATTCAAGTAACTGTAGTATATTTGAACGTTAAAAGCTTCCTGGTTAAACTGCAGTGCCTGGTAAGTGCCTTCTTTGTCATTCATTCAGTCAGTAAGTGTTTAATTAGGACGTTAGTTGTGAATTTGATCAAAACCTCAAGAGACAAAGTATTTTATACTAGAAACAACCAGTGTTCTTCATATTTTTATTGATTAATTTAACTATTTGGCAATACAGTTGTCATTTTAAGAAACACTCATTCTTCTTCGAGTGATTGCTCACATCCATTCCAGTTAGGTGTGCGCGCCGTGCATGCACGTTCGTCGGAAACTTTTTACCCTAGCAACTCCAGTGGGCTGGCAGGTCGCCCCCTGGAGTGGCGCCGCCATGGCGCTCAATATATATCCCTGCCGGCCCACCCGCTCCTCAGTTCCTTCTTACCGCCGTGTCGGTCGTTGGAACTGTGGAGCGCGGCATAGCTGTCCTCCACGTCCCTAGCTCTCCTTGTTATCTCTCGTTATCTCTCGTTATTGTTATAGTTGTTAGTTAGATTGTTAAGTATAGATAGTAGTAATTAAGTGTAAATAGGTTGTAAATAGTTGTTCGCCGGGGGCTTTAGCCCTTCCCGGCACCCGGCACCGGGCTCATGCCTGGTTCGCCGGGCTTCAAGCAGTGTGCGGCCTGCAAGAAGCCTATGCCTACTAGCGACCCCCACGACGCGTGCCTGAAGTGCCTGGGGGAATCGCACAGATCGGACAAGTGCCGCATCTGCAAGGCTTTTAAGCCAAGGACAAAAAAGGAGAGAGATCAAAGACTCCGGACTCTCCTTATGGAGGCGGCACTTGACCCGGCGGCTTCGCAGGCCGTGATCTCGGCGCCGGCACCGGATCGCACCGGCACCGAAAAGACTCCCCGGCACCGACCTTCTCCGGCACCGGGGGCAGAACCAAGACCGTCGAAGTCTGCTACTCTGGCCAGGCAGACCCGACTGGAGCGCCCGGCCTCAACATCGGCCGCGGCGCCGCCGGCACCGTCGACTCCGGGCCCGGCGGGTCCGTCGAGTCCGGTGCCGCCAAGCTCCCCCATGAGATCTGGGGTTGAGATATTGGTCCCATCCACGCCGGAGACCTTCGCCTCGGCACGGGACCTCATTGCCTTGACTGAGCCTACTCAGCTGCCACCCCCGGTACCTCCGGTGCGGGTCGTGTCTAGAGGCAAGCCCATGATGTCGGCACCGTCTCGGGACTCGCGCTCGCGGTCCAGGTCCTGACGTCACGGCAGGTCGAGATCTCATCGCCGCTCGCAGTCCTGGCACCGCTCTCCTCGGCGGTACCGGTCGCACTCGCGGCACCGGTCGACCTCAAGGCGGTCGCGGTTGGACTCCAGCCGCCGATACCGGCACCGTGACTCCAGGAGCCAGTCCCGCCGTCACTCGCCGCACCGGTCGACCTCCCGGCACCGAGCTGGTGGCAGGTCCCGGTCCCGATCCCGGCACCGAAGCGGCGGCCGGTACCGGTCCAGATCCCGGCACCGAGACAGAACCCGGTCCTGGTCCCGATCCCGGCACCGCTATGACTCCCGGTACCGATCCCCGGCACCGAGAAGATCGTCCCTGCCGACCCGAGCAGACCCTTACCAGCCAGGGTCGGCCCCGCCGTGGCCTTCTAGACAGCCGTCGGTCTCCTCACAAACGGACAGCGGGTATGCACTGGGCACCGACCGGCAGGTGGCGCTCTTTCACGACCCGCCACAACACGACCAAGGCCCGCAGCAGTGGGGGTTTTGGACACCCTGGGCATACCATCAAGCCCAGGGGCCCCAACAGCTTCCTGCTAGGCCTGCGACGGCGGAGCACAGGGTGCCGGAAGCCTCGTTGTCTCGCCCCCCTCCCTCCCCGGATGGGGAGGAAGGGTCCAAGCAGCAAGACTCCGCTCTGGCTCCTGAGACAGAGGCGAGGGCCGAGGGAGACCCCCCATTAGACACTCTCTTGCCGGGGGTCTCCTCATCCTCCTCCCCTGATGAAGCGGTGGCTGGTACCTCCTCCAGTAGCCCCCCCCCGCTGGATCTCAGGGCGCACCAAGACCTCCTCAGGCGAGTAGCTCAGAATCTGAGCCTACAAGCCGAGGAGGTCTCGGAAATAGAGGATCCGATTGTTACCATCCTCTCATCGGATGCTCCCACCAGGGTCGCCCTACCCTTCATAAGGACCATCCAGGCCAACGCCAATACCATCTGGCAGTCACCGGCCTCCATCCCCCCTACGGCGAGGGGCGTCGAGAGGAAGTACATGGCCCCCTCTAAAGGCTATGAGTACCTCCATATACACCCGACACCGTGTTCCCTGGTGGTACAATCGGTAAATGACAGAGAGCGTCATGGGCAGGAAGCTCCAGCCCCCAAATCCAGGGAGGCCAGGCGAATGGACCTCCTCGGACGTAAAGTATACTCGGCTGGGGCGCTGCAGCTCAGGGTTTCGAACCAGCAAGCCCTGCTCAGCAGGTACGCTTTCAACTCCTGGGTGGCAGCAGACAAATTTAAAGAGTTGCTGCCGCAAGACGCCCGCCAGGAATTTGCAGCCATCTTAGATGAGGGCAAGAAGGTTGCACGAACATCTTTGCAAGCTTCTTTGGACGCTGCAGACTCGGCTGCCCGCACCCTCGCGTCGGGGGTAACGATGCGCCGCATCTCCTGGCTGCAGGTCTCTGGCCTTCCTCCGGAGCTCCAACATACCATCCAGGACCTCCCATTTGAAGGCCAGGGCCTGTTTTCCGAAAAGACAGACCCCAGACTTAAGAGTTTGAAGGACAATCGGGTCATTATGCGCTCCCTCGGGATGCACACACCGGGAACGCAACGCAGACCCTTCCGGCCACAGCAACAACAGCAGCGCAGGCCATATTCCCAGTTCTGCCAACGGCAGGACCTTAATAGGCGCCGTGGCAGGAATGGAAGGCGCAGGCATTCGGGGAACCAAGGGGGGCAGAACCAAGGCTCCTCTAAGCCCCCGCCTGGACCCAAGCCTTCATTTTGAAGGTGCGCCCGAGGGCGCAGTAACAGTTTCCCCCACGGATCCTTCCCCCCCGTTTTCCAACCGCCTTTCGTTTTTCCTCCCGGCGTGGACCCAAATAACATCGGACCGCTGGGTCTTACGCACGGTGCAGACGGGATACCGCCTGCAGTTTGTATCATTTCCTCCTTCCCGCCCCCCTTCCTCGTCCCTCTTCAGGGACCCCTCTCACGAGCAATTCCTTCGGCAGGAGGTACACACGCTCCTCAGCAAAGGAGCTATAGAGGCGGTTCCGGAAAACGAGAAAGGCAAGGGGTTTTATTCCCGTTACTTTCTGATCCCCAAGACCAAGGGAGGCCTCAGGCCTATCCTTGACTTGCGAGAGCTCAACAAGTACCTGGTGAAGTTGAAGTTCCGCATGGTATCCCTGGGGACCATTATCCCATCCCTGGATCCGGGAGACTGGTACGCCGCCCTCGACATGCAGGACGCGTATTTTCACATTGCCATTTGGCCACACCACAGACGTTTCCTTCGTTTCGTGGTGGGCCCCCTTCATTACCAGTTTGCAGTCCTCCCATTTGGCCTTTCTGTGGCCCCGAGGGTATTTACAAAATGCATGGCAGTTGTTGTGGCACATCTTCGACGCAGTCGTATCCACGTGTTCCCTTACCTAGACGATTGGTTAATTCGGGGCACGTCGGAACGGCAAGTTTGCAGCCATGTCCGCGTGATCACCGGCCTGTTTGCTACTTTGGGCCTCTTGATAAACATGGACAAGTCCACCCTGATCCCCACGCAGAGGGTGGAGTTCATCGGGGCCGTCCTGGACGCCACTGTGGCCAGGGCTCTGCTGCCGTTGCAGAGGTTCCAGGCATTGTCGGCGATCGTTCAACGACTGCGGGCAGCCCCCTTGACATCAGTGCGGACATGTCTAGCCCTGTTAGGCCACATGGCGGCTTGCACCTTTGTGACCGGTTACGCGCGGCTCCGCATGAGGCCCCTCCAGTTGTGGCTCATCGATCATTACCGGCCGGCAAGACAGCCGCTAGACATGCTGGTCACGATCCCCCAAGGGGTGTTAGAGTCTCTCGACTGGTGGCTAGACCAGTCCGTGCTATGTGCGGGGCTCCCTTTCCACCCACCTCAGCCCTCGGTGTCCCTGACAACGGATGCCTCAGATTTAGGCTGGGGGGCCCACCTGGGAACCCTGAGAACGCAGGGCCTGTGGTCCCCGAAGGAGGTGGGGTTGCACATCAACATGCGGGAGTTGAGAGCGGTCCGCCTTGCTTGTCAAACGTTCTGCCATCAGCTTCAAGGTCGTTGTGTCGCGGTGTTTACCGACAACACGACGACCATGTACTATATCAACAAGCAAGGCGGCACCAGATCCTCTCCCCTGTGTCACGAGGCGATGCGACTCTGGGACTTTTGTGTAGCCCACTCCATTCACCTCACGGCCTCCTTCCTCCCCGGAGTACGGAACACGCTGGCGGATCGCTTGAGCAGATCCTTCCTGTCGCACGAGTGGTCCCTTCGCCCGGACGTCGCCCTCTCCATCTTCCAGAGGTGGGGTTATCCCCGTGTGGACCTCTTCGCGTCCGGGGGGAACAAGAAGTGCCAGGCGTTCTGCTCCTTTCAGGGCAGGGAGCCCGGGTCGATAGCGGATGCCTTCCTTATTCCGTGGTCGACCCACTTGTACTACGCGTTTCCCCCGTTCCCACTGGTCCACAGGGTCCTTCTGAAGGTGCGCAGGGACAGGGCTCGCGTGATCATGGTAGCCCCGGCGTGGCCCAGGCAACATTGGTACCCCATGCTGCTGGACCTGGCCATAGCCGACCCAGTTCCCCTGCCCCTTCACCCGGACCTGATTACCCAGGAGCACGGGACCCTCTGTCACCCGGACCTGCAGTCGCTGCACCTAGCGGCGTGGTTCCTGCGTGGCTGACCGGCTCTGAGCTGCGCTGCTCCACACCGGTGAGGGAGGTGCTTTTGGGCAGCAGGAAGCCTTCCACGAGAGCGACATATTCGGCCAAGTGGAAGCGTTTCTCCTGTTGGTGCGTGGAGAGAAATCTCCGCCCTATGGAAGTTTCGGTGGCCAATATCTTAGACTACGTTTGGTCCCTCAAACAGCAGGGTCTGGCGATATCGTCGTTGCGAGTCCACCTGGCAGCTATCTCCACCTTTCACCCGGGTGCGGATGGTCACTCTGTTTTTTCTCACCCGACGGTGTCTAGATTCCTTAAGGGACTGGAACGTTTATACCCTAACGTCCGACTCCCTGCTCCAACCTGGGATCTTAACTTGGTGTTGTCTCGGCTCATGGGACCCCCCTTTGAGCCGTTAGCTACTTGCTCCCTGCTTTACCTCTCTTGGAAGACTGCCTTTTTAGTAGCTATCACCTCAGCTAGGCGGGTGTCGGAACTCCGGGCTCTTGTGGTAGACCCCCCATATACAGTCTTCCACAAAGATAAGGTGCAGCTGAGGCCACACCCTGCCTTTCTCCCCAAGGTAGTCTCGTCCTTCCACATCAGCCAAGAGATATTCCTTCCGGTTTTTTTCCCGAAACCTCACTCCTCAGGCAGGGAGCAGCAGCTCCACTCGCTTGATGTCCGTAGGGCTCTCGCATTCTACGTGGAGAGGACCAAGCCCTTCCGCAAATCCCCCCAGCTTTTCGTGGCGGTAGCGGACCGCATGAAGGGGCTTCCTATCTCCTCCCAGAGGTTATCCTCATGGGTAACGTCCTGTATCAGGACCTGCTATGACTTGGCCCACGTCCCTACGGGCCGTGTGACTGCGCATTCTACCAGGGCGCAGGCGTCGTCGCTGGCTTTCCTCGCCCGTGTGCCCATCCAGGAAATCTGTCGGGCAGCGACCTGGTCATCGGTCCACACCTTTGCTTCCCACTACGCCCTGGTCCAGCAGTCAAGAGAGGATGCGGCCTTCGGATCTGCAGTGCTCCATGCCGCGACTTCTCACTCCGACCCCACCGCCTAGGTATGGCTTGGGATTCACCTAACTGGAATGGATGTGAGCAATCACTCGAAGAAGAAAAGACCGTTACTCACCTTTGTAACTGTTGTTCTTCGAGATGTGTTACTCACATCCATTCCACACCCGCCCTCCTTCCCCACTGTCGGAGTAGCCGGCAAGAAGGAACTGAGGAGCGGGTGGGCCGGCAGGGATATATATTGAGCGCCATGGCGGCGCCACTCCAGGGGGCGACCTGCCGGCCCACTGGAGTTGCTAGGGTAAAAAGTTTCCGACGAACGTGCACGCGTGGCGCGCACACCTAACTGGAATGGATGTGAGCAACACATCTCGAAGAACAACAGTTACAAAGGTGAGTAACCGTCTTTTTCTTTGTGTCAGTGATCATCTTTAAATAGTACAACATTCAGTTATAGGCTTGGAAGATCTGTGTTATTCTCAACAATAACTAACTGAATTAATAGCAGTTGCTTATGTCATTGAGAATCACCGGTACAGACTTAAGAAAGAGGAAAACATTATGAACATTTGCACATCAGTTCAATAAGATCTGTCCCCTTCCTACATAATTAAGGTGGACAGCAGCAGCAAATTGTCATCTATTAGTATGTTTTAATTTAGACTGAAGATTGGCAATGTCTGTTTAAAAAGAACAGAATGCAATACTGTGTTTAAGATGAAGCATTTAAATGTGAAGGTATTTTTGGTATTTGCACTTTTATCCCATAAATGAGACGACACAAAGCTAGTATTCTCAAGTAGGCAACAGTTCTTGGTGGTTTTTCTGTAATTCCAGTCTTGCTGTTGCTATTACTTATGCAATGATCTACACTTCAATTAATTCATTTTTTCCCCATACTTTTATCCTTTTGTGTATGGTGGGTTTTTTGATTTAATAGATTTAGGTTGAAAACTGGTTGATGTTTACATGACTGTGTAATGTGAAGTTTATTGGATAAACTGTTTCTTGAATGTAATAAATTGCTCTAATTTACAGACAGGAGTATCTCTTTTTACAATAAAGCTTGTACTGTGTTTCTGAAAGCTACTCGGGCTTTAAATTTGCAATAAATAAAGGCCTGTGACCTGTTTCTAGTAATGTAGAAATAGTTTCCGTTTCCAACAGAAGCCTCCCCGTTTTGAAATTTCCACTCTTTTCCCCCTCTCCTTCCATTCCCCTCCCCCAGATTAATAGAAGAAAAAATGGTTTAAAGAAAACTAGTTTTTGTTATTTAGAGACCTCTTTCTCCTGTAACAGAAACATGGTAAGTTTTAAACAAATTTAGTAATTGTTTAAGAATACTTTGAGGCCCCCCAAAATCCAGGGTTGTGTGGTAATGAAAGGTGTTGGTTAAAAAGGGAGGTGAAAGTAGCAGTAAAAAGATGGGTTAAGAACTGAGTGCAATCAGCATTTAGTGAAAAGACCAACACTGGAGGAGAGGTAAGAGTTATTAGTGAGAGAGAGATCTTAGCCAATCAAACTCTAAAATTATCAGTCATCAATCATGATGCAGAAATGAGACAAGCTATGTCAGGTAATATCTTTTATTAGACCAACTTCTCTCTAATATCCTGGGACCAGCACGACAACACTGCATCCATGATGCAGGAGTAGACCATCAGTAATTGGGGGGGGGGGGGGGATGTTAAATGCTTTTAAATCAGCACAGCTGATAACTTGCACCAAAGAGTACTAAAAGAACAGAACTTTGCTGAGATTGAGTGTGCATGTGCTCTTAAGATACTGCAGCCACAGCTATTTGGATGATGCATTTACTGTCTGTACTGATCAAAGCTGCTAAGATGAAGTCTGATACTCCAACATAACTGAAGTAATTCATAGTCAGTGGGGTTCTCAAGAAATGTGACAAAAGTGAGAATTCTTTGTAATATTTTTATGAACTAGCTATATGACTTTGTATCTATCCACTCTGTGTCACTACCCTGAAGGGGAAAGAATTCTCTCCCTAGGAGAGGTGTTTGAGACTCCAGCCAGCCCTCATAGCTGTATATCAACACATTTGAATGGAAGACCCTACACAGACAGTGAAAACCTCCTGGACTGAAAATTGACTCCTACAGCATCTTGTTTCCTTAGATGTAGCCAATGGATTGAAGATGGAAAAGGGCTATGATAAGAAGGTTCTCAAACACTATGGACTCTTGCTTAAGCTTACCTTTCTCATGCTAATGGAAGGACTCTTCAATGCTGTATACCAGTTGACTACTGGAACCTACCTTATGTTGAAATGGCTTCTTGGTGCTACTGCAAATACTAAGGGAAGTGCATCATGCCCTCTGCTGGTAATCATGCTCTCAGGACTCTTACTTCAGTCAGACTCGCTGCAGAGAAACAGTGGTTGTTGGAGCCCAAAGGCTCCATCTCTTGAGTTGTGGCCACAGGCCTCCTGTGTGGCTCCCTGGGGTCCAGCAAACGGAAGGGGGGAATCCTAGGCAACTGTTTAAAGGCTAGGGTGTAGCCCCAGCTCCTGCGAATCCATGACAGAGCAGGTGCCAAAACTATGCAGCTTGTGCCAAAATTTAAAAAGGGTAAATGGAATGCTCCAGGTACCCTATAGGTCACTCAGCCTGACATCAGTCTGTGGCACACTCAGTGATTACTACCTGTGTCCCTTCTGAATTAAACGTTGGTAGCATAATTAATGGCAGTTAAGATGGGCTTTATGGGAAATAGTCTTGTGGTTTCATCCAAACAGTTTGACAAGTTTGCTTGACACAGTGAAGGATAACATAATATACTCGAACTTCTAAGGCATTTGATTTAATCCTACATCACATTCAGATTAAAAAAAAAATCACTCTAAAAAAATCAGTATAGTCCGTATCAACTGGGAGGGGGGAGCCCTGCATGCCCCATGTTGGCTCTTTTACAGTCCAAGTGCAGCTTGTGGAGCCCCCTCCCCATTCTCCACGTACCACTGTGGGAGGGTGGGGGAGCATGGGACCTCTACCTTGCACAAGGGGGGGTGGAGTAAGGACTTTTGCCTAGTAGGGGCTCAGGGCCACAGGGTGTGCATGCTGGGGATTGGCTGAAACCCCAGCAAGTGCCCCCTACAGGCTGAGGCCCTGAGCTCCAGCAGGCATGCCCTGCCTCTTGAACTTTTAAAGATTGTTGTATGTGGCTCAGATTGTTGGTAAGTTTGGCCACCCCTGATACAGAGTAAGACGTGGTTAACAGATGTACTGTAATAAGTAAACAAAATTTGCAAGGTGGTGTCTCTGGGGGTGAGGGATGTCTTGGAGCAGGGTTGTTCAATATCTATTTGTGATCTTGAAGAAAATAAATGACTGGTAAAACTGGCAGACACCATAAAAGTTAGTGGGACAGGTCAGTTATACAGGCCAAACAGGATTGTTTGGGAAGGTAGTTTATTTAAAAAAGATTTTAGTACAGCCACATGGAAGGTCATACATTTAAGAGAAAATGCTGACCCCATAAAGATGGAATGCACTGATGGAAAAGGGGTAATAAATATCCAGTTGAACATGAGGGCCCACTACAATATTGTATCTAAGCAAGTGACTTTCAATACTATCTCTCTATTCCTGTTTATCTCTGTATTAGTAAAACCATTACTACACTACTTCTGGTAGCCATATTTCTAAAGGGGCCTATGAGAATGATTTGTTTACTGGAAAACATACTTTATAGTAAGGGCTACGATGCTCAGATTAATCTAAGAGAAGTGACTTGACCATGATCCTACACGTAGCTAGATGAGATTTCCAATAGAGGATGGCCCTCTACCAGAAAAAGGCATAATGAAATCCAACAGTTGCAAGATAAAGCTAGACCAATTCAGAGTAGAAACAAGTGCAGAGTTTTAGTACTGATGCTAATTAACCAGTGGAAGAACTTGCTTAGAGAAGGGGTAGACTCTTTACCACCCAAAGTACTTAAGTCAAGACTGATTCAGAAAATCATCAGGTATGAAATTTCTCAAAGCTTCTTGCCAAATTACTAAAGATTAATGCCTCCCTGTCATGGAATTTGGAGGTAGTCCAGTATTGTTGCTGGAAGCTAAGTGCTGCTCTTCAGCTCAGACCGCCTGTTCTTCCACTGCTGGACAAACAACCAATTACTAGCACTGATGATGTAAATTAATCTTAATATGTTGGTCTTCCTTTAGAAATAAAATTCAATTTAGAGTTTAGCTATTTACCAGGTGACCAGTGTGAACTGAATTTGGAGAGAAGCTGC
Source organism: Gopherus flavomarginatus (assembly GCF_025201925.1). Lineage (NCBI taxonomy): Eukaryota > Metazoa > Chordata > Testudines > Testudinidae > Gopherus > Gopherus flavomarginatus. Next base: position 131,450,979 of record NC_066620.1, on the reverse strand, counting down.
TAACAGAAAGAAATTATCAGGGAAGAAACAGCTCGTTCTGCTGCACAGCTTCTCTCCTCATTCACTAATAATGGTAAGTAGCAAGGAATGAATCTCAGAAGTAGGGGGTGAAAGGCTAAGCAGAGTTTAATTATAATAATAGGCAGGAATGGAAGTTCCTCTCCATAGAAAACAAGAACTTTATAAACCATGTGGGAATCAAACCAGTAACAGTTTTCTACCAAAGGCTTTTGCTGCAATGCAAACATACTTGTAAATCTTCCTCAGAAGGGAGAGGTAAATAGTGGGGTCCCCCTGGGTTCTGTACTGGGATCACTGCTGTTCAACATATTTGGAAATAAGGATGATTATGGCACAGAGGTTTCCATAACTTCCAGAGACCTCCCTGATACTTTCTGCTTCAGTCCTGGGGCAGCAGAGCTGGAGCTATAAATGAATCAGGGGCCTCTGCAGCTCTCAGTTACTGAGGGTGGCAGGGGGACCTGGAGTGCCAAGCTATTAGGGTGATGGGGGAACATGCCAGAGCTGTCAGCTGCAGCAGGTGCTGGACACTCACCCTCCCCTGTAGTAGGGTTCAGGCATTCATCCCCCCATGAGCCTCACATTATCACATTTATTTTTAGTAAAAGTCAGGGAGAGGTCATGGGCTTATGTGGATTTTTGCTTATTGCCCATGCCTGTCCCTGACTGCTAATAGAAATAACAATGACAAACTCTTAACTTTATTCATGAATGAAGTGGAAGAAGGAGTAAACAGTGAGGTGGCGAAATTTCAGATGAGACAAAATTACTCAAGATAGTTAAGTCTAAAGCAGACTGTGAAGAGTTACAAAGGGATCTCACAAAGCTGGTGTCTGGGCAACAAAATGGCAGATGAAATTCAGTGTTGATAAATACAAAGTAGTGCACATGAGAAAACCTAATTCCAGCAATACATCCAAAATGGTGTGTGTGTGTGTGGGGGGGGGGGGGTCTACATTAGTTATCACTCAAGAAAGAGCTCTTGGGAGTTATTGTGGCTCGTTTTCTGAAAACATCTGCTCCATGTTCAGTGATTGATAGTCAAAAAACTAAACTAAGAAAATGTTAGGAACCATTAGGAAAGGGCGAACTAATAAGACAGTAAATAGCATAATGCCACTATATAAATCCATGGTACAGCCACACCCTGACTACTGCATGCAGTTTTGGCTCCCCATCATAAATAGAAATAGAAAAGGTTCTGAAAAGGGCAACAAAAATAATTAAACAGCCTCCATCTGCAGGAAGATTAAAACGCCTGGGACTTTTCAGCTTGGAAAAGACATGATTCGGGGGCGGGGAAGGAGGCAAAGGGAGATATGCTAGTGTTCTATAAACTCATGAATGGGCTGGAGAAAGTGAATAAGGGTGTGTTAGTTACGCCTTTACATAATACCTGAAATGACTAGGCCACAGGTTTAAAACAAAAGGAAGCACTTCTTCACACAACATACAGGCAACCTGTGGAATGTGTTGGCAGGGCCAAAACTATAATTGGGCTTAAAAAAAAAAAAAAGGCTGAGCTAAGTTCATGGAAGCCAGGTCCATCAATGACTATTAGTCAGGGATGCAACCCCATGCTCTGGAGGCCCCTGACTGGATGGCAGCTCACTCATTAATTACCCTTTTTTCTGTTCAGTGCCTCTGATGCATCTGGAATTGGCCACTGGCAGAAGACAGGCAGCTGGACAAGATGGACCATTGGTCCAACTGAGTCTAGTCATTCTTATGGTCAAAACTTGCCTTTCAGAATTAATGAAGCTTAGAAAGGCCAGCCCCAGACTTGTAACTGTGATTAAACTTGACATCTGCTACTTAAATGGAGAATTGGATCAGCCTGGCTACAAAATGCCTGTAACACAGATGTGGCACTTCTTTCTGGTAATATCCTTGAATGAGGTTATTTAGATCCGGGATTGTATGTACTCGTGGGGAGCTGTGGCAGAGGTAAGACCTGGGAGCTCAAAAGCCTATATCAAAAATGTGCTAGACAAGTATAGACTTTGGGGACAATAAATGTTAAGTGACTTTCCTGGGGAATCTCTAGGGGGCAGTTAATGCAAATGACAGAATTCCAGTTATGCAAAAACCCAGCCTTTTGAAACTATGCCCTGAGGAGAGGGTCAATGTCTAGTGATTAACTTTTGGCCAAGATCAAAGGCCCAAGCTGTACAAAGAAATGACTTATCTGCCCAGCCTTGGTTCTCGATCTAAAATGGATTAATTTATAATCACAGGAAAAACCCAGCTGTGCATTTTAAAGAACTAAAACCTCACAGTGTGCTAGGTTGGAGCTGGGGGTACTTCTGGGTAAGCTTTTTAGTATGTGTGTGTAGGTTCTTTAATATGTTTTCTCTATCATGTTTTTGCCTTAATAATGAAGGTGCTTACTTAGGAGCTGTGTGGTAACTTAAAACTGGCCAATATACTGGTCATAGCTCCAGAAACAAGCCAGCATCTGTGCGTTGCTTTGTCTCCAAAGACTATCACAGTGTAAGCAGGGTGTGAAATGCACATCTCCACTCAAGAGAGGTGACATGGGGGAGCTGCAAACCTAAAGTGGGTGGTCCTGGTGGACCATGCTGGGGGAATATAGGCGCAGTTGCTCTGAAACAGCGACAGCTGGTACCCATGTTTCTAAAGGGCTTAGTTGTAGGACTCCAAACAAGCCTCCTAGAGAAACTCAAGTGTAGCTGAGATCACCAGAACTTTGGGATTATTATTACATTTCTATCACAACAGCATAGAGCGATCAGGTTTGATGAGCACTGCCCAAAGAGGCAGTCTTGCCCCAGAGGGCATTCTGTTTCCCCTCACACCTGAAATGCAAATTTGACCAGCTCTATACATGAAATATCCTGGTCAAGTTCTCTCAGAGATCTATGTGTCACAGGTCAATGGAGAACCCATGCTGAACTCTCTCTCTCTCTTCCAATGCCCACACTATCTGTAGGTGTTCCTGGTTGAGAATGTAGGAGTTTCTGCTTCAAGAGGTTTTATTATTTTTTGCACGTACAATGTGGAGTCCTTGGCTCTCTATCAAGTCCAAAATACATTATAGGCCACTGGAGGACTTCAACTTTTTTCCTCTTTTCTGTATTCTTTATGTGAGCTGTCTTGAAAAAGACAACAGATTTTTCTCTGTCTAGGACATTATTTCCATTGCCCCTGAGAAGCTTTGATCTCTGGTTATGGAAGAGAGAGAAATATTCACACCTCAGTACTAAGCCAGGAGGAGGTAGGGGGAAGACTTCCTCTGCAAGTACCATAATTGCCTGCTATATGTTTCACCATTCACTAGTGCAGCTGGTACTAGCCACTGTCATAGACAGGATACTGGGCTCGATGGACCACTACTCCAATCTCGTGGTTTTTTCTTTTTTTTTTTTTTTTAAAAAAAGATGTCAAAATGAACTAAAAGTATGATTGCTATTATATTTTTTGAAAGGCTTTTGTCCAAGTATGCTTACTTCCATAATTGGTCTACAGTGAAAGTTGGGTTGGCTTTCAACATATTGTTTGTACTTCCCTGCACACGAGGCATTTGAATGGGCTCTGAGAATGACCCTTAATTTTGTACTGCATCACATGCATGATTCTGTGTCCTCAGTGGAATTTCTGCAGGTGCATTTTGAGAAACTCAATCAAGAATGAAACTAATGCATGGCACCAGCAAGCCTAGCCTATTGAGGTAACTGAACTGCTGATGCTCTCCAGGAAATGATTGATACAATGCAATTTTGGATCTTTGTACATCTGGAACATTATGGCCAGAGCCATGCCTTTTTTGACCTCTGGGAGAATAATTCTCTGCATTGGGATCAAAAGCTACTCTTCCTTTTTGAAGAACTGATGGCTATGAATCTTTTCCAGCAGCTGTTGAATGGCTCTTTTCTCTGGACAGTCCTGACGAGGGACCTGATAACAGTCTTCAAATATGCTAAGAGCTGTTAAAAAGAGGATGGTGATCAATTATTCTCCTGGTCCATTAAAGGCAAGACAAGACATTTTAATCTGCAGCAAGGGAGATTTAGGTTAGATATGAAAAAACTTTCTAACTGTAAGAGTAGCTAAGCACTGTGGATACTTTCAGGGTCCCACCCTTCACCCCAGGTTTGTTGCAGGATATTCCCCCGGAGCTGGCCAGACAGCTTCACCTGTGTCCTGAGACACACACACTGAATATTCGGAAGCTCCTGTTTGGGGTTTTCAGTGTAAGATGGAGACTCAGCATGCAAGTTTGACTCTAAGCCCCATTTCTTGGCAGTGGTGAGGGTCAAATGACTGGAACAGGCAAGTCATAATTCACTCTCTGTAACCTGTAAATGCTACTTCACGAAGGGACACCACTTCGATTTAAGCCAGAAGTTTGTAGGCCATGCCCGAGTGGGGGAAGAGGGGTCAGTCAGGGAGGTACTACAGCGGCAGATCCAGGTGGTTGAAGCCATCATTCTACTATTTACGCAGTCAGAGAGGAGAAGAAAGATTGTAAGTTGCAACTGTATGAAAATTAATAAAAATAAAAGGTTTTAAAATAAAATAGTTAGGAGAAACTGAACCACCCACTTGTTCCACCACAGGAGATAGGAAATATCATGGCCTGTGCTGAAGGACTGAATCTCAGTCCTGGAGACTCCAGCAACACCAGTGTACTACCTCCAAATTCCATTAGTAATGAATGAGAGGGGACGTTGTGCAACAGAATGGATATCTTTCTAAAAGACTGAGTTATAGGACAAATAGAAGTTATGGGCTTGAAGCCTGGATTACAAGTTGATATTTGGTGACCTGTATTATACAGATGATCAGACCAGATGCTAATAATTGTCCCTTATAGTCTTAAAATCTATCAATCTATGACTTCCCTAAGCAAGCATCTCCATAGTCATGTACTGTTTAGGATCAGAGACTTCCAATGAAACAATTTTACAATATTTTGCTTCTAACAGCTTCCTGTCTCTGAAATACTTGTAAATAATGTACTCTTCATTGCTGATTTTATGATAGACCTTGAAAAAAAGATGACAATGAGGATTTGTGAACAGCTGCTTTTCTTTCTTGAGTTTTGAGCTGATTTTTCTCCCAGGTAGCTAAAATATTAAAACCAAAGGCTCTGCTTGTTACCTCGTGATAGGTAGATTGACCCATGAGAATAGCAACTGCATGAAACAATATTACTGTTTTGACCCAGTGGAAGAAAGACAAGTCTGCTAATTAGTTGGTTTCCCTCATTCAGCACATGCATGCTATTGAATGAAGTAATGACTTGGACTGCAAATGTGTTAAGTTTAAAAAATGCATGTAGATTTACCATAGCTCATATTTTATTCAATTTTAATATGGTTTCCATTATTAACTTCTAAAACAAAATGATTTCCAGTTTAGAAAACAATGCACTGACCACATAATTCCTTTTTCATTTTATACAGTTATACAAATATTCTAAATACACATTTTGTCAAGATGATGGCAAATAAGATTTAACTGTACAGTACATGAGGAAAGAAAATATTTTAAGCATATTTAGAAGCAATAGAAATGTCTATACAAAAGAAGCAAAAATGGAATAAAATTTCTTATATTTAAAGTATTGCAACAGTCCCACAGGTTTGTAACAAAAATGTTTTTGCACAGTTCCTCACAATGCCCCATTAATAGCTAAAGCAAGACAGCAATTTATAGAAAATAATGTTTAAAAATGCTACACAATACTACTGTTTGCACAGTTTGATCAAAATAACGAATCTACTTGGAATCAAGCAAAACTTAGGAGGAAATATACCAACGAACTTTAAAATTATCTGTATAAAATTCATTGCACATTATTTTTCTCAGTTGTTTGAAAAGTAAAAAAGTGTATTTACAAAATATTTCGCACACAAAATTATAAAGTGATGGATAATATATCTATAAGTAACACGTTTTGATACTGACAGTTCGAGAACACACACTAATGGTTTCATTGTTTCAAGAGGTTTTCAGTGCTCCTTCCACAGCAAACCACTGGGAAGTAAACTTGACTTCTACTTTGAAATGGATTTACAAGATGTTACACATAGCTATTTCAACATATGCATTATAAAACAGTATGTTAAAAAGGTGAAAGAATGAAGGAATTTGTACATCTTAAAAAGTGAATAGATCAATAAGTGTATTTCTCATTTAGTTAAGATAATTGTTCATTATTCTTCAGATAGTAAACCAACAGCTAAAATGGAAATCTTCGACTAGATGAACATTGAAAAAGCACCATGCACAACAGTTTTAGTGTAGTAAACACTGAAAAAAAATAGCACCTGGAATCTTGTAACACAGATCATTTAAAACTGGTCGAGTAGTTGTCGGAGATATGGTGCCTTTGATAACTCTCGGCTCACTCTGGATAGCTTGAAAAGTACTGGACAGTTCAGAGAAACACACTGGATCTGTCGATCAAAGCAACCTGTACAGTTCTTGCATATCTAGATATATTAAAAAAAACAGCTTCTTTTAAATTACATTTAATAAGAGGATTATTATAAATCAAGCATAAATAAGACTCAGGTGAATCTTTTCCTTTCAAGTGAATTTAGTTCCAATTACCAGCCTAAAGTCCAATCAACAGAACGGGTAAAGCTCTGTCAGTGGCAGATACCCTACAACATTGATCAATTTTGAGCAGAGGTATCAAGTGACAGTTGCAGTCCCCATGCTACCATACTGTCTCTTCTGAGACTGTCCAAATGTCAGTTGTGACAGCTGTGTCTGAGATGTGAGCATCATCCAATGTGAACTGGACTGAGACCAACAACTAGTTACACAGCTCATTTTCAGTCTCATTTCCCAAAGTTTACTACCGTCTGGTGGTAAATGGGAGAAATCAGTCAAATTCATTACAAATTACTTTCAAAATATTAGAATGTGATTATTGTATTTATGATTAAAAATTGCTCTTTAACAGTGGGGACTTAGACAGTATTGGAAATCAAAGATATTTCAAGCCATGATCATATGTAAACAAGTATCTACCCTTTTTAACGTTTTGCTGCATGAATTACTTATATAATCTGAGATATTTGGTTGAACATAGCTGTAGCAATAGGGGCAAACTGCCATGGTACCGCCATGTGATCTCTAATGCTGCAACTGCAAATCTTCACACACTCACCACTCTGTTCCTTTTAGTTCTAACCCTTTAGTTCTAACCCCCTGTCCTCTTCTGCCTCTCTAATGATCTTCTGATGTTTCCAGTTACACTTCAGTTTCCTTTAACGTTTGATCCTTACTGCATTCACATCTGACTCTGCATAGTTTAAACAACTTTAAAAATCAAAGGGAAGTAGCTTCCTCCATTCCTAAAAATCTGTTCAATTCCATGTCTGCAGTATCATCAAGCCCAGGCAGTAAAAAAATATGACTTAGCACCCCTCCCCCCCGCCCATGAAATTCTAAAAAATAATAAATGCGGATTCTTTGTATTTGTCTTCTGGTTTTTCAGCCCCTAGAATTCATGTTTAAAGCTTTTCTCTATAACCTCAAGGGCTAAAAACTTAAAATTTTGTTTTAAAACAAGCTGAGATTTTCACATAATCACAGGACTCCAGGAGGTGGGGCTTAAGCAAAACACCAAATATTGCAAGACTTGCAATAAAATCTCAAAAGTTGGTAAAATTGGGTCTACTACAATTCAACCGTGATGGCAGCAGGTGGGACAAAGTGATGAGCCCCTATGTTACTTATTTCTGGGAGAATTCAGAACCCAGTTAAAGTGTTTCTACACAGAACATACAGAGGACTAGATTTTTCACTCAATCCTATTGGAACTGAGAACCAGCAACCCACTCAGGCAAGTGTGCAAGTCCTTTCCTCAGAACTTTCCTCAAGTTCTGAGGAAAGGAAGGTAAAACTACTACAGAAACAGCTGTAAATTAGCTGACTCGGGACATTTGCAATGTGATTTTCAAACACAGCATTTGTGTGAATCCTTAGAGACCATGACATGAACTTAATTTAGACCCCGTTTGTTCGAGACTTTCAACTGTATTAAATAGTTTTTAAGATAATACACACTAGTTCTTTATAAACACAATTTAATTAAATTGTAGGCAAGGGACCAAACTGTTTAAAAAGTATTAAAGCCAGTTTTTAAATTCAGTTTAAGTATAGTTTGGATCCAGGTAAATGGTTTTTAAACTGAGTTTTATAAATTAGGCTAAGGTAGTTAAGATCCAGTGGAGTGCAGTTTTGCTGCTAGCTTTGCTATGTGTTTGTACCCTATGAGTTATAAAAACGTGTGCTCAACTTCCAGAGCCTACATACCTTTATGATTAAAGTAAAAGGAATGCTCTCAAGTAGGTACAAAATACAGTCAAGGACCTTCCCTTCGAGGGAATCCAGGTTGTTTAGTAATGCCATTAGAAGGGTCCCATCATTCTCTTAAAGACTCCCACGAGACATAATAATTGTCTTTCCCTACCCATATGATTGGCTCCCAAAAGATCACTCATTTCTCAAGGTAGAGACAGCAACCAGCACAGTCCTATCTCTGTTCCTTCCACTCATTTGGCCTACACCTTGTTGACTAATGTATGCTGGCTAGCATATAAATGTATATCATATTCATGATATGTATATGCACACCATATATCCAAGTATGCATTAAGCAAACTAATAATATTAGGCACAAATATTGCAACAGTGATGTAGCCTAAACTGGCCTATATCATAATCCTGTTCACTTATGCTAAGTATGCTATAACTCCTTGCATTAACTGAAGTAAGCTTTAGCTTAAGTAAATAGGAAAACTGTCAGCATGAGGATATAGAACAGGCATGGTCAAACTTCTGACCCATTGAGCTGCATACGACAATCTTCAGAAGTTCGAGAGGCAGGGTTTGCCTGCCAGGGCTCGGGGTTTCAGCCCCGCTCCTGCAGAAGCCTCAAGCCCCTCCTCCCTGCTAGGCAGAAGTCCCAACCCAGGGGTTCCGAGCTCTCCCCGCCATCCCAGTCCAGTAGGTGGAGAATGGGAGAGGGGGCTCCTTGAGCTGCACTCTGGCTGTAAAAGATCTGCATGCAGCTCATGACCCACAGTTTGGCTCCCCCTGACATATAATTATTTCCTCAGAAAGGGATTTACCCTCACAAACCTATTTATCCTGGTATAGCCCTAGGTTGTGTCTTCACTCCCCTTAGTACCGTGAATGCACGTGCTCAGAACAAAAGAAAAGGGGGTACACCATGGTACCCAGAAACAAAGTAAACAGCTGATTAACTGAATCCAGTTGCAGGTGACATGTCTAGTATCTTTTACTAGTAAACAAAGTAAGCTTTAGAGATGTAACTTTGAAGAGCACACCTTCTGCGTATGGTGAATCTAACATTGCTGCACAGGGCTGCTCTTTGGAGACTGGCATCATATAGAACCTTTTTCCTGTACCATATTAATAAACCTGACTGACATCAGTTATTTGGTTTCTTGAGTATATTTCACAAAGTGTGGCCAAACAATTCAGTATACAATTTATGAACAGCCTCAACACTGGAGCAGGGTAATGGGCAGGAAAGTGTAATGGAGTTTGTTGGTACAGAGAATAAGAAGGGCATCTCTCTGTGAGCTGGACCGAGGGCTCCCCCAGAGCAGAAGAGGGGAAGTTTGTGATTGGTCATTGTGGTGAAGAGGTCTCATTGAGGCGTGCCCCACTAGCAAAAGATGGAGGGGAGCGTGGGGTTGTGGAGTTCCCACTCACGATTCACATGGAAGGAGCAACTGAGCTGGTCCGCAAGGGAGTTGCTCACAATGGGAAGATGTACAGTATGGAGGGAGATGTTGTGCCGGAGGCACCACTTCCAAAGGAGGATGGCCTCCACCAGAGGGACTGGCTCCACCCTGCTTGTTGACATAAATAACAGCCACCATGTTGTTGGATAACACTTAAGACGTGGCAGTCATGGAGAAGTGTCGGAAAGGCCCGGCAAGCAAAGTGGATGACATGTGATCTTGCCCCAATTGTGGATGAACAGGGCGAGACAACTGCCCAAAGTAATCAGTAGTGGAATCTGAAGAATGGAGTAGGGTTTGCAGTTCTTGTGGAAGGAGTCAAAAGCTTTGCCTGGGAGTTCGTTGCAGAAGGGAAGATGTGGCCAAGATAGAGGCAGTGGAATGTTGTGGATGTTGCGAGTGAGGATGGAAACGAGAGGGCTCAGGATGGTGCTGTGGATAGGGCTGATAGGGGGTGTGGGAATGGAGTTGGAAAGACGACCAGGGCTACCTGCAGGTAGGGGCAGGGCTATAGAGGCCCAGCAATTGAAGGGCTACCTGAGAATCCTTAAGGGAACGGAGGGACTCACCAGTTTTATCACTGAAGAGCTTTGGTTGTCAAAAAGGAGGTTCTCAAGTGTAGTTTGGACCTCCTTTGGGAAACCGCTGGACTGCAGCCAGGAGTCATGGTGGAGGACTAGTCTGGAAGCCAGTGAGCAGAAGGTGGTATCAGCCGCATTGACTGTGACCTGAAGGGTCACCTTGGCGACTAATTTTCCCTCCTCCATGAGGCATTGGAAATCCCGAAGCTTATCAGGTGCCAGGAAGGCTTGGAAGTCTGCAATCTTAGTATAGGAAAGAAAGTCGTATTTTGCAAGAATGGCCTGGTAACTGGCAGTGCGGAACTGGAGGCCCGCAGAGGAACTTAGCTGCCTGGTCTGGGGGCGAGGTGTGTGGAACGAAGAGGCAGCTGGAGGGCACGTTCTGTGGCCACCTGGACTACCAAGGAATTTGGAGGAAGGTGAGACAAGAAGAAGTCGTACCCTTAGCTGGCACAAAGTGTCTATACTCAGTCCATTTTGGACTGGGGGGCGCAGGAGGTTGGAGTGTGCCAAACTGCTTGTGCTAGGTGGAGGATGGCACCGTGTATTGGCAAGGCGATGCGGGAGGGTCCAGAGGCCTGCAGAACTGATCATGGGGGTCCTATACATCTTCCACAGGGAGATTGAGGGCAGCAGCCATGTGACAGACGAGGTCCTGGTACTAGGCATGGTCGTCCAGAGGGGAAAGGGAAGGTGGGATGTATGCTTCATCAGGCAATGAAGAAGTGCCAGCAGGGACCAAGGGAATCAATGGTGTTGGTGGTACGGAGGGTGCTGGGAGAGCTGAAGTGTCGTGGGGATCTTCATAGACAGAGGGTGGATCCACGGGAGGTGAAGAAAGGTGGTGGTGCGGGCGTGAAGAGAGTCTTTGGCTGCAGTACGGGTCCCAGTGGACCAGTATGGCCAAGTGTAGGGGTTGCCAGGCACTGGCAGTCCCTGCAGGTAGGCAAGCCACAGACTGGCCACTGGGCCATAGTGAGACAGATAGGATTGGCAGCGGGGATCTGGGCTCTAGGAGCAGGCTGGTGAGAAGGCTGGGTCCTGTTTAGAGGACCAGCCAGACTCTGAAACTGGATCTGGTAGGGGTGGGGCTGCCAGTGCTGGCAGAGCCATCAGTGTGGGGTGGAACAATGGGGGGGTGGTCCACAAGCAGAAAAGGTTCCACGGCCAGAGATGGAGAACTGAGAACCTGTGGTGCAGAGCGCTCACGGGAGCCAGCGAAAGGCAGCAGTAGTTCGACTGTTGGTGCTGGGGGGAAAGTGTCCCAGAGTGCATGGGAGCAGGTGGTCCCAGTGGTGTGGACGGCACTGGAGGTGACAGCAGCTGGGCAGACACTGTGCTTGGTGCTGTTGCAGCTCGATGTTTGGATTTATGCTCTGAACAAGGCTTCTTCGGAGCAGAAGCCTCAGAGTCAATGCACTACTTCTCACCCAACTTGATGTAGCTTGGGAAAGGCCAGGAGAATCACCCAACGTTGGTGCCAGTTGGCTTCCCAATGGATCTGCAAGTGCCAGATCTGAAGGGGTACGTGGCCACGTCGCTTCTTCCATGAGGAACTTAGGGAGACGAAGCTCCCAAGCTTCCTGAGTCTAAGGCAGAAAAGATCGGCAGATGGAGCAGTGAGCAGTGATATTGGCTTCACCCAAGCAGTAAAGGCAGCATTGGTGCTCATTGCTTACAAAGAAGGAGTGAGGGCATGAAACAGTACTTAAAACCGGCTTGCCTGAGCATAGCTCCTGGGTTGGGGGAGAGAGTCCCACAAGGGAACAAGTCCAAAGAGTAACAACTATCTAAAGAAAAGACAACTAACTGGAACTTTGAAAAAGTACTATGTACAAGGCAAAAAGGCGAAAAACACGGTATTTCTAGCAAGATAGGAGCAGCAAGGAACAGTTCTGACTCTGGCCATGTGGCAGTAAGAGGGAACTGAAGCAGCATCGACCCATGCAGGCTCTTAAAGCTTCGGACACGCTACGTGGCTGACAGACAATACATACATGGGTCAATGGACACTACTATGAACAGTTCCGTCTCTGGATTCACAGCACATGTGCACACACGTTTGGAATCCACATGGGACCATCACTCAAAGGAGGTGTTTCTTCTTCCTCAGTTGGCTCTTGCTCCTCCTTAAGGTCCTCTGTGGAGCAGGATCCAAAGGCAGCAGATGTTGCTCCCCACATGCCCTCTTATGAGATGGGATCCTGTAGAACTGTTTGCCACAAAAGGCCCATGGGTTCCAATAAGTCCAATGATGGGCATAAGTCAAGAGGACAAAGTCCCAAGGTCCTTGCCATGGTTGCCAGGTGTCTTTTCTGCTGGGATTTTCCTTTTCAGGATGTCCTTCAAGGAAGGGAGGCTGGAGGAATCTTGTACAAATACCCTGGAAACCTCCCGTATCTACTGGAGGAGCAAGTGGTGCTAGTACCGTGGTCAATTCAGCACCAGGGCCCAAAAGGCATCTTGTAATTGCATCAGTACCAGAGGTCGGTAGTTGGATGGCTGGTGGGCTGATGGCTCCGCCTTCCCCCATCCCCGATCCCCCCGCACCTCAGTGCACTGCGTCCAGGAGCAGCCCTGGACAGAGCTAAAGCGGCCTGGCTCGGGTGGGACCTGAGGTCTACCCTGCTCAGAGCCGCATGGTAAGGGGAAGGGGCTGCGGGCTCTGGGTCCTGCCGGAGCCACGCCACTGCAGCACTGTCCAGGGGCCAGGGCAGCTCCTGGACATGGTGCGCTGAGCCTCCGGAAGAGGGGGGAGGCGGAGGTAAGCAGCATGGCAGGGGGCTAGCGGCAGTTGGATAAGGGGCAGGGAGTCCCAGGGACAGTCAGAGGACAGGGAGGGGGCAGAGCTTCTGCAGGGGACAGAGAAGGCAAGGTTGGATCGTGGGCATTCCGGGGGTCTGTCAGGACTTGGCAGAGAGTGGTGGTGGATAGGGTCAGGGGACAGAAAACGGGGGGGGGGGATTGTGGGCGGTGGGGTCCCAGGTGGTGGTTGGGGAGGGGGTTTCGGAGGGGCAGTGAGGGGACAAGAAGCAGGATGGATCAAGGATTCTGAGGGAGGCAGTTGCAGGGCAGGAAGTGGATGGGGGTTGGATAGGGGGCAGGGCCAGACTTTTGTGGAGGCACAGTCTTCCCTACCCTAAAAGCTTATTCAGCAGTTTGAGGCTTGCAGACAGCTATTTAACACAAAGAGCCAAGCTGTTATCTTTTCTGTGGGGGAGGGATCACATGAGAAGAGCAATATCCTACACCACCTACCTCCTTCCCAACCCTACCAAGGGAGACCCCCTCTCCCCTGCATTTCCCGAAGCTCCAGAGGGGTTAGTTCAGTGGTTCTCAAACTTTTGTACTTGTGACCTCTTTCACATAGCAAACTTCTGAGTGTGACCCCACCCCTTATAAATTAAAAACACTTTTTAAATATATTTAACACTATTATACATGCTGGAGGCAAAGCGGGGTTCGAGGTGGCGGCTGACAGCTCGTGACCCCCAGTAATAACCTCATGACCCCCTGAGGGGTCCCAACCCCCAGTTTGAGAACTCCTGGGTTAATTTAATTTTAGCACCCTGTGTCCAGTCACATGCATGTGCTATTTTGAGCATTTCAGTTTTCACAACATAGGCTCATCCTGACATCAGCATCCTCCTCCTCCCGACCCCCTGCACAGCCAGTAGGGTGGTCCTGGGAGCTACTGCAGGATGCTGCAATGTGGCAGGGAGGGGCACCTGAACACATGCTGCTGGCTGTGTGCGCTCTCCTAATCAGCTGGGAGGCACTTAAATCTCTCCCATGTGGCTGTTCAAGTGCGCAGCTTACAGGGAACACGGGTCCACACCCCACACACTATTGTGATAATCTTTGTATAAAGTATGCTTTGTGAGGTATCATTTGAACACTCATAATTTGCTGGTCATTATTGTCCTAATAAAATATGTGTGGCAACATTGTATATGAAGTTATAAGATTCCACTGAATTGTGTTATTAACACATGTTCCAAATTGAGGTTGACAAAGAGGTCTGTCTCAAAGAAAGGAGGCTGGAAGGTGGAGGAATCTTGTACAAATACCTTGGAAACCTCCCATATCTACTGGAGGAGCAAGTGGTGCTGGTACCGTTGTCTCTATGTATGCTCTGTTTAATTTGAATGTAAGCAGTAAACAGAGTCATCACGTAGGAAGGGAAACAAAGGACATTTAAACAGGTAAAGAAAAAGCAGCAGGGAACATCCTTCTATATAGACTCTGTCTCCTGAATCTCAGATGAAAGTATTTTCCAAGAGGGGGACTGACACTGTAAAAAGGAGGTACAAACAAACAAAGACACCCCCCCCCTGCCCATTGTGTTCACGGTCCCCAAAGTGACAAAGGAAGCATTTATTGAACTTTCGGAGAAGGGGTCCTGACTTAAGAAGTCTGGTCAGTCAGACTGCTGAAAGCATATGGTGAGAAACTTTGCTTGAATCTGGTAGAGTTTGTTAAGTTAGGCACCAGTAGTATTTTAACTTTTTTCTTGTAACCATTTCTGACTTTTATGTCTCATTACTTGTATTAATTAAAATCTTTCAAACTTGTTTGATCTAATCCAATGTGTTTAAATTGAAGTGTCTGGGAAAGTCCATTTGGGTTAGTAAGCAGTGTGCATATTATTTCTATTATATTAACAACAGATTTTATATAAAGTTGGATTGGCCAGAAGGGCTGGACATACATTTCTGGGGAAAAAGCTAAGACTGGGAGTGTGTTGGGGTCACCTGGCTGTATAACGAAGGCTGGTAAGAGCCAAGATGTGGTTGGCTGGCTGCAGCCGACATACAGACCTAGCAGGGAGTGACTTGCATGCTGGAGGCTCTTTGTGAGCAGTCCTGGCTGGAGGCTACAGCAGTAAAGCATTGTAAAGGGCACCCCAGATTAGAGGGCAGGAGTGACACAACTACTCTCTAGTAGGACTGCACCCTGGTACGTCACAGCATGATCTTCTTAGCCAGTGCTGTGGTCTCCATATCAGTGGGGATGGGAGCCTCAGAGGTACCTTTATGAGGATATGTTTCTTTTCTTTCATCCCATTTTGGAGGAAGAGGTCATTTCTTCTTTGCAGCCTCGACTGGCGTAGTCAATAGGCAGACTGCGGGATAAATCCAGACAGCCAGATGCTTTTGAGCAGGCCCTGAAATCTTTTTATTTACTGTACTTTTCATTATTCTTAATTTTTATTATTATTTTCTCTGAAGTCTGGTCCTTGACCACGAAATCTAGACTTTGACCAAAAAAATAACTGTCTAACCCCTGGCCTAGATAATTCTGGAGGTCCCCCAATGTCTTTGCTTACTGTCACAGCAGAGACAGTTATTGGGGCTCTCTGAGCAGCCGGATCCAAAGGATAGAGGAGTGAATTAGATCCTGCAGCTCTCAGAAATCACTCCATCCACAGGAGTTTAGTTTGTCCTGCCTCAATTTCTTAGATCTGCTTTTTAAACCTGAGCAGTTCTTATATTTGGAGGGGATGAGAGTTTCTCCCAGGCAGCGGAGGCAGCTTGAATGACTGTCACTGTGGAGGAAAGACTTATGGCAGATGCGGCAGGGTTTGAAGCCCAGGGTGTTATACGTAACCTGTCCTTGAGGCTGTGGATCAAGGCCCAAGAAAACAAAAGGGCCCAGAGCAGGCAAAGGAAAAAAGGGAACTGCTCCCGTCCCCCAAACACAAACTGTGCTAAACAACAAAAACAAAAAACAAAACAAACCAACCCTCCCCCCGCCAAAACCCCCCAACAAATAAACAAGATAGGTAGCAAGCTGAACAGCTAGCTATTGGACACTGTGATGCTCCATCTCAAGCTGCAGGTGGTTGAGAAGGAACGGGAGTGGTGGTGGGTCTGCCCCTCCCTATATACTCTGTTACCAGGGCATAGGCATGGACCCATGGACACTGCTGCTGAAAATCTCCAATTAAGAGTGACTAAGTGTATGCACATCCAGGCATGGAGCACCCCTGGAGACACTTCTTGACGAAGTGGGTTTTATATTGCATTCTGAAAGCTCTTGAGATTTATGATCATTCTGGGAATGAGCTGCACATTCCTGGGCTAGTCTCTGAGGAAGCTCTGCCACCTGCCCACAAACCTAACCCTCCAGATTAGAAGTCCCATTGTTCCAGTCAAGTAATGATCACACAGGGTGAAATGGCCCAGAGGGAGTTTGAGTGAATCCCCTACGGAGCTTTGATGATGACTGAATCTTGACTTTGAACAAGCTTTCATTGGGAACTCAGGGAAGACAATGTAGCACTGGGGTGATGCATTCTTGGCAGCACGTGCTGTTGGGTATGCAGGTTTCTGAATGCTAAACCAATAAGAGCTTAAACAGTCAGCAATTATATTGATCGCTGATCCCAACTCTAGGGGATGCTAACAGTCGGACTCCCTCTTTGCCCATTCTGTGCCTTTTGAACTATGGCAAAGATCCTGAGGACACAGGGAAGCAACAGTAGAGTTGATTTTTTAACAGACACTGCTGCTGCTGACAAGCCAGGCTGCCGCTGCTACCACACATGTATTTCATCACCCCTATTTGAAACAAAAACATAGCTGTTCCGTTATAAAACCGTAACTCATTAACAAACTCATTCACAGGGACTCCAAACCACTCTCAAATATATAATTCCCCCATTACAGCTCTGCGTACTGCTCCTAAATCCCAGTGCCAGAACAGATCAATTTCTTTGATAAGTTAGACAAACAAACTACCTGCTTAACTAACTGTACCTACAAACAATATTTAGTTTCATCCAGAACCTTCACCTTGCGATTTAAATCAAGCGACAGTCTCATTGGGATATAGGAGATTTTTGTGACACCTTCCCATTATTTCTAAATAGAGAGATGGTGATTAGTGCCCCCCATAGATTTACTTAGCCCCTTCCCATATCCCTGTAGGCCTCAGGTATGTATTGTTTTTCTGACACACAAACACTTCTTGCTAGTTGAAGTATAACTGGAAATTAATCACTTATTTTGGTACAAAATGCCTGTGTTTTGGATGGGTTTCCATAACTTTTGCCATTTTCACCACAAAAAAATTCTAACATTCATGATCTTTTGCTAAGAAGAATGGAGATGAGACACAAACATCACCTTGTTCTAAGCATTTTCTTCAGTGTTGTACAATGCCAGGCTACTATAGTGCCAGATGTTATATACAAACAGACAAAGATACAAATATAGAAAGATAGCAACCGGTATGATGCAGCTGGATTGTACTTTGTGTTTCAATTTAGTTTCAGAACTACTGAGTATTTTAATTTTAAAGGGTACCCACTAAAATGTTGCCCTGTGATCTTCTTTACTCTCAGGGGAAAAAAGTTCAGCCACTTTTTAAGTTAATTCTGCATCTCTGTATTGTGGGCAGTTGACTAAATGGTCAATGACAAAATGTCTGCTTTATTCCTACCTTGACCAGTTGTTCCTGCTTACGCTCCAACTCTCGGATTTCTTGGCTGAGAATCACTGCCACATGCTGTGGCTGGCTTCTGCATTTACTACAGATCCCATGCTGTGTCAGTTCATCACACACAGGACAGTGTAAGGTAGTGAAATACTGGGAGATCGTGCCTTTTCGGCCTTCCAGCTCGGTTCGGGCAGCGGAGGCAGCTCTCTGGATCTATAAAAAAAATTTAAGAGAGGAGGAACTCTTAAGTCGGCTGCTATATTTATGCCTGAGTCATTCATCAGATTTGTAAGGTGTATAAATTTAACATGATCTGCAGAGCTTGGACTCATGTGTTAGTTATTATCAAGAACTAACTCTCTTCATCTGAAGTATATGACTTATGCCTAAGTGCTTCAATATGTGGTAAGCTACATATACAGAGACCACCCATACACTCTGAGCTGTTTCACAGCCAAGCTCAGCATGAGGCAGCAGAAAGAATCAGTAACAGAATTACATGCTAGACATATTCCTAGACAGGAGGAACTCATCTTGCCAACCTACAGTCACAAATCGGTTTAGCTGGTATCCTGAAAAGGTTTTTCTTAGGTGCTGATCTAACTCATTTCTGAGTACGCCCATGGCTGCAGTTTCAATTGTTCTCATTTCACATATTAGAGACAGGGAAATTTTTAGGCCCCAAATATAACACTGAACAGAAGTAAACAGTTTTTTCCCTCTTCTGAGTTCCACCTCTCTTCCACCAAGTTTAGTTTCCAAGTACTAATGCAATTCCCTGTCACACACTTTTCATGTCCATTCACTAGTGACTTTAGCCCAAACACCCAGGAATACATTAAGAAAAAAGGCTCTAAGATCCACCAAAATGCCAGGTTTACTCTTAAATATTAGGGTTGCCGTCTAATTCCTGGCAGTGTCTTCCACCTAGCCCTCTTCCCCATGCCTTGGACACTTTTCCTTCTACTCTACCCCTCACCCCAGACAGACTTATTGAGCTTGGCCCTCCCCTCACTGCATACACATACCTCTCTCCTCTCAGGGTACTTCACCCAGCTCCCCTTGAAGAAAGTAAGCACTCTGCATATAAGGCTCACCGGCACTGTCTTTGCCTCCTCTAATCTAACTGCTGCCACAAAACTTGTTTTGACCTTTTAATCCATCACGATGGAGAGAGAGAGCTCCTGAGAGCTGTGTTGTCCAGTATTCAATAGGGTGGGATATGGGGATGCAGAGTGTACAGGTGAGTCTTGTAGTGAGTGTACGAAAAAGCCCAGAGGGAACATTGTCTACCACATGGTAGGAGATACTAGAACATATTGAAAAAACCAGGGGAATTTTGAGGTTTCTGGTCATGCGAGGGTCTGATCTATGGGGTACACAAAAGTGTAAAATGCACCAGGTTCCACAAAAGAGTGAAGAGCAGTCAGTTGTTATAAGAATGAAGAACCTCCCCACTGCCTAGAGAGAGCACTAGGAAAGGGACAAGTTTCCCAGGGACTTGGCACTGTGGAGCCACAAGTTCTACTGGAGCAATCTGTTGAAGGTATTAGCTTGTGTGACTCTCACAGTGGATTGATCCGGAATGGGAAAGAAGCAGAAGTGAAAGTACAGCTTGTATGGACATTATTAGCATAAAAACAAAACTCCTGACATTTTAAATTATGATTCTATTGAGTGACAATTAAATAATACAAAACATTACGGAGGGGTGCCGGTCTCTCCATAGTTAAGGATAAAGCTAACTTTTTGTATAAGCACAATTTTTTACTCTCCTTATCTTCAGCAAAAACAAAAGAATCCACCCAACATTTCACTTACTACATCTCAACCCAGAGTAGACTTCCCCCCCTGAATATTCCTGGACAAATCACAGAGTTTCAGAGACATAGGGTTTAAAATTTCCTGTCATTCACTTTTTAAATATTTTCCTGTTATTTTTGGTTTGTCATCTCTCCTAAACATATTGACGTAGAAATATAAACTTTCCTTTTCCAAGAGAGCCAGATATGTACATGGGCCTTTCATAGGTTTTGAGTGGATGCATGCAGGCATTAGAGAGAAAATTAAAGGATGAATGCAAATGCAAAACCAGATCCATGTCCAGATATGTTAACAAAGAACACATGTAGTATGTACTTGGATTCTTTGGAATTAATTTTGGAAGAGGCCAGGAAACACAGCTGCTGATATGGATAGGCCCAACCTTGAGTACAAGAGCTGCAATGGAAACTAATTTTACTAAGTGAAAGAACTGCAGAGGGTTTAGTGATTTAATTTATATACTCAGGCACCAAATTACCACCTTGTAAAATAAATCACTCCTGCTGTTACCTCACATAAAGCTCTTTATTTAAAAAAGAGTAATCAAATTCAAGTACCACCCAGATACACTGAGTGTTATCTGACAAGCTTACCCTTGGCAATTCATGATACCAGCTGAAAACATCTATGCCAATTAGCGAGAAAATTCTAGCCAGGGGTGGAAGAATTTGTTTGGTGATGTAGTATGTGGCATTCAACCTCAGGTTGGTATCCTGTAGGACCTCAATGGGCCGCCTCACCAGTTGTATAAGAGGCAATCCTGGCACGCCATACACAATGACATAGGGTACTCTTTCCCCAACTCGAGGCTCAGAACGACGGTCATATGCAAGCATCCTCCTGTTTAAAAAAAAAAAAAAAAAAAGATAAGTCTTCACAATGTATCTTAAAATTAAATACTAGCATGTGAAACAAATAGGTATTTAAATTAGGGCATCCAGACTTGACCCAACTGAAGGTCATATCAACAGCTCTCCTGAAGCCTGAGTTCTGTACCTAACAAGCATAAAAAGGCGCACGCAGCAAGCTGTCTTGACCTTTAAGAGAGAGGTATGTTCCACATGGAATACAGGTCGTCGCAAACTATGTTCCATCTTGATCCAAACAGCCCAGCCTCCAGAAGTAATCAGGTGGCCACAGATCATATTTGGTTTACAGGTCACCTTTTGACTACCCCTAAGTTAAAGGAACACTTTATAAAAGAGCAGCCACTATATTAAAATGAGCACAAATGACCAGAGTGCAAAGGACTTTATAGTCTTGAGCTAAGAGCAGGGTTTATTTTCTGGTATTCATTTTATTTTACTAGGAAAAATATGGCCATAGGTTTAAGAAATTTTGTACTGAATATAAGGAAAAATTCAAGTGATTGGCAAAATATGTTAAACCGGTTCACATCCAGCTGACCTTTTATTGTCAAAATATCAGTATGGTGAAGTACACACTAAAAACAAGTGGGACTGCTGTTTAATATCACAAACTATGGCAGAAGAGAGGCTTAACAGCATTAAAATGAGAGAATCCACTAGCAACATTTTTTCTACAAAATTCATCTACTGCCAGTGAGAGGCACCACATGACCTCCGAGATTGAAGTCCTTTATACACAGAACAATCAGTAACAGCATGGTTTTCACTACACTGCCTTGACAGTCGGCCTTGTTCTTGACCTTGAGTGATAATCTCTAGTAGTAAGGAAGAAACTGGGTTTCCATGATTATTCAATCCTTAATCTCTTTTTTCTGAGACACCCAACTAGGGCTAGTACTAATTGCTATAGTCCTCTGGGATGTAGACATATGCTCTCTGAGAAGTGGGCTGAGAACCACAACCAGACACACAAAAAAGATTAAGGAAACAGGGGTGGCTCTAGCTTTTTTGCCACCACAAGCATGGCAGTCAGGCAGCCTTCGGCAGCATGCCTGTGGGAGGTCTTTGGTCCCATAGATTCAGTGGCTTGCCTGCGGGAGGTCCGCCAGTCCCACGGCTTCGGCGTACCCGCCACCGAATTGCCACCAAATCTGCGGGGCCGGCGGACCGCCTGCAGGCGTGCCACTGAAGGCTGCCTGACTACTGCCTGCGCAGGGACTGGCAGGTCACCCCCCGACGGCTTGCCGCCTCAGGCACGCGCTTGGAGCGCTGGTGCCTGGAGCTGCCGCTGCTGATAAATCCACAATTAGCACTTTTAGGCTTCTCATTTACCGTGTGATTTCTAGGGCTGGTACACAGGCTCCAGGTCTGTAAGCGGAACTCCCTCTGTATTCCTTTGCAAAGATGAAATCTTGCATGCTGGCTTTGCCTTCTAGTAATTTCATGCATTGATTCTGAACATACTGTTTGATCTGACTTATGTCACGTGTTTCAAATAGCAGCTTGATAGAACGCTCAAGTATCTTCAAAACAAAAGGAGAGATGTGAAAAATCTGTATCTTCTCGTTCAACATTAGTAAAAGGAATTTAAGTTATATAAAGAAATATTTTATAACATATATTCAGTATAAATTCAAAAACATACATTTGTTTAAAAAAGTATCAATTTTTGTTTTTTCTAGGATATCCCTGAGTATCTTCCATCTCTTTATTTTTATTTTACAAAGCAAAGAAAACCTTAAAAAGAGCACTGTATATGGAATTTATATGACAAACATATGGCAAAATGTCACTACACTATATAGAAAGATTTTTCTTAATTTTGAAATAGAATATTATGTATGACACCTTTCAGTATCCTCCTTCACTCTTCAAAGGTGCTAAATAAATGCGCCATATGAACAGCTGTTTCTCAATTGAGGTTAACAATATTTTCCATACTACTTGTTCCTTTCTTGCAACACATATTTTTCTAATGAAAGAATTATCCGTGACTTACAGACAGGGCCGCCCAGAGGATTCAGGGGGCCTGAGGGCCTCGGTGGTGGTGGGCCCCCGCTTTGGTGGTAATTTGGCGGTGGGGGGTCCTTCCACTCTGGGACCACCGCTGCTGAAGTGCCCCAAAGACCCTACTTGTGCCAGAAACAATGGAGAAAACCCCGAAGAACAAAGACAGATCTTGTCTTCAGAGTTAGAATTTTTACGGGGGCATGTATTGAAATGATTTTTAAGGAATGCAGTGGAACAATATACTGCATTTGTAAAACTTGAAAGAATTTGTGTATTTTATACCTTGGAAACAGCAGGACAAGAATCTCTTCGAACTGTCTCTATGCCTTTTGCATCAAATACTGGGTCCTTTTGATCCAGTGCTTCATACATGTATCCCACATATCTCTTCTTGGTTTGCAAGACACAAGGCAAATACACCTGTAGGGTTAAAAACATGTAGCCTCTTTATACTTTTATTCATTAGCAGCATAACAGGATTGCACGTTCAGAGATTTTTCTAAGGAAATGTTAATTTTGACATTTTTACCTTTTGTTTGCTCACAAACACAAATAAAAAGTAAGTTAAAAGGAACATTAAAGGTTCACAGGAAAAGTGTAGGTTCAGACTGTCATTCCACACTCACCTTATGCTCTACCTAGATATTGCCACATGAGATATGCAAACTGACGATCCTGTAATATTCAGGCACACAAAGTCACATACAATCTAACAGTGACAGCTACCATTCTGAATTCTTTTGCCATTCTAAGTCATAAAGAAAGGTTACTTACCTTACAGTAACTGAAGTTCTTTGAGACGTGTGGTCCCTATGGGTATTCCATTGTGGGGTGCTGAGACTGGAAGATTTTTCATTAGCAGTATCTTTTGGTCTGTGCTTGTGCCCTACACCTCCTCATGCCCCAGACCAAGGCCTGGAATTGTGGTCTAAATTCCTGGGGTAGTTTGTCAGTGAATACAGAAAAATAATGAATAAAATCATATTTAGACACCAAGGAGGAGCATGAGTCCTCAGATTCCACAGGCCTTGTAACTCTAGGCTGATCGACTGAACTGGTGAATGATGAACTGACACTGCACGCACCGCTACTAGTCACCTTATCAGTGAGTATTGGTGACGGCGGGTCAGAATACATAGCCAGATTGTTGAGGATAGTACACCCAGCCATAGAGGATGGAGAGGGGGAGGGGATTCTGCCTTTTGGCAGAGCTAACAGTGCCAATTTAGATCAGACAATGAGCACTGGTACCACTATCCTTTTCCTTGCTGATGGACTCTACTGTTGGTTCAGTTGATGACTGCTCCCTTCTTTGCCTTGCTAGTGATAGAGCTGAGCCAGCTCCTTTGGTGATCGGTGGTTTTGGAACACTCTTGGCTCCCCATGAGCCAAGTTGGATCCGTGATCCCCATGAGCTCCTGACATATCCGTACTGGAGCACGGAGTATCATCAGATTTGGAGGGCATAAGGGAGAAAATCATCTCCTTAGATAAGGACTAGAGAGAGAATTTCTCTCACTTTTCATGTGATTGCTTGCTCGTTCCCTCCTCCCATCTGCTCTACCTGCTAGAGTCCTGGCCGATGTACAGGGGGTCATCAGACCCCGAGTCGGACTAGGGCCTCATCCAACACTCCATCAGATATCTTCTGAGCTGGAACTCACAACACTGCCGGGTTTGGAGCCGAAAGGAACAACAAATATTGCACTTGGAGGGAATGTGGGACTACCCAACCAGTATAAGCAAGTGTCATGGAATCACTCACTGGAAACAACAGGGGGCAGGCTGCACAGGACTTGAAGTGGGGATCTTGGGCATTGTAAGTACCCCAAATGATAGAGAAAGCCCCATACTAACTATCTACAAAGGTCAACTACAGAAAAAAAACTGAATTTGAGGCAGGAACGCTAGCAAAGCTGTGGACACCACAGGGGTTCAGTCTGAGACTAGAGGTGGTAGAAAGGAACTGGAGAGGTGATTGGTCCATGCTTTCCCTTATGTCCTCAGTTTGAAGCACAAGAAGGTGCAGGGCACAGGCATGGACAAACAGACACTGCTAATGAAAAATCTTCCGATCTCAGTTGCAAGGACCACATGCGCATCCCACAGTGGACTACATATAGGGACTATCACTTGAAGAACCACCAGACTCTCAATATTGTTTTATTGAATTTTGCTGTCTCTCCCTCTCTAAAAATTAAATTAGTTTAAAATACTAAATGAAAGGACAGTCTCAAAAATATAATGGCCCTTAAACTGATTTAACCCTTACCATTCACCATGTCAATACAAGTGAAGGAGACATTTATGAAAACAACAAACTTCTACTAAAAAGAGTCTCCACTGCTCTTTTGGATGTGCAATAATATTAGCATTATTTTGCTCCACACTGCATTCAGGAACCTGTTCTCTGTGGGTTACTGGGATCAATATGTCTAAATTTTCTCTGCAGACTTCCTCTGACAACTGCAGGACAACAAAATGCAGCTGAAAGGACTGCTGGCCGTACAGTCAAAGAAACACCTACAATTCTGTTAAGTCACTGATCAAAACTGAAACCTTATTGAACAGCTGACCCCCTAACATGTTTAAAGAGATAACATTTTCTATCCAGACATTTGGGGCAAAGTGTATTTTCCTTTTACCTTTTCAAATTTCAGTTTTACTGGTTTTGGGTTGGTAGCTGTTACAGCTTCAGCAATTTCTTGGCCAATCTTGAAAGACTGCTCCTTAGTGGCTCCTTTCAACAGTACAAACATGCTAAAAAGATAAAAGAAGAAATAGGAAGTAAGGATACCATTACTTCAACATATATCCTGGAATAGGTTTACAAACTATAATACATTTGCCAGTATCTTGACTGAGAAACAGGGACATATGTGGTTGACAAAATTCGTTAAGATTGTCCACCAGTCTACTCACTGACACATCCTCGACTTCTCACAGCAACCCCTTCCCCTACTGCTTTCTTTATAGCACTTCATTTTCTTGCCTACCTACCTTCTCCTGGTGGTCTATGCATCCCAGTTCTTCCACTGAATAGATTTTTACATTTCTGGCTTCAAGACATGCAACCCAGCCCCAAGTCCTATGACATCAGGGACAAAAGACAGGGCCGCCCAGAGGATTCAGGTTGCCTGGGGTCTTCGGCGGTGGAGACTGGCACATTGGCGGCGGGTCCTGGGGTGGAAGGACTCCCCGCCGCAGATCTTCGGGACACTTCGGCGGTGGGTCCTGGAGCGGAAGGACCCCCCGCCGCTGAATTGCGGCTGAAGACTCAGAGCGGAAGAAGCTTTGGGGGCCCGGGCCCCACGAGGGTTTTCCGGGAGCCCCAGAGCGAGTGAAAGACCCCACTACAGGGCCCCAAAAAAACTCTCATGGGGGCCCCTGTGGGGCCCGGGGCAAATTGTCCCACTTGCCCCCCCGGGCATCCCTGACAAAAGATTCTATGCTGTATCTGGGATCTGAAAGTGCTAGGCTGTGGGCGGTTGAGCTAGAAACAGCAAATTCTATATGGAGGAGGGATAAAGAATATAAATGGTACTAAAAGTTTATTCAGTATGAATTTAGTAGAGAAGTGGCTGTGCAGAAGGGGTCAAGTTGCAATGGCACTTGATGGCTTGGTGAGCTGGTTCTCATTTGGAGGAGGAGATTTGGTGCTCCAGAACTTCAGCTTTTTAAAAAAATATTGAATCTCTAAGTCCTTATGTCTGTGAAGATAACCAGATAAAAATCTGTACACCAAATGCAAACTGATGCAATAATATCTGCAGACAACCTGAAACAATAACTGAGCAGTGTGAATGGTCACCCTTACTCAGTGCTCAATCCACACTCATGGCATCTAATTTTGGCTTCTTGTTTCAGTGGGCAGAACTTCAGAGGGAATAAAACCTTTTATCTCCATCTGATCCTTCCTATATAGATAGATCACAAATCACCAGAATCCAGAAAAAGCAAACCATTTGGAATACAGTTTGAATCCTACTGCCATTATAAATATACTATTTTAAACAAACTGTAAGTACAGTACTAGATAGATATGCTTGTAGCAGACATTATCTAGAGTCATGGCAGACCTTCCATCTAAGGAGAAAGACCGTATCGAAAAAGTAGTGTATGCTCTAATTACAGGAAATGTGCATACTAACTTTAGAGACCAGAATACACCAATAAATATATGCATATAATAAAGAATCCCCACAATAACAAGTTAACTCATGTCTCACATCTGCCTACAATGAGTAAATGAAAAGAATTTTCTGCCTTGCTGACAGTGTCCCTATTTCTCATTATTTGGAGGCAAAAACGCACCCCAAAGCTTTTTATTAAAAAATAAATAAATCAGGAAAATAATAAATGTACTTTAAGTTATTCCAGACAATGGGATGGAGAACTTTACAGCCTGCTGGACCAGACCTATTTCTTACCATCACTAGAATAGTTCAAGCACCTGTGGCCAGGGCACTATGGCTAAAAGTTCGTTGAACTTGAGAAATCCCATAAGTCTTGAGAATAGGTAGGGTGTGCATGTCTTTCCAAACACTTGATAGGTGAAACTTGCCTAAATCTGCTTAAATGCCTTTGCAAAGGGAAACACTTTTTACAGCGGGCCTTCTGTGTATAACATTACCAATATCGAAGAGAAGACATGTAGTGAAATGCATGGAAGAACTGGGATCTCTATTTCTTAGCACTGAAACCTGAACAGTTGATACCATATTACTAAAGGACTAGTCATACCACAGAGTTAAAGATAATTTTTCAATGGCTAATGTTACTGTGCTGATCATGAGCATTACACAGAACAGGAGAAGATTAGACACTTTTTATGTACCAGACTGTAGTTATCTTCAGTAATTGGAAGAGTTCTCTCCTCTTGCTCATTTTCACTGTTAAAATGAACAAAGGTCCTGAGCAGAATGTTGTCATTATGTTACATAAGAAAAGCTCCTTGTCCCACTCCTTGTAAAATTACCATAATGACCTTTGGCAAATTGAGAGGTTTAATGGAAAATTTTTCTTTATTGAAAGCCGGCTAGAAAACTTATTGCTTAATATGTGTATTAGCTAACAGGGCATATCCTATTTGTACTTTTAGTATACGTATTGCAGGACAATTAGTTATGAAGTGCAAGTTGGTTTCATTTTAAAATAGAGTGCGAATACTTCATGCAGGGCCAACATTAGGCTCAGATCACAGACACAGTCACCAAAGGCACCTGGTTCAAAAGAGGCAGCTCTGGCCTGGCCACCCCCCATCACATCAGTTAAGAACTATACCAGCGGGGCTCTGGTCCCTTCAAGAGCGTGCACCCTCCACCCCTGCACTAACACTAGTGGTTGGGAGTCAAACAGAAACCACCAAACAGTTTTTGAGGGACTGGTGGGATAGAAGGGGGTCTCTATCCCTATGAGCAGCAGCTTGGGAGCTGCCATGGTAGCCCAGCTGACCCCACGTGACAGCTTTGCAAAGTGGGGGAGCCAGCCCAGGCTCCATAAAGGTAACTTAACAGTCTGAATTGAAATATGTATTGAACTGTATGTTTAATGCAACAGGCAAATATAATTTATTAAAACAGAAAAATAGATCCATGGAGACCCGCTGTAAGCTTCTGAATGCAGATCATGGTGATGGCCTTCTTTGTGACGTGGAAAGGAAGAAAACGGTTTCACATAGCATCAGAAGAAGCAGCTATTAATTACCTGTCAGTATCGCCATATACGACCCGAGCTCCCCATTTTTTCGTATCATTCACCAGCTTTATAGCTCGCTCCAAGGTCTCTCTGGCTTTATGGACAATACTATCTCCAATCTGCAAATAAGATACACTGAAAATCTTTCCTGCTGTGCTACTGCAATCAAAACAACCCGTGTAAATCAGCATCACTCTGAATCCATTTCTGCATTATCATCATCATGCAAAGTAAACAACTGCATTTGGTGGTTTAAAAAAAATCAACAACAGAAAGAAAATTCTGAAAATTGATTTACCGTAAACATAAATCAACAGAACAGGAAAGAATGCAGGGAAGAGCAACAGAAATGATTAGAGTGGTGGAGGAATTAATTTAGAAGGAAAGATTACATCTTTAGCTTACCTAAATAAGTGAAGGGCAGTTATAACCAGCTACGGATATTTGAAAGGTTTAAGTACCAAGGAAGAGGATTGCTTAGAATGCTCTTTGAGGCTCCAGCTAGGAGTACTGGGATAAAACTGTGCTAAGGAAAATGTAGACTGGATATCAGGAAAAACCTCACAGGAATTGCTATTCATAGTTTAATAAATCTCCCTAATGAAGTGGTGAAAGTGCCACCTCGAGTCATTTAAAACTAGACTATGCACCTGAGAATGTACACTATGGAGCAAATATGCATTAACAAAGAGATGGACATGATGACCTAAAAGGTCTTTTTCTCTCTAATTTCAATTATTCATTAAAAGCAGTGGCTGCTTGAACAGACACAAACGTATCAGGTGTCAGTTTTTAATGGAAGAAAATGATGAAAATGCTACTGTTGTCAACTTCTTTCCTGTACATAGAAAATATATTCATTTTGATCATGAGGTTTCCTTTTGCCTTTTGATTAATTCAAGCTTTAAGAGTAAACCACGTGATATATGGTCTCCTTAATATTACGTATCATTCTTAGTTTTGTAAGTGCACGTTGAGGCACAGTTACACTCACAAGGATGTGATTCTAGCCCTTACTCAGCCAAAACTCCCCACTGAAATCATTGAGGAGTTTTCTTGAGTATGGGTCTTTAGGATAAGGTCCTAAATGTCTAATTAAGGGACATATGTAACTTTATTTGTAAGACATTGTGCAGTAAACAAACCAGCAGAATAAATTTCAATTTATTTTAATGAAGGCTGAAATAAGTTAACGTGGAATGTACATAATTTGTTACATTATTACTTATTCAAAAATCAGGAGAAAGCATATTTGTTCCACACAGTCTACATTTTCCTTAGCACAATCTTATCCCAGTACTACTAGCTGTAGCCTCTGAGCATTCTAAGCAATCCTCCCCCTTCCTTGGTACTTAAACCTTTCAGTTTACTCTAGTTTTTGGATTGTACTGTTTTTTTGTTTGTTTTTTTAAAGGACTGAAACAGCTACACTAAATTGTTTTACTTCGATGATATAAATTGGACTACAATTCCACTTTATGAAAATACTAATTCTAAGTATTTTATCACTACAAAATGGATTTCAAAATATTAAGCTCACAACTGAAACCAAGGGTTTTTTTTGTACTTTAAGAGAAAAAAACAGCACTTATGGTAGCATTTAGATTAAATATGTGTTTCAAGCAATGACATTACATTATCTAGCGCTGCTTTAACAAGTCTCTTTCCTAAATCCCTTTTGCATTTTATCCGCATCCCTTACCTCTATACATGGCATTCTTCCAGAAAAGTTAGCAGAAGTATATCCAAATGTGACATTAGCTATCAGTTTAAGGCCCATCTGACGTGCCTCAAGCATTCGAGTGATAGCTTTGTCATGCTTGTAGGCCTTTATTGACTGCTTCACCATTATCCTCGTCCTCAAAATTTCTTCCAACATTCTTGGCAACACGCCCTTTCTTACTGAAGGCTACCAAAAAAGAAGTGAAGAGAAACAAAATGTTTAAAGATTTTAGAGTGGTAGCCGTGTTAGTCTGTATCAGCAAAAATAACGAGGAGTACTTGTGGCACCTTAGAGACTAACAAATTTATTTGGGCATAAGCTTTCGTGGGCTAAAACCCACTTCATCAGATGCACGGAGCAGAAAACACAGTAGGAAGATATAGATATACACACAGAGAGAACATGAAAAGATGGGGGTTGCCATACCAACTTGCGATTAATTTGAGCAAGAGTGTTGTCAAGCTTAAGATGAACAACAGTATTGGCAGTGTTAGGCCTAAGACTTCCAGAAGCTTAATAAAATGAGCTTCGCAAAATTATCTTTAAAAAGCAAGCTTTGCAAAATTAAGCTG
The DNA here is from genome assembly GCF_025201925.1 of Gopherus flavomarginatus. Taxonomy (NCBI): domain Eukaryota; kingdom Metazoa; phylum Chordata; order Testudines; family Testudinidae; genus Gopherus; species Gopherus flavomarginatus. The sequence continues at coordinate 131,420,481 of NC_066620.1, read as the reverse complement.
CAACTTCTGGTCAAAAGATGCCTACAACCAGACCACCTTTTATGTTGATTTCTATATGGCATAATAGGTCATGCCCCCGGGTACGGCTTATTGAAACCACCTTTGGAACTTGTGGTTAAGAGACACTGCAGCCAAAAAACCAAATTCCTATGTGGGTTTGATGAGCTAGGCTTTTAGGCATAAGTCATCAAGATAACCTCACCCACAATCAAGTCAATAACCCATTTAGAGGGAAGTTACCTAGAAAACTAAGGAAAACCACAGTCGAGACAGTGGGCTATACAGAAGTAAGCTATCTCCTTGAACATAACTTATAAACTAAAATAATAATTGGCTACAAGAACATAAATAAGCATGAATTATACAGCCAAAGTGATAACACTAAATTTGGCTTAACCTGATTGATTGACCTGCTTCAAAGTAGGGTGGGAAGATGGGATTAAATGTGTAGAAACTCAGAGAGAGAGAGAGAGAGAGAGAGAGAGAGAGAGAGAGAGAATGTGTGTGTGTCTGTGTCTCTCTCTCTCTCTAAGAAGTTATTCTCTTTGATTGGTCTGGCCCGCACCCCCTGAACTGAGGAAACCTGAACTGCACCAACTATCTGCACCTGACCAATACAAAGAGTGGTTGACTAGAAGGTAATGTAATTCTTGGTGGGGTAAGATTTTAAAGTAAAAAAAGTCTGGTTGCATGCAAAATAAGGTAATGGAGTAAAGAAGTCTGGGTTGCTCGAGCTGTTTTGATCTCAAGTTGTACTGACACTATAGTATTAAGAATGGTAGCGTTGGGATAATTCAATCTCAGATTATATTAGAACTGCAATATTAAAAATAGTAGTAAAAGTTTAATACGAGTGTTAAATTGTTTAGAAAATAGTAGAAAGTTGTTAATCAATTTATAGTATCTTTGTTTGTACTTATAGTTAGTAAAGGGTAACAACAGCTTTGCATCAGTAAAATTAACAATGTCAAGAACATGCTTTTATAGTAATAAGTACCTGTACTTGTGCTTGTTTGCAATATAAATTTGTCATTTATATTAATCCTTATTCAATGCTGGTCTTTAATTTTTCTTTCCCTAGTCTGTCTGTGTTGCATTTATAGCCGTTAAGTCATTAAAAGCCTTTCTTGAGGAATAATCAGTAGTTTTCATTTCTTTATACGGACACTACTTAACCTCATTACATCTGTGTTGCATGGTGGGAAGTAGTGATCACCCAGAGCCCCATTTGGGCCCTGATGTGTGTCCCCTTCTTCCTATATTTCCGCACAACTCTAACGAGACAAATCAACTAAGGTAGGCTATTATCAGCAGGAGAAAAAAAAACTTTGTACGGCAACCCCCATCTTTTCATGTTGTGTGTGTGTGTGTGTGTGTGTGTGTGTGTGTGTGTGTGTGTGTGTGTGTGTGTGTGTGTGTGTGTGTGTGTGTGTGTGTGTGTGTGTGTGTGTGTGTGTGTGTGTGTGTATATATAAAATTTTGTTAGTCTCCAAGGGTAACATCTACACTACCCGCTGGATCGGCGAGTAGCGATCGATCTATTGGGGATCGATTTATTGCGTGTAGTGTAGATGGATAAATTGATCCCCGATCGCTCTCCTGTCGACTGCTGAACCCTTAGATTGATTACACCCCTTCCCTCCAAGTGAAGACCAGACCTGTAATGTTTAAAAAAAGCAAACTGAAACAGAATGCAGGAATTAGCAGTTAGCCTTTGATAGGAATATACATTATTAATGAGGTGTTCTAGCAATTGGTACTTTGGCTGGTTTTGTCAATATACTTAATCTGAAAGTGAGGCAAAGTTTGTGAGGACGGCGTTAATGTTATTTTTTTAAATTGGCAATGGACAATGTGATATTGTGCACTTGTATTTATAGTTAAAAGATTGTAATAACTGGGATAGGAGTTGACTATTTTACTACCTTTCTTTATTTGTTGACATTTAAATATTCAGGATTTTTTTAAACTGTAATATTCCTTGGAATACTTACCTTTTAACTTAAAGTTTTTGTTTTACATTAAATATTTTTCTTGCTGACAAGCTGAAACAGTTTGGGGCCACGAATGTACATTAGCTATAGTCAGCTGGGTCTACACAGGACAAAAAATGAAAACAATGGAATTCAAACTAATTATCTTCATCTCCAAAAGCAGAGGCCTTTCTGAGCAGCAGCAGAAAAAATGATTACCCAGCTTTTGTAACTGTTGTTCTTTGAGATGTGTTGCTCATGTCCATTCCATTGTACGTGTGGTCTTCTGAGACTTTTGCCTTAGTGGTATCTGTAAGGATGGCCATGCGCCCTATGGAGTACTGCACTCATGGCATGGTTTATCAGGTGCCGCCATCCCTATGCCTTCTCAGTTCCTTCTTGCTGACAACTCCAACAGAGGGGTAGGAGGCCGGGCAATGGAATGGACATGAGCAACACATCCTGAAGAACAGTTACGAAAGGTGGGTGTTTTTTCTTATTCGAGTGCTTGCTCATGTTGATTCCATTGTAGTTGACACACAAGCAGAATCCTCAGAGGTGGGCTCGGAGTTCACAGCTTTGCCGATTGGAGCATTGCCGAAACCAGTGTCATCTCGAGCTTGCTGGTTCAGCACATAGTGTGCAGCGAATGTGTGAACAGACGACCAGGTCGCAGCCCAACAAATTTCTTGGATTGGCACCTGAGCGAGGAAGGCTGTTGAGGAAGCCTGCACCCTAGTTAAGTAAGCTGTCATGACAGCTGGCGAGGGCACCTTTGCCAGCTCTTAAAAGTAGTGGATACAGGCTGTGATCCAGGACAAGAGTCTCTGGTCTGATATCATGCAACCTTTCATTCTGTCAGTGACAGCCACGAACAACTGTGTTGACGTACAGAACAGCATTGTTCTATCAATGTAGAAGGCCAGAGCGTGCCTGATGTTCAGCGTATGCGGCCTGCGCTCCTCATCTGTTGCATGAGGCTTCGGAGATAGGACCAGTAAGTAAATATCTTGGCCCGTGTGGAAGTGGGAAATGACCTTGGGCAGAAAGGTTGGGTGCGCACACAGTTGGACCTTGTCCCATAAGAAGATCGTATAAGGTGGCTCTGACGTGAGCACCCTGATCTCAGACACCCAATGGGCTGAAGTTACAGCGACCAAAAAGGTGACCTTCCAGGAGAGAACCAGAGGGAGCAAGATGCCAAGGGCTCAAAGGGGGGACCCATGAGCCTTGACAGCACAAGTTTCAGGTCCCAAGGGGGGACTGGGTCCCTGATATGCAGGTAAAGGCTCTACGGATCTTTCAGGAACTGAGCCATAATGGGATGGCCAAAGACCAACTTGCCTTGAAACGGAGGGTGGAATGCAGAAATGGCTGCCAGGTGTACCTTGAGCAAGGACGACAAGCCCTGGAGGTGGAGTGCAGATGTCCTGCAGCAAGGCCTTCTCTGCACAAATGAGCCGATCAGAGGCCAAAAATGTGAAGCGTTTCCACTTTGTCACATAGGTAGCTCTGGTGGAGGACTTCCTGCTGCCCAACAGAACCCACTGGACACTAGTGGAGCACTGGCACTCCTCCCCGCTCAGCCACGCAGAAGCCAGGCTGTCAAGGGCAGCACTGCCAGGTTCAGGTTCAGCAGGTTGCTGTGGCTCTGGGACAGCAGATCTGGTCAAAGCAGCAGCTGCAGTGGGGTGGTTGTGGGAGGCTCAGCAGCATATCGAACCAGTGTTGCTGAGACCATGCTGGGGCTATGAGGATGATCATCACAATGTCTTGCTTCACCTTGAGCAGGACCTTGTGGATCAATAGTACCAGAGGAAAGGCGTACATCAACGCTCTCGACAATGGAGTCAGAAAGGTGTCTGACAAGGAGCCCTGGTCCCAGCCCTGTAGAGAGCACAACACATGACACTTCCTGCTCTGTTGAGACGCAAACAGGTCCACCTGGGGAGACCCTCACCTGTGGAAGATTAGGCTGGCCACCTCTGCATGGAGCGACCATTTGTGGCAAGACTAGAAAGACCTGCTGAGGTGATCTGCCAGGATGTTCCTGGTTCCAGGCAGATGGGCCACTAGCAGGAAGATGACTGCTGTACACAGACGTCCCAGAGGCTGAACACTTCTTGACAAAGGGCCAAGGACCTGGCGCCACCATGCCTGTTGATGTAATACATCGTGGCCGTATCATCTGTGAGGACCTGCACCGCCTTCCCTTCAGATGGGGCAAGACCACTCTGAGTTCCCTGACGTTGATGCGCAAGGCTAGGTCGTGTTGCAGGCAACGTCCCTAGGTGTTGAGCTCACCCAGGTGGGCCCCCAACCCTAGATCCGATGTGTCTGAGACCAGGGTGGGCAAAGGAGACAGGGTCACAAAAGGAACGCCTTGCAACACCATCTCGGGGTCCAACCATCAGTCTAAAGACAGTGGGACATGGCTTGGCAACATGGGAATGTAAACCGAGACCAGCCATGTTTGAAGGGGCCTCAGATGAAGCTGGGCATGGCTGACCACATAGGTACACATGGCCATGTGGCCCAACAGTCGCAGGCACATATGGGCCACGATGAGCGGGTGGGCCTTTACGTAGGATATTAAGTCCGCTATGGCCTGAAACTGTGCCTTCGGAAGGAAGGCCCTGGCTTGCGTGGAGTTGAGAACTTCCCTGATAAACTCTGACGGGATGTGGGATGGGTTGGGATCTGAGTTACTGCAGAGAATTCTTTCCTGAGTGCTGGCTGGTGAGTCTTGCCCACATGCTCAGGGTTTAGCTGATCGCCATATTTGGGGATGGGAAGGAATTTTCCTCCAGGGCAGATTGGCAGGGGCCCTGGAGGTTTTTCGCCTTCCTCTGCAGCGTGGGGCATGGGTCACTTGCTGGTGGATTCTCTGCAGCTTGAGGTCTTCAAACCACAATTTGAAGACTTCAATAACTCAGACATAGGTTAGGGGTTTGTTATAGAAGTGGATGGGTAGGATTCTGCGGCCTGCTTTGTGCAGGAGGTCAGACTAGATGATCATATCGGTCCCTTCTGACCCTAAAGTCTATGAGTCTATGCGTTGTACTGGCGTTAACGTGGACTTCTCTATCTTTATCAACAGGCCTAGGCTGAGATAGGTGGAGCAAACCAGATTGAGGCTTCTTTGCACCCAGCCAGTCGTTGAGATACAGGAACAGATGGACCCCATGCCGCCTGAGGTAAGCCACTACTGGCGCCATGCACTTGGTGAACATTCTTGTGGCCGACAGGCCAACTAGGAGCACTGTGAACTGGAAATGGCGCCCTCCCACTATAAAAGGAAAAAATGCCTGTGTCCCAGGAATATGGAAACATGGAAATAAGCATCCTGCAAGTCGAGAGCGACCTACCAGTCTCCTAGGTGCGGGGAAGGAATAATGGAGGCCAGGGAAACCATGCGGAACCTCAACTTCTTGAGAGACTTGTTGAAGCGCCACAGATCCAAGATGGGTCTTAGGACCCTTTTGGTTTTCAGTATTAGGAAACAACAGGAGTAGAAACGTCTTCCATGAATGTCCCAAGGAACCTCCTCCACCATCCCCAGGCACAGGAGCTTTTTGACCTCCTGAATGAGGAATCGCTTGTGAGAGGAGTCTCTGAAGAGGGATGGGGAAGAGGGGTGGTGGTGGTGGCCGCGAACTGTAGGGTATAGATCTGGGATACTATATCCGAGACCCAGCGGTCCGAGGTTACCCTCGACAAGGCCAAGCAGAAATATTGAAGGTGATCTAGGAAGGGGTGGGAGGGAACCCGGAGAACTGACTGAGGAGTGGCTCCCGGGCACACCCTCAAAATGCATGCTTCTGGCTCCCAGGGTGTTTAGAGGGGCCAGGCTATGTAGGCGAGCAGGAAGAAGAGGGATGATGCCTGCTGAAGCTACTGTCCCTTCTTCTTACAGTACCCTGGCAGGGCTGCTAAGGTCTTGGCGGTGGCTGGAAGGGCTTTCAAGCAGGCTGTGGCATAGGTATGCCCAATGAACGAAAGGTGGCCTACATATCCTTCACCCCATGCAGCCTGGCATCTGTCTGCTTGGAGAAGAGACCAACCGCATCGAATGGGTGGTCATGGATTGAATTGTGAATCTCCTGCGAGAAGCCTGCTGTTTGTAGCCACAAGCTGCGCCCCATCACCACCGCCAACATGATTATCCGAGCCGCAGAGTCTGCTGCATCCCAGGCCATTTGTAGGGAGCACTTGGCTGCCGCCGTGCCTTCCTCCACCAGGGTGCCGAACTCTTGGACTAACCCTCGTGGGAGGGACTCCTGGAACTTACAGAGACTATCCTACAAATTAAGTTGTACGTACTCAGGAGAGCCTGGTAGTTTGCCAGCTGGAATTGTATGCTGGCGGTAGAATAATTTTTTCTCCCAAAGGGATGCAGTCTTTTGGCCTCTTTATTCTTGGGAGTAGAGGAGGACTGGAGATGTTTGTCCTTTTTGTTGGCTGAGGAGATGACTGAGCCTGGGGGTGGATGGGTGGAAACCCTTTAGCCGGGACAAAGTATTTTTTCTCTGCCCTTTTGGAAGTGGGAGGGAGTTTGCCACAAACAAGGGAGTTTGCCACAGGGCCTTGGCAGTCTTTAAGACCCCTTCATGGATTGGAAAGGTGAGACAGGCTGGGGTGGAAGCAGAGAGGACATTGAACAATGAGTCAGTCTGCTCAGCCATCGACTCTACCTTTAAGCCCAGATTGTCCGCCACTCTCCGGAGCAGAGCCTGGTGTTCCTTGAAGGCACTGGGTGGGCTAGCACTCGAAGGGCTTGCCAACGCCTTGTCTAGAGACGACAAGGATGACTGGGGTTACTGGAGGAGGATCTGTGGCTTCTTCCCCTCCAGAGGAGGGAGGTTTAGCAGTGAGTAACACTTCCTCAACCCCAGCCTCTGAGCGATTAGCATGCATCGAGCCAGGTGCCGCTGGTGCCATCTGCTGTTGCTCCGAGGCAGCAGCTGAAGATCGCTGGGAAGGGGGCATAGCCATAACTGGCATTCCCCACGAACCCCACTAAGGCCACTGGGCTGGTGGCCACTGCCCTTGGTGCCACTGCTGTGATGTCGCAGCCGATGCAGCGTCGGGACCCCAATCACGCTGGTGGGATCTGGGTGAGGGGCTAAACTGAGCTTTCTGGGCCATGGGCAGTAAGAAGGAACTGAGAGCACGCAGGGACAGAGGCGCCTGAAATGAGTGCGGCACTCCAGAGGGCACCACAGCCGTCCCTACAGATACTGCTAAGACAAAAGTCTCCGATGACCATGCACACGTTACAATGTAATCAACATGAGCAAGCATGCAAAGAAGAACTGTTACACATAGGTAACTGTGATTCCAGTATGATTAAGAAGTACAAATACATCACACTGAATCACTGTACTGCATGAACAGAAATATAAATTCTATAATAGAGGAAATGAGCCTTTACTGAAACCCTAGTAAAACTATGCAACTATCATATTTATTTCCTGAACTGTCAAAATTCCCATCCTGTGATTTGTACTGGCAAGTGCTGGAAGACAACATACTGACAAACAGAAAATATTTTTTCTTTTGCTAAACCAGCAGTGTGTTTAATCGTGGACTAACCAACAAACTAAAAGTGAAAAGGTCGGTCATTGAGCAATGAAATCTCAGTACCTTGACAAAAGCTACTCCATTGGGTGACACTGTGATATCATGCCGAATCTGATAAAGTAAATCAGGAGGTACTCTGAGGGATGTGCAGCCAAATTTAAACTCATCAAATCTAGTAAAGAAGAAAATTAAATAAGGATACAAAATGATCAATTAATTTACATTCAAAATAATTGGAAGTATGAGTCTAGACTCTATACTAAAATATTGACAGCACCAACACAAAAAATATTTTTATAGTCACAGACTACTATGAACAAGCCTACCACAATTTAAAGTTTCTTAGTTACATGTGACATTCTTTCAAAGCAAAGGAGCAATGTGTGTCCAAATTCTATGCTGAAACTAATTTGTCAATCTGTTCTGCACATATCAACGTGGAACTCGGGGGCCAATTTCCCAGAGGCATGTAATCTTGATCTAAACTCAGCTAGAAATTGCATGTGCTTTATTCGGTAAAGTATATAATCTTTCTATAAATCGTTTAAGATTTCAAATCAGAAACTTGTAGGGTTGCCAACCCTCCCAGGTTGGCCAGGAGTCCTGGAATCAGGCTCAATCTCCCAGAGGCTACTGAAGCCAACCTGGGAGATTTTAGGCCACTAAAAGTCCAGCATCGCAGAGGGGCTAAGGCAGGCTCCCTACCTACCCTGACTCTGCGTGGCTCTCAGAAGTGGCTGGCATGTCCGGCTCCTAAGCACAGGGGCGTCCAGGAGGTCTCTGCGCACTGCCCCTACCCCGAGTGCTGACTCTGCAGCTCCCATCGGCTGGGACCTGTGGCCAATAGGAGCTGCAGCGGCGGTGCCTGCAGGCAGAGGCAGTGTGTGGAGCCGCCCAACTGCCCCTGAGCCTAGGAGCCAGACATGCTGGTCACTTCCCAGGAGCCACCTGAGGTAAGCGCTGCTTGACCAGAGGCAGAACCCCCTCTTGCATGCACTCCAACCCCTTGTCCCACCCCTGAAATCCATCCTGCAACTGAGCCCTCTCCCGCACCCTAACTCCCTCTCAAAGCCCATACCCCTTCCTGCACCCCAACCCCCTGCCCCAGGCTCAGCCCGGAGCCCCCTCTCACACTCCGAACCCTTTGGCCCCATCCCCCAGTCCAGAGTCGACACCCCCTCCCGCACCCCAACCCCTTGCCCCAGCCTGGTGAAAGTGAGTGAGGATGGGGGAGAGTGAGCAACAGGGAGGGAGGGAGGATGCAGTGAGTGGGGGCAGGACTTTGGAGAAAGGGTGGGGCCTTGGGGAAGGGGCATGGCAAGGGTGTTTGGGTTTGTGTGATTAGACAGTTGGCAACCCTAGAAACTTGAGAAACTTTATACTTAAGCCTGGTCATCATTTTAAATACCTCCCAACTCTTCCAACTATTGTTCAACAAAGATATTTACAATTAAAACAAGCATCAGTTTTTAAAAAAAATTAACTAATCAACATTTTGATCTCTAAAAAAAAAAGGGAAATCTACTGTACTGAATAATTAAATCAGACCTTAGATTTGGATCATTAAGTTATCAGCAAGGAAAACTACAGCTTTTATATTAAAAGAAGAAAACAACATATTGCCATATATCCTGTACATATAAAGGAGGAAAAAGTGGATACTAACCTTCTCGTAACTCTTGTTCTTCGAGATGTGCTGCTCATATCCATTCCAATTAGGTGTGTGTGCACTGCATGCACAGTCATCAGAAAGTTTTTCCCCTTGCAGCACCCGTTGGGTCAGCTGTGGAGCCTCCTGGAGTGGCACCTTCATGGCGCTCAATACATGACTCTACCGACCTGGTGACTCCTCAGTTCCTTCTTGCCAGTTACTCCAACAGAGCGGAACGTGGGTGGGTTTGGAATGGATATGAGCAACACATCTAAAGAACAACACTTACGAGAAGGTGGGAAACTTTTTTCTTCTTTGAATGATTGCTCATATCAATTCCAATTAGGCGACTCCCAAGCCTTACCTAGGAGGTGGGGTCAGAGTTATGGAATCGCTGACTGGAGCACCACTCTGCCGAAAGCTGCATCTTCTCTGGCATGCCAGATGATGACATAATGAGAGGTGAGCATATGCACCAAAGACCAAGTTGCTGCTCTGCAGATTTCTTGTATCGGGACCTGGGCCAGGAACGCCACTGATGAGGCCTGGGCCCCAATGGAGTGTGCCAGCTCGTAGCATGTGTGAATGCATGATGTGATCCAGGAAGATATTCTTTGAGATAGACTGGGAGTTGTTTCATTCGGTCTGCCACCGCTATGAACAATTGGTTTGACTTCCTGAACGGTTAGTGCGCTCGATATAGAAGGCTAGTGCTTGCCGAACATCCAGGCAGCGCAGCTTCTGCTCATGGCTACTGGAGTGAGGCTTAGGATAAAAAACAGGCAGGAAAATGTCCTGACTAGTGTGGAAGTGTGACACAACCTTAGGAAGAAAGGCCAGGTGAAGTCTGAGTTGCACCTTATCCCTGTGGAAAACCATATAAGGTGGGTTTGAGGTAAGGGCCTTTAACTCAGACACCCTCCTTGCTGATGTAGTGGCAACCAGAAAGCCTATCTTCCAGATAGAGAAGGGATCAAGTTGTCAGTAGTTCAAATGGGGGCCCCACTGGCCTGGAGAGGACCAGATTAAGGTCCCATGCGAGGACAGGCTGTCTGATCTGAGGAATGTAGCCATTCCAGACCCTTGAACCGACCAACCATAGGGTTGGTGAAGACGGAGTATCCAGACACTCTGGGGTGGAAAGACGAGACAGCAGTGAGGTGCACCTTTATGGAGGATGCTGCCAGGACTTGCTGTTTCAGGTGCAGAAGGTACTCTAAGATGAGAGATATAGGTGCCTGAAGAGGGGGTGTACGATGCTGGTCACACCAACAAGTATATCTTTTCCACTTTGCCAGATATGTGGCTCTAGTGGAGGGCTTCCTGCTGCTGAATAGGACCTCTGTTACCTGTTCTGAGCACAGAAGCTCCATGAGGTCCAGCCATGAAGCTTCCAAGCTGTAAGGTGGAGGGGCTGGACGTTGGGGTGATGAAGACAACCGTGGTCCTGAGTGATCATGAGGCAACGTGATCAGGGCAACCACTGACAGTTCCAGGAGCATGGTGTACCAATGTCGTTCAGGCCACGCCGTTGCCACCAGAATTATCTCTGCCCAGTCCCTGTGAATAGGACTTTGTGCACGAGAGGGAACAGGGGAAAGGCATAGAGCAGGCGGCCTTCCCAGGGTAGCAGGAATGCATCTGTGACTGAGCCTGGGCTGTGTTTCTGGAAGGAGCAGAACACTGGGCACTTTCTGTTGCTCTGGGTGGCAAACAGATTGACCTGGGGAAATCCCCACCTTTGGAAGATGAAGTGTATGACATCCGGCCAGATGGACCACTCATGATTGTGGGAAGGACCTGCTGAGGTGGTCCGCCAGTGCTTTCTGAGCTCCTGGTAGATAGGATGCTTCCAGGTGAATGGAGTGGGTTATGCAGAACTCCCGCAGCCGGAGGGCTTCCTGACATAGGGGAGAGGACCGGGCTCCACCCTGCTTGTTGATGTAAAACATGGCAATGGTATTGTCTGTCAGAACTGCTACGCACTGACCTTGTAGTCGGGCCTGAAAGGTCTGGCATGCTAGTTGCACTGCCTCCAAGTCCTTGATATTGATATGGAGGGAGAGCTCGTCCTGTGTGACCAAATGCACACCCCACCCCAGAGCAGATGCGTCTGTTACTAGGAACAAAGAGGGTTGAGGGCTATTGAAGGGGACTCCTTTGCACACTGTGCGAGGGTTGAGCCACCACTGAAGGGACTCAAGCACCTGCCCTGGCACTGGGACCACTGAATTCAGGCTGTTGTGTCCTGAGCAATAGGTCAAAATGAGCCACACCTGTCGAGGCCTGAGCCTCAGTCTGGCATGCTGGGTCACGTAAGTACAGGCTGCCATGTGGCTGAGGAGAGTCAGGCATCCCCTTGCTGCAGTGGTCGGGGATTGCCTGAGGCCTTGACTTATGTCCATCATGGCTTGGAATTGACACTCTGCCAAAAATGCTTTTGCCTGAATCGAGTCCAACACCGCCCCGATGAATTCTGTTCTTTGGGTGGGTGACAAGGTTGACTTGTTCAAGTTGAGGAGAAGAGCCAGTTTCTCGAATGTGGATCTGACCAATCGGACTTGAGACTACACCTGTCCCCACTGCGGCCCCCAGGAAGCCAGTCGTCAAGGTTGGAGCATACCTGTACTTGCCTCTGACGGAGGAAAGCGGCCATGACCGAGATGCACTTGGTGAACACTCAGGGGGCTGCTGAGAGGCCAAATGGAAGGACCGTAAATTGATAATGTCTGTGGTCAACCATGAATCGCAGGAATAATCCATGTGCAGGCCGAATAGCTACATGGAAATACGCGTCTTTCATGTCAAGGGCAGTGTACCAGTCTCACGGATTCAGAGAAGGGATAATTGTGCCCAGGGAAACCATGCAGAACTTCAACTTTACCATGAACTTGTTGAGTCCTCACAGACCCTGAATGGGTTTGAGACCTCCCTTGGCTCTGGGGACTAGGAAGTATCGGGAATAGAATCCCTTGCCCCTGAGGAATCTCTACCGCTCCCATAGTAAGGAGCACCTGCACCTCCTGGATAAGGAGTAGCTCATGAAAAGAGTCCCTGAAGAGATAGTGAAGGGTGTTGGGAGGGAGGGTAGGAGCCGAATTGGAGAGACTATCCCACTTCTACCATACAGAGAACCCAGCGGTCTAAAGTTATTTTAGACCAAGCACAGTAGAAGTGGGACAGACTTAGGAGCGAGGATAGGAGTGATGCTGTTGCTGCTGAAGCTTGAAATGTCTACGTTGGGTTGCCAGGGTGTGCATACCCAAGGATTTCATGATAGTCCTGGAGTCCTTTAGGCAATGCAGCCTAGAGTCAGTCTGCTCCACGAGCAGAACTGCCCCATAAATAGGCAGGTCCTGCCTGCTCTTTTGAACCTCGGGCGGGAGTTCCGAGGCCTGCAACGATGAGCTACATGTCATGGTGATATCGCAAGACAAGGTGCGCGCCACTGAGTCTGCAGCATCCAGTAAGGCCGGCAAAGAGGTCTGTACCACCGCCTTGCGCTCCTCCACTATCACTCCAAACTCCTCTCTGGACTGTTGGCTCCAGCTCCTTAAACTTGAGCATCGAGTTCTAGGACTTGAAGCTGTATCTACTCAGAACTGTCTGCTGGTTGGCAATATTGAGCTGCAACCCCCCCCATGGAATACGCTTTGTGCCCAAATAAATCTAGGTGCTCGGCGCCCTTGGACTTCGTTGCTGAGGCTTGTTGTCCCTGCCTCTCCTTTTCATTTACTGCAGCCACCACCAACGAGCAAGGCTGCAGGTGTGTGAAGAGGTATTCATACCCCTTAGATGGGACGAAATACTTCCTTTCCACACCCTTCGCGGTGGGAGGGTCTGCCAAATGGTCTTGGCATTGGCCTGTATAGTCTTGATGAGGGGTAGAGCCACCCTTGACGGGCCTTCTGGGGCCAGGATGTCAGCCATGAGGTCCTCTGATTCCACCATCTCCTCAGCCTGCAGACCCATATTTCACATACCCTGCAAAGGAGGTCCTGGTGGGCATGGCTGTCTATGGGAGGCAGTCCAGAGATGGACGTGCCTGAAACCCTAACCCTCTTAGTCTCCAGGGGCCTCCTGTTCTGCCTTTCTGCTGGGGCCAACCATACCTGGATCAAGCTCAGGAACTGCGTTTGATTCCAGGGGAAGTAGTGTGACCGGTACTTCCTCAGCACTCCTAGGGGTGGGGCAACTGGCTGGTGCCTCCGGCACCCACGGTTCAGAGGCCATGAAATGGGAATGTTTGAACTGGGCGCCCTGGGCCTGGTGGTACATCCATGAAGTCCAAAATGGCCACTCTGCTAGTCCCTGCCACTGCACAGGCCATGGTCCTGCCCCCACCTCTGGCCTTCTACAGCCTGACCAGTGCCGGCCCTGCTCTGAGTATCTAGACCTTGTCTCCAAGTCTGAAGACAGGGACTGGGACCACGATGGACAGGGTGGTGCTGAGCAAAGCTGGACTAGGGGGCTGTGATGTGAGGCTGCAGAGCGGTATAGTAGGGCTGGGGAGCGGTGCTGCAATCTGGAGTGGTACCGAGATCGAGGTCTATGCGGGGACGCTAACTGGGATGACCGCTGCTGGGATTGGAACCTGCTGTGCAACGGGGATTGGTGTGAGGATCACCATCATGAGTGCTGGCGCGACCTGAAACAGTACCGCGAGTGCGAGTGGTGCCTAGACTCTACCAACGGTGCTGAGGGATGAAGCATTGCTGGTTTGCCTTGAGATGGTGCCACACGTTGTGGTACTAGAGGCTTGGCTTGAAGGACCAGGGATCGTGGTGTCCTCATGGCAATGAGGTCCCTTGTGGCCTCAAAGGTGTTCAGGTAGATGGCAATTCCACCTCCTCAATGACCTGGCTCAGGGAGTCCAAGGGCATTGGACTCAATGGTCCCCCTTGTGGGGCTAAAGTCGACGGTGCCGGCTCCAAAGTCTTCAGCCCTGGGTGCTCCTCTCTGGGACATGCCCTGTTGGCCGGCTCCAAGGGGGTGGGTCTCCGAGTCGGAGATCCACTCCTCCCCTGCTTCCGGTGCATCGGGAAATGGGACTGCTGCTGAGTCGATCCCGCCAGTTTCGGTGCTGGTGCTGCGAGTCTCTCCCAGAGTCCTTCCGTGATGCTGCTTCTACCACTGGCGCTGAGAGCTGTGCACTGATGAGCTTGGTGCCCTGTCTTGGCGCTCTGATGTAGGTTGTAGTCTAAGTGCCACCGCCATAAGGAGCTGCTTGAGGCGAAAGTTTCGTTTCTTTTTTTTTTTTTTTTCCTGAGGCGAAATCCTTTATAAATCCTGCACTTGTCTGCTTGGTGTGCTTCCCTCAGACACTTTAAGCAAGCGTCATGGGGGTTGTCTGTTGGCATGGGCTTCTTGCAGGACTTACAGGGCTTGAACTCTTGGGATTTACACATACCGCGAGTCCCAACGGGGAACGCGATCAGGGTGAAAGGGAAGAGCCCCCACTCTCAACAGCTATCTGCTGTAACAACCAAAACCACTAAAACTAAACTTAACTAGGCTAGGAAAAACTGTGAACTAAACTAAACTGAAAGCTAGGGAAATCGAGGAGAGCTTGCTAAGCAAGTCACCGCAGTTACAACAACAGTCACTGGCAGTAAGAAGGAACTGAGGAATCGCCAGGTTGGCGGGGTCATATATTAAGTGCCATGAAGGCACCACTCCAGGGGGCTCCATAGCTGTCCCGATGGGTGCTGCTATGGGAAAAACTTTCCGATGACTGTGCATGCAGTGCACTCACATCTAATTGGAATCAATATGAGCAATCACTCGAAGAAGAATGTTAGTTCAGTTTGGAAAATGTCTAAAGGAATTTAGATATCACATTTTAATTTCTTAAACTAAAACCTTTGAATTATAGTGGCAAAAATTTTGTATTTTATACACACATTCATACTCTTATGGCGAAATACAGAAGAGACTGACAAGACTATTTGGACTCTGATTCACCCTTAAACAGTTAGAGTCTAATTTTCAAAGATAATTGTTATAGCATAGTATTCATAACTGCATATTTAAAAAAAATTATTGGTGAAACTTAACACTATTTTTATTGTAACCTTTTGAGATGCTATTCACTCTCAACTTCCATGGTCTTCAATGGAAGATGAGGATTCTCAGCACCTTACAAAAGATGCTCAATTCCTCACAGGATCAAAGTTTATATAAGCAAGAAAAATAACTTACTTTCCTAAGTTCTCAATATGTCCCAGGCAAGTTGAAAAACAGTAATTGTATGCTATTACAATAGAAGGATATAATGACTGGAAATCTAGTACAAGAACAGTGTTACTGTAGAAGCGGGACTCTGGCTCCATTATTAGGGGAATACACTGTGGGGCTTTCATTTGAGCTCGCTGCTGGACACTAGGTGTCACAGGGATATAATTCATTGGTTTAGCAATACGCAGCATCATTGACTCCACACGATACTGCAAAACAAAATTTAATATACAATTATAATTAATATTTCTAAAGTGCAATATGCATGCTAAGTATTATATCCATATGAATATGCATTTCAGCTGTGCTGCCCTTAAACCAGAGATAGCAAGTTTTGCAACAGAATACAGTCACACTAATTTTTGTTTTTAATGTACATCTTTCTAACATATGTGCTGGAATTCTTCCTTGTGTTTCTATGCCTTTTAGGGATAAGTACTGAAAACACTGCACTTCTGATGTATATCTACTAGCTGCAAAATGAATGCTGAAACCAATACATAACATACATGTGGTTATGACCAATTCCAGTGTGCAAGTCCTTACCAAGGCTGTGTTTTTGTTAGGGTTCAAAGACTGTTGTGCAAAAGCAACAGAGAACATGCAATTCTTAACTTGCCATTTTCAACAGAAAATTGTCCAGGAACCTTATTCCATAATGACCAAGAAAATTTAAAATGTATTAATGTGATCTGTATCATGTTAATAATTGTATCCCACAAAACAACTTTTACTGTTAGACTTAATAAATACTCAGATTTTATGTAGCACTTTATGATGCAAGGTAAGTGCAATTCAGTCTGCTTTACACACGGAAACAGGCATAGAGAAATGATTTGCCCAAATTCGCTTCTCAGGGTCAGCGGTAGAGCCAGGAACAGAACCCAAGTCAGCCTTCTGACTCGCATGCCCATTCCTATCCATTGGATCACACTGCCTCCTTTATGCTGCTTAGGGAGCATAGGCAAGATAATAAAGCATGGCAAAGTTGAGTACTTCTATCTTGCCCAAACTAATATGACAACAACATCAGTAGTATGAGAGTTACGGACATGTGTAAGCACTAACATTCTAAAAAAGAACCTCAGAATTCTCTCTATATAAAAATGCTCTGAGATCCATTGAAAGGGTCTATAAGAGTGCAAAGTACTATAATTCTAAGATTTGGATTGGTATAGGAAATGAAGGTTACTTACTTGTAACCAGAGTTCTTCAGTATGACTCTGCACAGTCACATTTATAGATATCGTAATGCCTACTGGTGCCAAACAGTAGAACCTTCTCTAAGAAGTGTGTTATGAGTGCTCACTGCTTCCTCCTCTCTGACCCCTTAGCCTCTCTGAACATTTTGAGGAAGAGGCTACATAAGGGGGCACAGAGCCCTCTATTATCTCAGTTTCTTCTGCCACCAACGCAGAGGCACAGAACAAAGGGACTCCGAGTCAGAGGGGAAGGTGGCTGGGAAGTGTGAATTTGCAGAGCCATCTTGAAGAACTCCATTTACAAAGTAACCATCATTTCTTCTTTCAGTGGCTAAGCATAGTACTACCATTTATGAATAGTTTGATAAGCAGTGCTGAAAATAACATGGAGGAGGGAACAGAGTCCTAACTGAACAGAGACTGAGATGATTTAGTTGGGAACTGGTCCTGCTTTGAGCAGGGGGTTGGATTGGTGACCTCCTGAGGTCCCTTCCAACCCTGATATTCTATGATTCTATGAAGCGACCCTCTACCAAATTATCATCAGACCTAGAAGCCATATCGAAAGTATGTTTAGTAAAAGCGTATACAGAACTCTAGGTTGCAACTCTACAAATTTCAGTAACAGGGACTTGCTTAAGGCAAGCAAAAGACACTGTTACAGCTCTGGTGGAATGAGATCATACTGTCATAGGTGCAGGAATGCCTGCTAATGTATGACATTAACAGTACATTGTTTAATCTACCTAGAAAGATTCTGCAGGAGACAGAATAACTCATATGATTGTTAGCATAAATCACAAATAATTTAAATGATATTTCAAAAACTTTAGTTCTATTTAAATAATGTGCAAGGGCTCTTCTTGCATCCAAAGTATGTAAAACAGATTCCCCTTTCTTAGTATGCAGTTTTGGGAAAAATACCAGCAATTAATTGTCTGTTTGATGTGAAATTCAGAAAACACTCTTGGCAAAAAACATAGGATCAGGCCTCAGAACCACCTTATCTTCATGAAAAGACTTAGAAGACTAGACCTTTTACATGTATACCATGACCCAGTGGATCAATGGTTGCCTATAAATAAATGGCGGCTCAGCCATCAAGACATTTAATTCATTCACCCTTCTGGCTGATGTTATTGCAATAATGAATGCTGTCGTAATAGACAAATAATACAAATAACACTCAGCTAAGGATTTAGAAGATGGTTTCACAGGTACACACTAGACCAAATTAACAACCCAAGAAGGGAAAGGATTGCTCAAAGGGGCATACATATTACATAATTCTTTCATAAAGTTCGTAACCAAATCAAGCTCTAATGGCAATCTACATTCAACCAAAATATGGTAAGATGAAACAGCTGCCAATTAAACTTTCAAAGACGAATTAGATAATTTCTCAGTTTTTAAGTGCACTAAATATTTTCCATACAAGATATGGAACCTGAGACAAGATAATTGGATTTTCCCTGCATCCAAGCCATCATATTGACCAGAGAAGAGGAAGAAAGACAAGCATGACTCCTCAAAGTAACTGCAGAAGCTATCACTCTAGTAGAAGAGTCCAAGGTATCAAATTGAGACCTGGGAGTATTCTTTGCTACATTGTGACCTTTGATTAGAACTGCATTTGTCAATTTCCTTTTGTTATCTGGCAAATCCTGCACAAACAGTGCCATATTTTCCCACAGGAGGAATTGAAAATGGGGCCTAACTGCTTAGTAATTTGTTACCTTAATATCAAGGTAGGCAGAAGAGGGACTCCACAAGGAGTCACTCTTTCTCCCTTCTCTATCAGCAGAAGTAGAATGTGCTTGTCCAGACCTTGACCTGATTCTGGCATCAGACATCACCAGCAAATTAGGTAAAGGGGCTGTTTGAAAATATGAAAACCCCTCAGAGAGTATCTGATATAATTTGTCTGCCTTCTTGGAAATAAGCTTGCAAGAGACAAGAATGGACCACACAGTCTTAACAGGCTGCAGCAGACAATCGTGGTCTGGTAATGACACCCTACTCTTGGAGGTAGCCCCAAGAAAACCCTAGATGGGAGTTTCCTCCCAGTTACTGAAGGTAAATTCAATGTGGACATCATGTGATCCATAAGGTGATGAAACTATAGAGCAGGGATGGGCAATCTTTGGCACGCGGCCAAATCACGGAAATCTGCAAGTGGTCCGGGATGGTTTGTTTACCTGCAGTGTCCGCAGGTTTGGCCGACTGCAGCTCCCACTTCGCAGTTCTAAGCCAACAGGGCTGTGGGAAGTGGCACAGGCCAAAGGACATACATCATCTTTTTCTTAAGTTCAGCCATAATCCAAAACCAAGCTAACTAACTAACCTATCTATACTTATCACAAACCATACTAAACACACTAAGAATGCAGAAACGGCTACCCAATCCAAATGGTTCGGTTCACTTGCATCTTTGGCACGTGGTTGGAAGGAACTGAGATGGCAGAGGGTTCTGCACATCCTTATATAGTCCTGAGTTCAGCATGTTTGGAGATGCTGACAGGAGGAGGGGATGCATGAGCGCTCTAAAAGACACCGCATGCAGAAGGTTCTACCGTTAGGCACCATTAGGCAGAACAATACCTATAAGAGGGATAATGCAGAGCCACTTGAATAATATATAAATTTATATAGGAAAATAATACATATAGATAATATACAGAGGCAAAGTTGATTACTTCTACCTTGCCCAAACTGAAATAACAATACCACCAGTAGCATTATAAAAATCCTCATAACCCTCTGAGGGTCTTCCACTACTACAGCACTTTAGAGGGGACCATTGCAGTGAATAAACAGCAGCATATCTTTCTGGTCTGCCCATGCCTTTTGGAATAAGACCTCCTCTGCTTCCTAGTCACTCTCCTCAGTGTAATGTCATCAACAGAACAGCCTACAGGGGACACAAAGGAGATTGCTATCCAGCCCCTACCCTCGTACCCTTGTGAGCCCCTCACCTCCCAACTCTTCATCTCAGCTTCTTCCCTCTCCAGTCAGGAACAGCCTGAAGTGCAAACCCCAAGCTGCAGAATGCACATTCTGACTTGACAACAACCTGGATCTATACAAGTATCACCAAGACACAACTTTAATTCCAAATCCCAAACCAGGGAAGGCACATATTGAGGCAGCAACAACCCACACCCATACAACTACTGTCAAGAAACAGCATAGGCTGCCAGCCACAAACACTGCCCCTAAACGCACATGGCTAAGGGGAGCAAGGATTGACACCATCTCTCAAGATGGGAATAAACCTTAGGGGATAGAATTCAGAAATAGCAGATTATCTCAGTGTGCAATAAACTCCCTGTGCAGTCAAGCCTTCAGAGTGATGAAAAGCCAAAGTTCGAATTGCCTGTGCCAGCTTGACTCTGCCTCAGCATATATACAATACAGTCCTCAATTACATATGATTTTGTTCCTAGAGGTCCTCTGCCTCATTCAGCAGCTAGGCTGAAAGGTGTACAGTGGAGATTTCACTGTTCAACATCTGGTCCTCTGCCTCATGCACTACATATTCAGCCATTTCACTGAGGTCTTCCAGAAACATTTGCTTGACAGTAACAGATTATTGTGTCCTGAACAATTGGTGCACTAAGTAAAATCATGGTTCCTGCAATGTACATCTAACTCGGCTTCTGCAGAGCTCCTCCTCATTAGAATATGTAATTTTGAACATATTTCATGCACCTCTGTACATCTAAGAAAGTCCTCTCAACTTTCTTGAGCATGATGAACCATTTTTCTCATCAACTTTTAAAAGAAATTTCACTTTCAGGTTAAGGCCAAGAATGGAAAATTTCAGCCCTAAAAATAACATTAAAGTTATTATAAGCAACAGCAAGAGGGCCTTTAGAATGAATATGTTTGGGCAACTCTAACTGTAGACAACACTACATAATATGTCTGTAAAACAGAACGTTCAATGTGGCCACATTACCACTGCTTTTGAATTTCCTGACTTTCTTTAATTTAATATTTCAACCACTGTGTTGCACAATGTAATTCTTTGTATTTACCAAAAAATAACTGACGACAAAGTATAAATAAGGCGCAAAACAAACTTTGCACACAATATTTTCCATTCAAAAAGTGTCAGGAAAGTTCAAACTTACCTGTGAACCTCTCGTTAGTACATGCAAGAACTGAATTCCAAAAAGCCTTGCCATTTCACTGGTTCTACCAATCAAGTCCAGCTGTTCTAACATTTGGAGATTCCCATGGACACGGCTAATGTAGTGATCAACCATTTTCCATCTGTGAAAGCAAACACTTAGGTTATAAACAGCAGGGAGCCAGGAAGTTTGATCAGGTACAAAGATTGCTGTTCTTTTTACTGAAAAAATGTATACTTTGACCAGGTATTACAGATGGGGAAATGTGTCTCCCATGAGATATATTTATATGATTCTTTCAAAAAATTGTGACAAAGGCACTCTGACACCTTGGTCAAGCGTTAAAGAGCTATCACGGGCTTAAGCAGCCATTCTCCAGCAACAGAAAGGTATGAATAAGAAATTTACATTTCATCACAGGAATGGTTTAACCCTCACAGCCACAAGAGACTTGTCACCTGCACCCCAGCGGGGAGTAATCCACAAAGGGGATAGGGTATAAGAATGGAAAACACAGAACACAAATGGCTTCTCTCCTCCTTCATCACTGCTCATGACATCAATGACTCTCAAAGAACTGAACTAAGGGGTGGGGTAGGGGAGTCCCAGACTGAAAGGAGAGACAGCCAGTGAAATTTACTGCAGCGTATGGTGAGCAAAACCTTTGCTTTTTAGTTCATTTAGCTTGTTAAGGTAGGTACTGGCTTGCATTTCACTCTCATTTTCTTTTGTAACACATCCTGACTTGTATGCATCATCACTTGTAATCACTTAAAATCTATCTAAGTAATTAATAAACTTATTTTATTATTTTATCTTAACCAGTGTGTTTAGATTTGTGTGTGTGGGAAACTCCATGTGGGATAACAGGCTGGTGCATGTTATCATTTTCCTTTGATGAAATGATGGACTTTCTATGAACTTGCATTGTTCAGTAGTGTACTGGACAATACAAGATGCACTTTCTGGAGAACAAGGCTGGGACTAAGAATTTGCAGATGTCACCCTATATGTAATTCATGAGTAAGGTTGTGAGTTTGTCATGGAGGTCACAGATTCCATGACCTCCGTGACTTCTGCAGCGGCCAGTGCGCCTGGCTTGGGGGCAGCTCAGGCAGGCCCTGTGCCAGTCGCACCGGCTGCTGCTGGGGCAGTCTCAGGCCACCGCACCTCCCGCTCCCAGCAGCAGCAGGAGTTTCGGTGTGGAAGGGGGCAGGCGGTTGGGGCACGGGATAGGGTGAGCCTGGCTCTGGGCAGCGCTTACCTGGGGGTATCCCTGGAAGCAGCGACATCTGCCTTGCTCAGCTCCTAGGAGGAGATGTGGCCAGGCAGCTCTGCATGCTGCCTCCATCTGCAGGCGCTGCTTCTGCAGGCACTGTTCCCAGCCAATGGGAGCTGTGAAGCCGAGGCGCTGGACAGAGGTAGTGCACAGAGTTGCCTGGCCAGGCCTCTGCCTAGGAGCTGAGCGACAAGGATGGCCCTGCTTTTGGGGAGGTGTGGAGTCAGGTAGGGAGCCTGCTGGCCCCACCAACCTCCCATTCCCAACACCCACAGTGCCCCCGGGCCAACTCCCCCGTCTCCTCCCTTGCCTCAAGATTTAGCATATATCAGTAGTTCTCAAACTTTTGTACTGCTGACTCCATTCACATAGCAAGCCTCTGAATGCAACACCCCCTTATAAATTATAAACACTTTTTAATATATTTAACACCATTATAAATGCTGGATGAAAAGCGCGGTTTGGGATGGAGGCTGACAGCTTGCGACCCACCATGTAATAACCGCATGACCCCCTGAGGGGTCCTGACCCCCCGTTTGAGAACCCCTGGTATATACAGTAGAAGTCATGGACAGGTCACGTGTTGTGAATTGCTGTTTACTGCCCATGACCTGTCCATGACTTATACTAAAAATACCATTAAAACATAGCCTTATTCATGAGTGACTGGTCAGAGCGCTCATGTATTTAGCTGGGAGTAAATGTGCATGCTATAGGCTGTGAGAGCAGACCACGAGTGGATGTTCTGACAGCAAAGCAGTATAAAAGGCACCCCAGGTTAGAGAGTTAAGGGGACACAGTTGTTCAATGATCCAGATTGTATCTTGGGTAATGTCACAACAATGAAAGCTGGATAGGAGGGATAGCTCATTACAAGTCCTTTGATAAACACTGTATGCTAAGTTAAGTGCTCTATAGGAAGTAATGAAAGACTTTAATACAGCACACCATGCCTGTTCACCTGTCTCAAAGCTGCAGCTCACAATCTTGTCTTGTTTTTTCCACAGTTGCTTTTTTATAAATAAAATAGGAAAGCCATACCATACTAAGTTGCGAATCTTGCTTAAAAATATTCTCATAGCAACAGATCATCAGATCATTCATTACCTGTAGATATCTGCCTTGTTGTCAAACCAATCAGACAAAACTCGAGAGGTAAATAGAGGAAAACGCTGATGAAGAACATGAAAACCCACATTTTCAAATGTGTAGTTAGTTAGAGTCACCTAGAAAAATACAAGACTTGATCATGATCTTACATTTTTATAATGCCTTCCTTTCAAAAAAACTCCTAAAGCTCTTCACACACTAACCATAGATTTATGAACTACAAATAAGAATTTATCATCACTAATGTGCAGTTACCCAGTAGGTAAAATCAAAGCAAATGTCTAACAGTCCACTGCAACAACACACTGTTCATGACAGAAAGGGAAGAATATCTTTCTCCAGATGAAAGTACAGGTGGTAAATAGACTGCAATTACCAAATTAGACCTTGCCCAGGAGTGGGTTACAAGAGGGACTTAATGAGAAGATTAAACGGAATGTAATAGAACAGCAAAACAGTGATGGGGTACGATAGCTCAAAACAGTTCCACAGACTTCAAATATTTCTTTTAGTAAAAGTACCATACTAGCTATCTTGCTAGGGAAAGGTAAGCTGTTCTTGAGACACATCTTGGACACAAAGAAGTAAAACAGAAACAGTGCTAAGAAACATTAGTGAAAATCAAAAGGCAATGACTTCAGTATTTTACATTTCAAAACACATTATATGTCTGTTTCTGAAAATAACATTGTTTATCTAAAAAGGGGTTTAAAAAGCTTTACAACAACTTGCATGGAAATAAGCACATACTATAGCACAAGTCCCTTCATAAAATTTCTCAACAAAAGTTTCCTTAAAAGTTTACGACTAAAAATAATTAAAACCAATTTCTCTCTCTGCTAATCTATTTTGAACATATATATTTTAACTTATTTTACTTTACCTCATTTCTCATCATTCTCCAAAGATTTAGGACAATTCGTCCAACAATATGTATTTCACTCATTGTATCTGAACCATATTCATCTTGCTCAGCTGCAAATCTGTTCTCTTTCTTATCATCTAATGACATGAAAAGAGGATATATTTAGACAACTTATAATATGGTCAACATTACTGCAAGCTATTTCTCTGAGAAGTTCTAGGAGCTTCCTAGGAAAACAGCTTGAATGCATTTAAAATGTGTAGTAGCAGAACTGGAGTTCAAAACCTGAGCATGTGTAGGTGAATGAATATATATATATATATATATATATATATATATATATATATACACTCATTACTCCTTAAAAAAGATTTTTATTACCAAAAACCCCCAAAAATCTTTAAACCAAATTCATATCCCCCTAATTTTTCCACTGGTATGTATGCCCATTTGAGACTACAGCTTGGTCTAGTTTTATTGAACTGTCCACCTCAAGTCTTTATTCTTAAGGGAAATAAATTGGATAAGAGTTGCTGAAATGTTATTTGTATTTGATACTGCACTATAAAAAGGAGGAACACTCCCTATCCTAAATGGCTTCCCCTTGTGATTAAGTCTTGCACTACTGAGTGGAGGGTCTGAGAAAGGAGGATATACAAAACCTTTTACACTGTGACAGTGGGAAAGGAGGCATAAGACTTTGTTGGTGCAAAGTGAGAGAAAGGGAGATAGGAAGAAAGATTGCAAAGCTGTATAGAGAAGTATTTAACTCTTGATATTTTAGGCATCACTTTATCACGGGGAGAAAGGCAAAGGGGATGAGGTAATATTTTTTTATTGGACCAACTTCTGCTGGTGAGAGAGACTAGCATTTAAGCTACACAGAGCTCTTCTTCAGCTCTGGGAAAGGTACTCAGTGTGTCGCAGCTAAATACAAGATGAACCAGATAGTTTTGCATAAGTAGTTGGCACATATTCCGAGGGACGATTCAAGATATTACCTCACCCACCTTGTCTCTCTAAAATCCTGGGACCGACATGGCTAAAACACCACTATATACATGGGCAGAAAGGGAAAGATGACCTCCTTACTCTCAATATTCTTGATTCTTTGAAGTGCTGCAGCATCACAGAGGTGTTCAGAGCTGTTTTAAGAGGTAAGCTAAGATCTTTTCCTAATCTCCCCCCAACTTTGGGGCCAAAACCCATTCAACATAAAAAATAAAATAAAATAAACCATCACTGAAGAAAACCCGTACCTCCTATTTTTTTTTTTTAACTTTTGTGGTTGCACCTATGTACCTGCATAATAGCAGATATCCACCAAAGAAAAAATAAAGTAAAAGCATATTACCTTTTACTTAATGATATCAGCAGGGGCTGTATTAGTGTCTATAATATAACCCACCTGGTACACGAGAGATCATCTGGCATAAATCAACACTTAGCGCAGCAGCCCTCTGTAAGAGGTAACCCCAGGAATGCATTTGGACTTCATATCCTAACATCATATCTGGGTCATATCTAAAATGGGAAAAAAGAAAATAAGCTTCATGACATCAAAACATTTTTTTGTGGGACAGTGTGGACTTGATCCTGCTCGTGCTGAAGTCAAGAACAAAACCACCAACGATTTCAATGAAAGCTTGGTCTGGTTCTTCATTGACCACACATACAAATCTTGGAGATTTAATAAGTAAAATATATTTTATTATAAACAATATTATTGACAGAGTAATTGCTAACCCTTTTTAAAAAAAAAAAAAAAAAAAAAGAAACAAAATAGGGATCTCACCAGTTTTTTGGAAGGCAATATTAGATTTCACGTACGTGAAATCTGACTAGTGGGACAAGACATAACAATTAAATTGTGGTCCAGTAACTTCAACAAACTTGTTGTGAGCAGTCAAACAGATTACTATGGCAAAATACTTCTATATTGCTTCCTTGAGAGGAAATTAATCCTGAATCTGTCTGGAATTTTGGTACTCTTCTTAGAGTAGAGGACAGAAGGCAGTTTTGCAGCTAAAAAACACAAAACTAGATTCTCAGGAGACCAGAGTTCTATTCCAAGCTCTGCTACAGACTTCTTATGTAAACTTGGGCAAGTCTCTTAACCATTCTGTACCTGTTTCCCCATCTGCAAAGCGGAGCTAATTCTCGTACCACTACTACCTATATCTTCTCCTGCAAAACCTGCAGTTCTATAGGAGAAAACATATTGGATTTTTCTATTAAAAGTGCTTGTATTGCAGTTACCAATGTTTCACTATTATTGTCTTGTATTTTATAATAATTAAACACAGATCATTTCTAATGGTAAAACTTTACATTGGAAGGCTTGATACTAACTGCTAATTCTGAGAAATTTCTGGAGTTGTCAAAATTGAAATATGGAAACAGGCATCCAAAAAAACTACAGAAGGAAGTTAATTCCCCGGGTGTGTGCGTCTACTGCCTGTGTTTGCATAGAGAAAAACTG
Source organism: Gopherus flavomarginatus (assembly GCF_025201925.1). Lineage (NCBI taxonomy): Eukaryota > Metazoa > Chordata > Testudines > Testudinidae > Gopherus > Gopherus flavomarginatus. The sequence goes on along the minus strand of NC_066620.1, from coordinate 131,393,963 downwards.
GATATTTTTTAACATTCCCTCAATTATTTTTGAACAACGATATTTTGTTTCATATGAACCATGAGCCAAGACTCATTTTTACTTCAATTGTGAATAACAGTGGGATACTTCAGAAAGTTACTGCAAATCCCTTTGAAATGATTAGTCTGAGATAATGTCTGAACCTATTAGCTTTGCATCTATCACTTTAGTTGGGCTCTTACACAAATGGATACAAGTTATACCTGAAATATTCTATACATACTAGTTTTGTAAAACTCGTGATACCCCCTACCTCCATCTGTACAGTGGTGGCATTAATTTGATTTTGAGACAATTTATTTTAAGTTATTATTTTTATTTTAAATTTTCTAACAGTTCAGGGGTGTTCTAAGAGGTGAGCTAAGATCTTTAGCACTTTGGGACTAAAACTAATTTTTTTTGTGTAACATAGCAGTTACAGTTTGCCTCTTTTCTTTGATACCAGAAGCAGGGCCGGCTCCAGACACCAGCACAGCAGGTACTTGGGGTGGCCAATAGTAAAGGGAGGCACGCCCGGCTTTTGGGTGGCAATTCAGTCCCTCTCGGAGGGAAGGGCCTGCCACTGAATTGCCTCCAAAGAAGGAAGCACTGTTGCTGATCGCAACTTTTTTTCCCCTCGCTGCTTGGGGTAGCAAAAACGCTGGAGCCGGCCCTGATCAGAAGGTTCTTTGCTTCTGGACTTAGGAAATGTGGATCAAGATGATTGAATTCTGATCTCTTTTCGACTTGTGATGACTGGCTTGCAATGAGTGGTAAACAAATATATCTACTTGGAATGTCTGCTGAGCAAATGCATGAAGCTAGCTTAGAGTTCCTTACAGCGACAGAAAAACATGCTAAAAGAGTTAGCATCATTTGTTGCTTTGGAGAATGTAACCATCAAGTTTCCAAAATTGTAAATATTTTCCACCTAAGTGGGGGGGGAAAGATTTCTTTGATGGTCTTAAATAATGATAAATTTAACCTTACAGAACGATCAGCTTTCACATTAATTCTGGCACCTATCTTAGCAGTGGGATTTCCCAATATGAGAATTGGTTACTCAATCTAGTAGGTTTTCTTGAACAGAGGGCAATTTGTTAAATTTATTTTCACACTTGAAAACTGGTGTCACATTGTCAAACATGGGAAGGGCAACAGCTTTCACCCAAATCACCTTGTTATGATAAAGGCAGGCTCCACAGGCAGGCAGGCACTTGGATGAAAGAACTTCCAGGAAATGACTATGTGTTGCATTAAGTGATGTTCATGACTCAAGGAGGTTGCCCTTCTCTTTGAGTCAGTACAGAACAGATACCCCATTAGAAGGCACTCTTCAGTATAAAACATAAGACCAATTTCGTCACCAATAGTGGTAAATGAAGATTCCGTCTTCCTTTCTTCAGCAACACTTTTGGTGTAAAAAGTGATGGAATGACAATGGATCTGTTATATATCATATCAAACCAAATCTTTTTTTTTGCCTACACAGGTTAAGTGGTAGAAAGATTTTCTACATCACTAACAGAGCTCTGGAATTCTGATATACTTTTCTTTACATCCTCTGACAACATTTAAGAGTTTAGCGTCTGTTTATCTTTCAAGAGATTGTGTGTGTACAGTCAATACCATAGTTTCCTGGCTGGAAGATTACGTTTGAGAGATTTACCAGTTTTTCAGTCAGAATAGATATTTTAGGAGTCTGGCTCAATGTGTGTCATTACTCTGACAACCTCATATTCATTGTACCTTAAACATTCCCTGGGAACAGAAAATTCCTTTCTTCAGCAGAGGCAGCCCTACCTACTATTCTATGGGAAAATAGTCAAGCAATTCTTTTGATTACTAACAGAGATAAAAATGCTGGCTATGATGCTGAAGAACATTTCTTTCATCGTATTTACAAAGAAAATAACTGAGAAAAAGGGTCATACATAGCTCATGCTTTAATTGCTCAGTTTTACATTTCTTTTTCATCCTACCCCCTCATTGGTTTATGTGGAATTTTGTCTTGCAGTTTCCATTCTCAAAAAGCCCATGCTGTCTTCTTCACTAGTCAAGAAATCTTATTAAGAGACACATTATTTGGGCCAGTTTTTGTACCAGCTAGAAACTAACGAGTTCCAGTAACTGAAAGCTGTTGACTGGGAAAAAAGTGAGAGAGATGGTAGGCATGCAGGCCACATGGTCTGAGGTAGGCCAGTACAGAGTACCTTCTGGCTGATAACATTGGCAAAATAAAAAGATGGGCATCAAAACTATCTTGCATGCCATTGCCAATCTTTCTGCAGAGATGGAAAGTAGCATTTGTAGTGTCAGGATTTACACATGCAATATTAGTAACAATCCAATCATCCTGGCTGTAACGAGAAGAAATATGATCATTTTCCTCTCTAGACAGAACGAGTCACTCCGTACTAGTTTTGCTGCTATGTCATCTTCTGTCTTTCCATTCTGTAGTAAACATTTCTTTTTATTTCAGTGAATTGTTTCTTCTTTTCTTTTTTTAATGTAAGTTTTTCCTGACTGCTCATTTTCCTCTAGCTAATATTGGGGAAAATGAAGGAAAGAGTGCAGGCCAGACTTACAATACAGACAGAAGAGGGAGTTGTCCAGGGCTGCAAAATATTTAGTGAACAGTAACTGCAAACTGAAAACTCTGGGGAGCTTTTTCCAGTTTTCCTTGGGCAAGAAAACTCAAGAGCTGGTACTGGAAAGTAAGAAAGGATTCTTAGAGGAAGATGCTACTGACCCAGGTTAAAGTTATTTCAGTGAAGTTTATTTTAAGGCAGATGCAGGGGAATTTTCCCCTTGCAACTTGATGTTAAATCTTTTTGACCTCCTGAAATGGTGCTAGGACACTTATGAGAAACAAAATAAAATATTATGTGTCTAATATGAAAATTTGGTTAATTCAATGTTTATGCAGCCCTTTACACATAAAAGCACTATGGACAAGACTTAAGTGCTAAGAATTATTGTTTATTATGGCAAAATCTGCTACAATTTTTAAAAAGTGACTTTCCCATACAATCTTCAAGGAGATTGTGTTCTCTTATATCCTGGCATATTATATTTCATATCTTCTCTCAGAAGCCACTCTCTGCTTTCTCACTCTGGGAGAAGGAGAAGGGGGGCAGATGGCTGGTGGACCATACAGCAGTGAATCCACTGACTCTGTCCATGCTCTTTCTATTCCTGATTTCCTTAGCTCTGTGTCATGCAGAGGAGTATGTATTCCTGTGTAAACTCCCCAAATCCTGCTTCTCCCCCTTCATGCAGCAGAACAGCACCTTTTCCATTGTATTTAGGGACCTCTATACCTGCAGCAAAGGGGCAGCATTTGCCTTAAATGTGAAAGAAAGAGGCCCATAACATTTAATTTCTCTTTTATGGGAATCCACTGCTCCATCAGGCCTGGCAAACTTAAGTTTTTCCATCTTTTTCAAATCGTTGAGGCAAACTGGCTTGCAATTTTAGCCTTCTCTTATCTTCTCTAGAAGCCTGTTTTAGAGCATCCTCTAGTGGTTTGCCTATTGAATTGCAGGCACAGCTCTCCCAAGTTTTCTACTTTTGGGTTCTTAGACAAGAAGTTCTCTTAGTTTTTTTCAAGTACACTTTTCCAGTTTTTTCCCTCTCCCTGCAGACTAGCCTCCATCTGATAGGAAGAGGGTCTATCAGAGTGGGACAGTGATTCCTTTAGCTTAACAGCAGATCCCCAGGCTCCGTATCAGCAGAAGTTGAGCTGTCCCAACAGCAACTCCGAAGAACCGAGTTCCTGCACTCGCCTCTCTGTGAGGGTAGATCATCTTCACTGGTTGCGCAAAGATGGGGAGGGGCTGCTTTATAGCTGTTATCTGGCTTCTTGGCACATTTTATGCCCAAGTCCTCGTTTTTTGCCTGAGCATCATCTCCACATCACTGCAGCCAACACAGGACAGGTCAAAGAGGGAATTTTGGGCTCTGTGCGAGTTCTCTCCCACCCCAAGACTGCTCTGAGCACCTCAAGGAGGGCCTAGGAACTGTCCTTTTCAGTGACTCACTCCCACTGAAATTTACTCTTCAGTTTCTCTGAGAGTTCACCCTCCCAGGCTGTGTCTGCTCAGAGACAGTTTCTTCCACCTCCTGAATCTCAAACCTCATGTTATTCAATATCTTGATAACCTTCTAGAATGAGGAGGATTTGCTGGTTCCCTCTCCTCTCAAGTGCCTCCCTTTATCAGTCTCCACAAAGAGTTAAGCCATGAAGATACCCCTAGTTGTGAGTGCTCCTACTCTCCTCAGACAGCTCACACTCCAGCAGTCTCTCAGGACAGCTGGAATCCGCAGTAAAAATAAAAACATTTTGCCAAAATCAATTCTTCTGTAACACCCTTAACATGAAGAAACAGGCAGCTGCAGCTCAACATTTGGACACACTATTTTTAGGAGCACCCTGATTATTATTATACTGATTATTCCATTTTGGTCCAAAGCAGCTATAGTTCTCCAGTTTTAGAAAAAGTTCTGAAAAAATCTATAAATTTTTTTATAAAATTATGCCTACCAATCCATCTCTAGATCCTAGAATGTGCTTCAGCTCTTTTTGCTACAGCTTTCAGTAATACCAGAGCTGTCAATAATTCCATCCACTGTGTCCCATCAAGGCCAAGAACTAATAAGAGGGCATTATGCCAGAGAGGATCCTCTCCAAGACAACAAAGCTATGCCAACTCATGTTTGCCATTCCCTTGGTGGAACGTTCAAGAAATTCTTTGCAACGTGGGCTGGTTTCATTTCAGACAGATGGGCTCTCAGTATTATGAGAAAAGATCTCTTCAATAACTTTTGAGCACCACGAATTTTTCTATCATTTCCTTTGCCACAAGACCTTGTGAAAACCAAAAGGTATTCTAGATAGTATCTTGAAACCTCACTCCTTTGGCATAATCTCCCAGTTTTAACGGAAGAGGCTTTGGTTTCTATTCCAACTTCTTTGGGGGTATTCAAAATATCTTGAAGTTTTCAGCATAGAAACACTTGTGCTTTATGAGTCAGGAGAAACATCCCGGATTTCTTATGCACCATGGACCTCAAGAAGGCTTATCTTCACATGCCAATATGCCCCATCATTGAAAAATGGCAATGCTTTACCATCAGGGACAATCATTATCAATTCAAGACAATGCCTTTCAGCCTTTCATCTGCTCCACAGGCATTTACCAAACGGATGGTTATCTTGTTGGTCAATCTGACATGAGGGTATTCAGATCTACCACTGTGGATGAACTATTGGCATAGATGCAATTGTATGAGGCTTCACAGTTGCTGAATTTTCTGGAGCAATACTTGAGATGAATCTGTAATGAGTGCTCTAATTACATCACAAGAGCTCTTATTTCTGTGGACCACTTTTCAGAACTGACATTGGACTAGTGGTGTTGCCTGAAGAAAAAAAAATTCAGGAAAAAAGTTAGGACCTCACTCATTTATTGTTCTTCACTCTATAGGTTTCAACATACTAATGACTCCAGCTAGTTTTCTGGGTGATGTTTCACCTCCACAACTTCATAATGGAACTATCAAAATTCACGAAACAGATCTGCTGTCAGTTCTAAACAATAAATGCTGAGCTCCCTCTCCTGCTAGAGACCCCCAGGTCATTTGTTAAGGGCAAACCATTGGCAAATCCAACAGCAATTTGTATGATGAACAACAGATTGTTCAGACGGGAAACTCTTATGGGTTTGCATACAACAGAAAGCAAATAGTCCTGTCCCCGCACAGCAGTCCTAGCCTGGCACCAATGCCATGGATCTGCAAATGATGGGGAATGCATCAGTCAGCTTTCTTTGATATGTTTTTCCAGAGTTCATAACCAATCACGTGGAAAATGATGAAACCACTGTGGCTCATTCTCAATCACCAAGGCAGAACAAGAAGCAAAATCCTAAACAGAAATCTGGAAGACTTCTACTGCACATCTGGATGTCTCCCTCTATGTCACATACATCTGGAGTAAGACCAAGAAATAAGCCAATTGGCTCCGCTGCTGTGGGTTGGACCTGGGAACTGAACTATTAAGTCCTGGATTGCTTGGAGATGGTTCTTCCCACAAGTAGATTTGTTTGCTGTCCAATGCATCAGGAAGTTAATAAATTTTGTTCCTGGCAGTGGCAACCCACAAGCCCACTGAACAGATGTGCTTGTCATTCCCATTGTCAGGTCTCCAGAGTTATACAGAGATACTACAGAGATAGTCAGAAAGATCAACAAGAAGAAATGTGCAGTCATACTGATTATTCCATTTTGGTCCAAAGCAGCTATAGTTCCCCAGTCTAATGCAAAGGTCAGCATGCCAGCCAGGGACTTTATCAGCTTCTTAGAAATTAATTCATGACAGTCTTGTATCTCACCTAGGTCTTGAATCTCTGAGAGTTGTTCCCTGGATCCTGAACAGTAACGTTTCCTAGAATATGATCTGGTTGATTTCCGCCTCAAATGCATGAAATTCTTCATCAGTTGGTCTTACCAGGTCAACAGGAGAATCTGGTATTTGTGGTGCACTAAGCAGAAAAACCCTCTAACACTGGCAACAAAAGACTTTTTGAAAATGTTCCCAGTACTAAGTGTTCTCACTAAAGCTCCTTTTGAGCTCCAAGAGAAACTTCTGTCTGATAATCTTAGTTCACCTTCCTTTCAGTGATCACATCAGTAAGAAAATTCCCTCTCAAGCACCTTTACTCCCCCAACTCAAAGTAGTAATTGAGGCTAACCACTGATTTTGCATATAAAAATCCCACAGACTTCCATTTAATCTTATCAATATTCTAATACTCTTTCTGCCCAAAGTCTACACATGCTGAAAGAGAAAACACATACACACAAAGGATGTGTCTAAATGGTAAAATTCTATTTACATAGAACTACACCTACAGGAAGTTTGATGCCCTACTGGTAGTATACAGGGGAAAGGTGGGACTAAGAAGGATAATGTAAGACATCACAGTCCTCTCTCTCTCTCTCCGGATTAAGTCTGTAATCTTCAAGGAATACAAGTTACCTAAAGCAATTTCAGAGGATAAGTGCTGACTCCAACAGGTGTACTAGCACACTGTGGGCAAAGAGACAAAGCCTCTTATTAAGAGATTTGCCAGGCAAGCTATATGGTTATTGGTACATTTCTTCACAAAGCACTACAAAATCAGTATCCTTTCTTCATCCAATGATGCCTTCAGATGTACAAATGTTGAGTCTTCCATTGGTGGTGATCTTCATGAATAAATCAAAACTTCTAACTGCTGTGATATCTTTGACATGTTGTTTACATGCTGGCATTTGATTTCTTTTTAAATTTCCTCACTACTTCCAGTGGTTTCCCAAGACAGATGGAGCACCAGATTTCCAAGAAAGATAAAGATAAAATTAGTTTCCTTACCTGTAATTTTGTCTTCTCTGATTAGGTATCCGCTGCTCTGTTAGGACCCACCCTATGTTGGTTGCTTTCAGCAACTCTTTTTGTATTCTGGCTTCATGGGGTTGGTCAATGTCATTCTCCTCAGAGGTTTTCTGGTTGAAGAGAGAGAGAATTGCAAATGTACTCTGCCTAGTACACATTTTGTCTTCAGAATGTACTCCAGCCAGATGATTCAGGGTTTAGTCTGCTTATTTTTCTTTGCGACTATGCGTTCGCAGCTTTGGCAGTAGGGCCTTATGGAGAGATGTGACTGCAGTTCCATGGTTACACCACCAGAGGGTGCTGTAAAGCAGGCGTTCAAAACTTGGAAGAGAAAAACCCTGCAGTTTTCAAATCCTAATAGAGCAAGGGAATCCCATTCAGAGAAGACAAATTTATGGGTAAGGTAACTAGTTTTTATCTACAGGTTAGGCTCATCTACCTGTATAAATTTCTGTGTGGAAAGTATTTTGCCACAAAGAACCTGCAAAAACGTCTTCCTATCTTGGGGTTTTCTATAGTTCTCATCACCGTAATACTGAATATTTTGAGAATTCAAGACTGAAATGCATATACTGGACTCTGAGATTAAGAGGAAAGATTATAAATTTACAGGATTGCTGATAGGAGTGTTTAGGTTGGGGGCTTTAGCTCAGTTGACTAAAAGGCTCTTCTTATATGCCTGGAATAAGAGGAAAAGAAAAACAGATGTTTTTATTCAAGAGACCACCATGCTCGTCCATTCTAGAAATGAGCCTTTGGGGAAAAACAACAACAATCAATATTTGAGAGAGTGGCTGGGGCTGAAAGAACTAATTCTGCTGTACCATGCCTGAAAAATAAAAGCAGAACACACAGATATGCTACCTTTTTACAATATTCACTACTTCCTGGAAAAGAGCTCTCTCATCAGCAGCATAAGTGACTTCTAGTCCTGTAATTCCAGATCTTGTGAGCAAAGGGGCCTGGTCTCTGCTACCTAGAAAACAAGTGAAATAATCATTAATTTTTAGCACAAACTCCACAACTCTCTCTTATTCTTTAAAATAAAACATACTCAAATCCTTTGAACAGAGAAAATCATTTCTGTCTCTACAAAGTACATTCATATCTGTCTTAATATTGATTAAAAATTACTAATACAATTAATCCTTCTCCGGATTATTTCAGTTCTCAAAGGTGGGTTTTAGGTACAAGTTTTCAGTTTTTTTCACTTTGCAAGTTGTTCAGTGAAGAAGAGAGAATTTTCTAGAAATTCCCAAAGATAAACAAATTTGACCCAAGGAAAAATGTTAGCATTTTACATCCACAGCAGTCAGGCCAAGAAGTATATCTGAAGAAAAATGTTAAAGAACTGTACTGCATCCTATGTTTTATATTCTTCATGCAAAATATCTATTTTAATTAACTACATTACACTTGTTTAGACGGGTTCTTGGCAAAGTGTTTTGAATATGAAAATCCCTATACAACATAGTACATTTTTTAGAACACCAAAAACCTCTCACTGACTCTAGGAAATAAAAAATAACTAATTAGAGAGGAAGAGTATTGAAGCAGAACAACTGTGTCTTCAAAATTCCCTTACATATCAGATCATAACATCTCTGATTAAACTAATGAACTGGAGTTTTAAAAGAAGCTTGATAAAAGATGAATACATTAGACCACATTAGCTCAAAAAATAATTCTGTGCATTTTCAGAATTAAAAATACAGGCTGTCACTTAAAATGCAACAATGTAAAATGATGTGCAGCTCAGTCTCAAGTCACTCCTCAAGGAGAACGACAAGCTCTTCACTAAGAAAACAGTGAGAGCACTTTCCAATAAAAGGAAGAAAGATCATCACAACATTTACATGAACTACCTCATTTTATCACTAAATAAATTCTGCAGATCAGTATGTCTGATTTTTCAATATACTACTAGTCTTATCCACAAAGAGTTTTCTTCACAGTATTTCAGAGCAGTTCCTAAGGAGCCATAACAGCCTCTCATGACAACTCTCACTTAGTACAATAATGGAGTTAATGAAAAATACTAACAAAGAAACAAATACAGAATAAGCTACATTAAAAGTAATATTAGGGACTTCACCTAAACCCATAAAATTCCTGCAATATCTTAACAAAGAAGCAGGTGAAGGATGGAACTGTTGCCTTAAGATTAAATTTCTTTTTTATTGGTAGGTTTTAGGTTACGCCTTTATTGTTAGACAGTATTTTGTGGTTTAATATACAGCTATAATGCCACTTTATTTTTTTAATTCCCCAGAAAAAATCTTAGAAGAAACAGGACTTTTTTTAATAGTCTAAACCAGTGGTACTCAACCTTTAACAGCTGGAGAGCCACTTCACCATTAAATGGAGTTGCAGAGCACCTTAAAATCAAGTACCGACATTCTGATATTTGTGTCATGATGTTTCCTCAATGTCTGATGATGAGGCAGTGTCACATCATCATCATCTATTGACACACCATGACACGACACATCATCCCCTCTCCCAGCAGCTCGCTCTCTCTCTTCATCCCCTCCTGGCTGCTGGGAAGGAGGAGTGTCGGTCTCTCCCCATTCTGCCCCCCGGCTGCTGGGTGGGAGGTGATCTCTACTCTTACCTGTGGGGGGATCCCAGCAGCTCCTTTTCTTTCCCCCTTTGGGAGGGGGAACTTCAGCGACTCCCACACTGCTGGTCCATTTGCTCAGTGCTCCCCGCGCTGCCTGATAGAGTGGAGCGCCGATCAGATGCCTACATTGCGAGAGCCGCCTGTAGGGCCATGAAGAGCCACATCCGGCTCTAGAGCCACAGGTTGAGTATCACTGGTCTAAACAAAGCCAAAAAGGTACAATACAATAAGGGCCCCTGTTCAGATCCTAAAAGGATCAGATAAAACCACAAATATAACCCTTATGTAAAATATTAAACATACTGTCTTGATTTAACATTTTCTATTTGTAGCTAGCCAGCAATTTCAGCAGGAGACTAAGGCAAATTTTCCTCTTTACACCTCTAGAAGACTGCAGGAGCTTGCTCACAAGTACACAAACACAGGTCTACTGCATACATGTATCATATCTGTGGTTTACAACCCATGCGATGGTTCATAGGAAGATATAAGCACGAAAACTCTACCTATGCTTAATATGGCCTTTCATCCAATACTCACAAGAGGAAATTAAATGCGTTAAAACAATACTATAGAACCATATTTGATCGTTGCTTGCTAATGCTTCATTTTTACATGATACTGATTTTGGTAAAGTACTCTAAGAAAAAAAAGTAGGAACCTTGGCTTGAGATTGTTCTGTCTTTATCAATCACTATAGCACCAGTGATTTCTCTTTTATCAGTATTTGGCAGTGCTGCGTCAGATGAGATGCAGAAGAATAAAGCACAGATAGGATCAAACTCAGGGTCTGGCTCCAAGTCTCGTCTGGTTCGAGCATGTAACTCCATACTGATGAGTGTAAGGTTTTGGACCTACATCAAAAAAACCAAAACCCAAGTACAAGTTTATATTTTGTGGCTCTCTTCAAACAACTAAATTTCACACAGTTTTGAAAGAAGCAGATTATTCATACAATGAAATCATTATAAGCAAGGGTCCAATACATTTATATAAAACTACTTACACATCAGAGGTAAAAACAGCTGACTAAGCCTACATTTTCAGAATCTGTTTTTAAAAAAATATTATTTTGTGCCGGGTTACCAATAGACAACTGATTTTTAAGTAAACTAACTTGGAATAATTGCATTGCCCAAGACCAGGATGTTGTCCCACAGCTTCATGCTGCTAGTGAGTGACTGGTGCCCCATCAGCGTGTGCAGGCAGTTACCACTCTCCATGTCCCACATCTGGATCGACGTGTCCAGGGAGCCACTCACAATCCCGGATCGATGTGTCCAGGGAGCCACTCACAATGTGCGTGGACATGTTGATCTGGGTATGGGACATGGACAGCGGTAACTGCCTACAGACGCTGATGGGGCACCAGTCGCTCACCAGCGGCATGAAGCTGTGGGTAAGCATCCTGGTCTCAGGCAATGCAAATTCTACGGTCAAGATCTGGGACATCAAGACAGACCAGTGCCTGCAAATGCTGCAGGGGCCCAGCAAGCACCAGAATGCCATCACCTGCCTCCAGTTCAGCTCCAAGTTCATGGTGACTAGCTTGAATGACGGCACCATCGAGCTGCCACAGGACTCGTTGCTTTTTACATATTGAATGTTTGTTTTCTAATGGGAACTGTTCTCATGGTCCTTTAAGTCTTGATTAAACATTTCAAATAGCAATACCAAGAACATGAAAGTTACATAATCCATAATATTAAGTTATAACACTTTTCACTTCCATACCATTTTCCATCAGAGAATCTCAAACTGCTTTACAAATCTTATTGAATTTAGCCTCAACATTTGTGTGCAACAAACTATGACCTCAGCTCCATTTTTTTACAGATGGGGGAACAGGCATAGAGAGATTAAGTGATTTGGAAAAAATTCAGAGAGGTTGTGACAGAATCTTAAACAAAATACCTGGGACCACAAGACCATCCTTCCATTTAGTTGGTCAATGGACATACAAAAACTTGGTAATTCTACACTATAACATGAATATAGGGTTATTCCATGTATTTTTTGTATTTTCCATTTTCTCTGCAAAATGACATTTTCATTTTGAATAAAGAAATGTGGGTATTTGTTAATAAATTCCTTGCTTATCCCATATAGTTAGGAATCTAGCTTTTAAAAAAGAAAACAAAGCTTAGAAGTTTTAAGGAAGAAAAAAAATCCTGTTTCCTCTTTTTGTTCTACAATGCGCAATAATTAGCATCCAAAAGAGACTCAGATTCTTCCTCCTTGTTGAACAGGGAGTGCCCACTGGGGAAGAATATGAGAAGACACAAGTAGTACTCCTTTGTTTTATAACGGAAGGTCATTTCAAGTATGAAAGTCAGTTTGCTTGTTTGCAGATTAAGAGGATAAATAACTGGATATGGAAGAATCAGAGGACTGGAGTTCAAGTGACTCTAGCAGGTAGGCAAAGATCAGGACAAGGAAGCAGCAGAGTACTGGACATGAGAGGGACAAGGGAGTAGCAAAGGGTTGGAGGTGGTGAGAAGAGGGAAAACTCTAAACCCAGTTCTTCCTCTCTTTTCTCAATGCCTTTGAAATTAATGTATCAGGTAACACTTCTTAGTACTTAGATATCATGGTTACAGGCTTGGCACTATATATAAATCTGGACTAAACAGCTACAGCTACAGTATCACTCTATCAACAGATTCAGAAAAAAGTACACTTGGAATATTTTCTTCAAAACCAAAAACTTAATTTGTAAAAGTGAAAGCTAAAATTAAGCTGAAACTGACTGTGGTTCTACCAGTCATCGGGACAGTGCACTATACTGCTCAGGGTTCCTGCTACTTCCTGAGTCCTACCTCATGCCATCAGTCAACGAACTGAAAGTACTGGGCTTTTTCAGTAAGAAAGTTAAACAAATCAAAATGGACTGCTGATTTTTTTGGTAATACTTTTTCTGCAGTACTAAGTATCTTGCCCTTCTGGTTATGATCCTTCTAAATTTGAAAAACAAAACAGTTCTGGCTTTCTGAGTAACAAAAATTTAAATATCTAGTTTAGCCTAAATAGATAATTAGAGTAATTTAGCATCCACCAAATGTATTTTATGCACCGTTTGATAAGTTTCAAAAGATATTCCCATCAAAATAAGACTCCATGATCTGAAGGTGCAAATAACTGAATATTTGATTTTTTTGTTCTTCTTTAGAGCTCAATATAGGTGTTAAAGAGAACAAAACCCAGAAGATAATAGGGAGTTTAGAAACTCTGTTGGTGAAGATCTTGGTGACAAGACTGAATATTTTCCAAAAGTTTCCACAGAATTTATCAGTGTTGTTGGCAGATTTCTAGTGGCTCAGAATCATCAGGAGAAGTTATACAGTAAAAGCTCTTTTATCTGGCACTTCACCAGCCGGCAAGCTCTATAAATCGGCATTTCTGATCTTCATTGAAAGTCTGGTTTATAATGTAGTTAGTGTGGGGCCGGTAGGGGCATGGGAGGGGCTGTGGGGCATGCTCTGGGAGGGAGTTTGGGTCCGGGAGGGGGCTTGTGGCAGGAGTTTGGGGCACAGGAGGGGTTCGGGGTACCGGATTGGGGGTGTGTGTCACACAAACCTCTAGGGGCTCCTCGCAAGTGGCTCCTCGTCCCTGCTGTTGCTGGTGGAGGCACAGCCAGGCAGCTCTGCAAGCACGCTGCCTCCGTCCTGTCTCAGAGGGCTGACTCTGCAGCTCCCTGCTCATTGGCTGGGAACTGAGGCCAATGAGACTGCAGGGGTTGGTGCCTGCAGATGGACACAGAGTGCCTGCTTGCAGAGCTGCTTGGCCGGGCCTCCACCAAGAGCAGCAGGGACGGGGAACCGCCAGAGGTGAGTGCCCCCTCATCCGGCACCTCAAGCCCCCTGCCAGACCCCTGCCCTAAGCCTCCTCCCAGACCCAAACTCCCTTCCAGAGTGCGTGCTCTGCAGCCCCTCCCCATGATCAGTGAAAGTGAATACAAGCAGCTTATGTCTGATGCAATGGGGGGAGCAATGAAGGAATGTAGAGAGGGATGATATGGTCAAAGTGACAAGCTAGGAAAATGATCTTTGCATCAGAATTCTGAATGAATATGAGCAGAGCAAGTCTGCATTTGTCAAGGCCAGATAGTAGGATGCTGCAGTAATCAAGATGCAAGACAAGAGCCTGGATGAGAGTTTTACTTGTGGATAGATAGGAAAGGTTATAACTTAGAGATGTTATGCAGAAAGAACTGACAGGATTTAGACATAGCCAGAATGTAAGGACCTAGAGAGAGGTCTAAATTGAAGATTATGCCCAGGTTACAGGCCTGAGTGACAGGCAGGATGGTGGTATGGTCCACAGTAATCAAGAAAAGAGCTAGTGGGACAACTTGGCAGGGAAGATAAAGAGGCTTTGTTTTATCCATGTTGATCTTGAACTGATGGCTGCACATCCATGAGGAAATGTGACACAGAGCGAGATTTTAGTTTGGACAGGAGACAGATCTGGAGTAGAGAGGTAGATCTGTGAGCCATCAACATACAGCCAGTAGTTGAAGTTGTGTTTAGAGAAGAGATTACTATGAGATACTGTGGCAAAGGAGAAGAGAAGGGGACCAAAGACAGAGCCCAGTAGAATCCCCACCGAAAAGTTGGAGGGTGAATGAGGAGGCTACTCTGAAGGACACACTGAAGGAGTAATTACATTTCAGCCTAAGTGATCATTCAAAAGCATTTTGGCCCAAATTCACAGTCACACTTAAGCACTTTAACTTCATGACGACTACTCACTTGCTTAAAGTAAAGTACAGTAACTCCTCACTTAAAAGTCGTCCCGGTTAACTTTGTTACGTTGCTGATTAATTAGGGAACATGCTCGTTTAAAGTTGTGCAATGCCCCCTTCTAACGGCGTTTGCCGCTGGCTTTGTGCACCGCTTGCAGGAAGAGCAGCCTGTTGCATCTAGCTGGTGGGGGGTGGTACCCTGGGTGGATCAGCAGCCCCCTTATCAACTTCCTGCTCCCCTAAGTTCCCTGTGCTGCAGCCACCCAACAGGCTATCAATCAGCAGTTCAGCTGTCCCTCCTCCCACTGCCATGTGCTGCTCCTGCCCCCGGTCTTGGAGTTTCTCCCAGTGACTCCCTTGCTGTGCAGGGCGGGGAAGAGAGGGAGCTAATGTCAGGGTGTCCCTCTCCCCCTTGCTCCTGCACCCCACTTACCCCTTCTCCCTATAGAGCAGGGAGGGGACACGGACAGAGAGAGCCTGGGATAGCAGCTGCTGTCTCAACTTCCTGATCCACTTAAAAAGACAATGCACTTAAGAGTGGGTCAGCTTACTTAAAGGGGCAGTGTGCATCTCTCTCTCTCTCACACACACATACAAGGTGTGTGTCTGTCTCTGTTTGCTATGCTGTCTCCACTCCCTCCTGTTCATGCTGCCTTGTGTGAGAGACTACATTAAACAACGTGTTAACCCTTGAGGGCTCAGCCAAGTGCTAGTTCATCATTTAGCAGCAAGGCATTCCTAGGAAATATCCCACCCTTTTCCACCCTCTAACTTCACCACTTCAACCAAACTTCACAATCATCATAGCTGTGAACAGTATTAAATTGTTTGTTTAAAACATATGCTATATGAATATCTATATAATATGTAGCTTTTTGTCTGGTGAAAAAAATTTCCCTGGAACCTAACCCCCACTATTTACATTAATTCTTATGGGGAAATTGGATTCGCTTAACATCATTTCACTTAAAGTCGCATTTTTCAGGAACATAACTACAACATTAAGCGAGGAGTTACTGTATGAAAGGGTGATGGAACCGGGGATGGGGGTTGGTGGCAGGCAGCACCCCTGCAGAAGAAATATTGTGTAAGCTGATCCAAGTTTTTGGACCCACATGTCACACTCCTATACATTCTGGGAAGCAATGTTCCCTGTAAACTGCACGCACGCAAAGGGGGCAGAAGCAAGAGCAGGAAGTGGAAGGGCTAGAGTGGCTGCTGCAGGGCCTGGGATCAGGCTGGGAAGCAGGTAGGAACTGAGGTGATTGGGTCAGGGCTGAGAGCAGCTACCCACAGCAGCTGGCGAGAGACACATGAACAACTAGAACCCTGCACCACTCTGAGTCTTGAGCTGTTCCTCTTCACCCTGTTCACACAAGTCTCCCCATGCACAGCATGCACCCCACTCCCACTCCTTTGTCTCCACCCCCTGCCTCCATTCAAAGTAAGCTTCTGACACCTCTGTATGTATGTGCTTACATGTTATGCTGAATAGGAATCTTTACCCTTTCCTCCTCAGTAAGGGCAATATCAGAAATAAAAATTCAACAGAGGAGTGTGACCTAGTAGTTAACAGAAAGGATTGAGAGTCAGGCTATGGATATTGTATTCCTGGTTCTGCAACTGCCATCCTTTGTGAACTTGGACTAGCCATAACAGGGAGACAGTTAACTTAAAAAAAAAAAAAAAAAAAAAAAAAGTCTGATATTTTTTCCCTGTTGTCATAAGTAACACCTAAGATTACTGTAACTGATAGATTAAACTTGCCTTTACTCTCTTTTGAGTTTGTTTACTTTGTACATTTGACAGCACTTTGTATATTTTCTGTTAGTCTTTCATAAAGCAATAGATAAGAGGAAAAACAGTTTAAAAAACATTAAAAATACCCAAATTAGTTATGGTTTGGGGTTTATGCAGTATCTAAAACTACTTTTAACTCATTAGATTTCAAGTTAATAGGAGCCCTTTAAACATATATAGTTTATTTTCCTCTACAAGGAAATGGGAATAATACTTACTTTGCCAAAAAAGGTGTTCTGACACTTAATTCAATACTGTTAAAAGGAAAGAACTTTAGAGAGCCTCAGACAGAAGTTACTATAGAAGATTTATTAAAAATTAGAAATACCAAACCCTGATTAACAAGGACAGAATTCAACAATATTTCTCCCTTCAAACTCCTCCTTCCTTAAATAAAATTATAAAGCATGAATAAAGTTATGAATCTTTGGTGTTGCAGCAAGTTACCTCATGTAAAGCCTTTGCTTCCTGCAGGTTTTGCACACTGACTTTAAAACCGTAAGAGTTGTTTAAAGATGGTCCTTCAATCTGAGAAGTTTCTTTCTTTGGGGCATTGAGAGCAGCAAACTGATTCTATTGAAAGAAATATATGCAGCAAAAAGATGAAAATCTATAGATTAATATATTTATGTTTCATTCTGGAGGTTACTGTTTTCCTATTTAGCAACCTAAAGTTAAAAGCTCCTCTACAACAATTATGAGGAAACTTTCACTTAGCCCTTGTCTACACAACGAGTTAGGGTACGTCTACACAGCAAAAAACAAAACAAAACAAATCCCCACAGCCTGAGTCAACAGGGATAAAGATAACTGTAGATGTTTGGGCTAGGGCTGGAGCCCACGTAATAAGACCCCCAGTACGGTCTCAGTACCAGGGTTCCAGACTGAGCCCAAATGTCTACATGGCTATTATTAGCCCCGTAGCGCACACCCAGCCAGCGGACCTGAACTCTGAGACTCGCTGACAGTTATTATTTTGCTGGTGAGACATACCCTTAGTGTGTGACAAGCCAGGATGTGAATCTACAGTGCAACATCTTGCCACGCACTAACTCGTCATGTAGACAAGACCTACCTTCTTGTGTCAAATTTCCAATAGGAAACCAAACCAACTGTTGTATCATCTTCCCTTTTTGGTCTAATTTTAATTAAATCTTATAATGTAACAAGAATTTAAAAAAAGGGGCAAGTGCCTCTTCAATTTCAACTTTCAGAAGGTTTCAAAGCCATGAAAAGGGGATTTTGGTCAACACGTTGTACTTATAAACTGAGCAATGTAGTAGTCACTTTTGCATAGGGTTGATCAAACCTGTATAATAGATTCATCTAGAAGCATCTATTTACATACTGCAAAAGCAGCAAAGAGTCCTGTGGCACCTTACAAACTAACAGACGTATTGAAGCATGAGCTTTCGTGGGTGAATACCCATTTCGTCAAGTGGGTATTCACCCCACGAAAGCTCATGCTCCAATACGTGTGTTAGTCTGTAAGATGCCACAGAACTCTTTGCTGCTTTTACAGATCCAGACTAACACGGGGCTATCCCTCTGATACTATTTACATAATGTATAATTCCATCTCTTGGTTGTGTGTTTGTTTATATATACACATGCATTTATTCTCACTATTGTATATTGACACTAAAATGTTAAAATTGAAACAACAAATGAAAGTTTGTAATGATCAATTTTTTACAAAAAAATCATAACAATATGAAGATAGATAGAGACATCTTAGGATTTGATGTGATTGAACAACACATTTATCACTTTGCTCTCATTATTCCTTTTGTATTTGTATCCTTATAATTCTTCTTTAGTTACCATCATTACTCTGTCTATTGCGTATGTTTATTACGCACGCACACACACAGATAATAATTTCCCAGATCACAACAGCAAAAAAAAAGCAAAAGTCCATGAAAAATAGACAATTTATCACAGACTCTACAAATTCTAAAAATTGGAAAGGTCAAAATATAAGTACAAGTGAGATAAAGGTACTTGATATATCGACTATTTTTGCTTCTGAACTTGAAAGCACACTTAAATGTAATTTAATAAACATGAATCTTTGTTTCCAATTCTAATTTACCTTCACTTGTGTTGTTAAAAGTACTCTTCGAAGAGTGTCAGAGTTACTTCCTCTTCTATGATTCAATTTCTGCATCTTTGGTTCTGTAAAAACATGGAACAAATGCAAATGTCATTTAGTTTCCCCCAAACATTCTCAGAAAACTGAACTACCTGCCAGGAAACAGAAAATTCTTCTATCTAATATAATGTGCACAAATTGATCGCCTCCAGTCCAAAGAATAGCTTTGATAGGCTAGTGTGTTTTACAGACTATATCGCACTGTATAATAAGACAAAAACACATGGTTATCTTGGACAGTCTTAAAATTTAAGATATTTAATATTTATATTCTAATTTCAAAGTATGTATGTGTTTGAAACATACCAGCGACTTAAGCAAAAAACTCAAAAATACTCTACATTTAATTTCAATTAAGTTGTTCATGTTTTAACTATCACTTTAGAATATCCTAACAACAGTACCACAGTTTTTAAGGTGTTCTGACACTCAAATCTTAATTCATAATTGAATAATTACTTTCACTGGAAAAACACATGTGAAATAGATCCCTTTCAAAAATAAAAACATGTTTAACTTGCCCTTCCTGTAGAGAGCTGGTTATTTTTCAATTATTTCCAAGTATATTAATCTCTTTTCCTATTATTTGCAGGAAATGTTTTTGTACCTCTTTTTGTTGTACCTGGCTTAATTAATAAATTTACCTGTTGATAAAGGAGTAAAATCAAGTGCTTCAGCTATTCTTTCTTGACATTTTCTCTGTACAATGGGTGTGCTATGTAGGCAAACTGATTCAGAATTTCCAGCACCTTCTCTGACCAGAAGTGGAGATATGCTGAAGGATGCCCGACCTTCATCTTTGACATGTTTCTGTACATTCTCACTGTGGGCTGTGTCATTTTCTTCCACAGGAGATGAAATTATGTTCTGATTCTGCCAGTCTGCATCTTCTAAACTAGATGGTTTGGAATCTGGGGATGCTGCTTGTTGCCAAGGAGGAAGCACTGGTGAATCTGGTGAACTATAATTGACATAATAATCATCATCCTCTTCTTCTTTATCAAGTTCTATTGCTGAAGGAGCAAGCAGCAATGTCCTGCTTTCAGGTGGAGTTTTACTGGGTTCTATGGTATTTGTAGAAATCTGTACAGTATTAATATATTTATCACAAGTTTCCTTGGTCTGTGTTGGTGTACGATCTGCCTGTGAAACAGGAGCATCTTTTGTAGGCACAATAGGCATGCTGTCTTGCAGGCTAGGTAAACTGAAATTCTTAGCTGCTTTTACCACTTCAGTAGGCTGATCTATAGGCAATGCTATGGATCTGAAATTCTCTGTTGCTTTCTCAATGTCAACAGGCTGAGCCTTAGGCAATTTCTTGATATGCTCATACTCTTCTTTGGCATGAAGCCACATCTGAACCTGTTGGCGACTCGGTGCGCATTTACATGGCATGACGACTATTTTTTTATCTTCACTAGTTTTATGGCTATTAATTTCTCCTTTTCCAGCAATGGAATGACAATTACGTGGCGGTGAACCTGGTCTAGGACTTTGTGTCATGGCGGAAAACGCAGTCTTCCAGAGGCGTAGTCCTTCCAATGAGAAATCTCCCTCAAACTCAGGCAGATCATTTGGAAGTCTAGTTTCTACTGTGAGAAGCCGTCCTCCAATCTCTCTGTAAAGAGAATATTTTAAACAATTATTCTGCCCTAAATTGGAAATCTACTGAGAGTAATTCCTTTCTTTCTTTCTTTCTCTTTCTTTCTTTCTAGTGGAGGGACGGGAGTTTCTGAATCACTCTTGGTGCCCCAAGGATCGCTTCCAAATGTTAGCTGCTTTACCTTTTATCTTCCATACTACATATCCTATGACAATCATCAACTTTTCAAAAGAGTGGCGTAGTTCTATCCAGCCTCTCTCAAACACACTCCTGAATCAGCAAGAGAAATCACTAAAGGAAATAACTTTTCCCTCAGAGACAGAGCATGCCACCTCCACACAGCTCTCAACTCCTATTAGTTCAAGCATGTGGGAACAAACCAGAGTCTCTAACATCATGGAGAGTAGTTCAGTACAGTATTTTAAACTACTGGAAAAGCCATTTTTCACACCAAAACAAAATTAAATTTTAACTGTTGGTAATAATATATTTGCAAAGACAGTAGCTTGGTGTTTTGAGGTACAAAATATTAAAACATGATGAAGTTCCAGGAAGGAAGCAGAAATCCCATTTGGTTAAAGAATCACAGCTGAAGGACCACTAAGCTTTCTGATCCTGATGTAAAATGCCAATGAATTTCTGGAAGAAGCAGCTGTTAGTACATTTAGTACAGAATTAGTAAAGGTAACACATGTACAGCTTCAGCATTGTGAGGAAGCATCCCTTAGTACACTGTGAACATACAACCAGTTTCACTACTTGCATACATCATAGCACAGTCAACAATTGTAGGTATGGGATATCTATGCACTTATCAGAATTACAGGCAGTCCTCAAGATGAAAACCAGGAAGAGTCCTGATAGCTGTAATCTCTAGAGCAGGAATGGACAACAGGTGGACTGCGGGCCAAATATGGACCACAAGATACTTTTGAATTGACTACAAACTCTTTATTTACTTATTATCATTATTGCTATTGTGGTGTGAAAAATGTTTCTCTGGAGTCTGGACCTTGACTATACCTTGACCAAGAAATTTGGACCTTACAAAAATAATTGACTATCCCTGTTCTACAGCAAGTCACATGGGCAGATGTCTTCCTTCACCAAAGGAGAAGGTACCAGCTCATTCCTCCTTTGATCATCAAAATTGGGACAGCAAAATTGTCATGTGGCATTAAAGCGGATAATGGAAAGGGAAGGATAATTATTTTATTTAATTACAGAGTTAAAACAAAAGCCTTGGAATTTATGTTTATCACTCCAAATCTTTTACATCTGAGAGTGAAAAATTCCTATATATAGCTAAAATTAGCTTTAGGTATACAAGTAATTAGATTTAACATAATTACAAATATACATACATATAGAAATGCCTTATAATAAAAGTGTACAGACAAATTACCTTGGCTTTTCTGGTGCATCAGACGGATTGCTGCAAAATGGTTCTTGGTAAATTGTTTCCGCAAGGTCATGATCTAGCAAAGTTGCCATGATTTCTTCACGACTTGGTGGGGACATGAGAGGTTTAAGAATGTGAGCAGTACGAGGCGTAAAACTTCCATTCTTTGACTGTGAGGGAGAACTGGTTGATCTAGGTGAACTATCTGGAGTTGGAGTTAATCCTTCATTGTTTCTTGAAACATACAACTCTAAATCCTCAGAAGCTGCATCCATGAGCTCACCATCCGGAGAAGACAATACAGAAGTAAAAGAGGTATTAATTGAACCAAGTGGCTGACATGGTTCAAAAGTGGTTTCTTTTCTAGTGCAGCTTTGAATGAAGTCTGAACAGCTTGACTGTGGAAGGCTAAGAAATACTTCTTTATTTACTGGATTTCTATTCAACTTGAATTTCTCATTTACATAGTCCCCGGCCTGTTGCGTACAGAAAATATCTACTGATGAGCTAGTTCGAGATGCTGAAGGATGAACATTGTTTCTCCACTGACCATGGCGATGGTTCTCATTGTTATCCATAGAGGTTTTCTCAAATAGTTCAGGACTTAGAGCACCAGATGTTATCCATGTACTTGGGTCTGAAGAGTGATGTTTTTCTTCCTCAGATTTTTGGCTATTATGACTGAAAAGTTCATTTTCTGCTGTTTGTCCAGGAAAAAGATCCTGAACTGCATCACTCAAAAACTTCTGTGGCAGACTTTGATCTGCTGGGACAAACTGACTTGCAGAGTACAAACTACAAAATCCTGTCTGCCCTATGGTATTAATATCAAAATTGTAATTATGGTCTGGTGACAGGCTGTCTTCAAGTGAGTAACAGCTTTCAAAGCCTGGGTCTGAAAAAAAGATGGGGCTGTCATCAGATATAAAATGGTCAATCTGATTAGTGTTATGCTGGTTTGATGAAGCCACTTTTAAAGGTTTGGGTGTTTTTTCTTTAGGTTTTGTATTTCTGGGAGTGCGAGACTTTCTTGGTGATGTGACTGACTGTGATCTTTTACTTGCTTTATGCTGTTCAGGAGAGCAAGAAATACTTTTGTTTATCTGAGGTGAAACTGATAACGGCTCTTGCAAAATACCTGCATGTTGTGCTTTTTGTTGTCTCTTTTGTAGTAACTCTTTTAGAACAGCTAATCCAGACTGTCCTTCACTGAATGCTGATGGGGTCATTACAGTCCTGTTTTCACACTGGGAGATGGTTTTTGTTTGCGAGATGGTTTCTGACAAAGATCGATGTTTTATTCTTTCAGGTTTAAAATGAGACATATCAAAAATAAATCCTCTCTGTTTTTGCTCCCATCTTAGCTGTTTCACTGGACTCCTTAAAGAAGTTACAAAACAGTTCTTAGGCAACTGAAGAGATCCATGGCCTTCCTCAGATGATTTAAGTATAGAAGAATAAGGATCAGCATGTTTTGATGCTTCTGGTAAGCACACAATCTGCTGCTGATTACTGTCTTTACAATGCAAAAAATTAGTGGTATGTAACTGATCTGTCTTCATTGTATCTAGAAAGCTATGAGTTTCATTTAATTTTCCAACTGATGACAAGTATCTATTCTGTGAATTTATAATCTCTTCTGTCTTTTTAGCTGTTTTATCTTTAGAGATACACACATTATGTGTTACCTGAGATGAATAGTTAGATGGGTCAAATATATTATTTTGAATCAAACTAGATTCCTTCATTCGAAACACAGCATTTTGACTCTTAGACCTTTGGGAGTTTATTTTTGTTATTTCCCTTCCAGGTATCAGAGGAGCAGAAATGACAGATGAATGAAGATTTTCTCTTGGAGTAGACAAACCTTGTAAATCCACAGACTTATCAGTTTCCAGCAATGGATGAAAATAGCAAGATGAATTTCCTTGTACGTCAGCTGTTGAGGGGAGCTGTGTTGATGGTAGATGTCCTGTTGAACAGCCAGTCAGAGGAACATCTTTCTGAGTAAGAAATGGTTGTGAGCTGCCAAAGTTATGAGTAATTTCAGGCAGATCTTGATGTTTCAGCACAAATTTAACTTCTGCAGCAGAACAAATATTTCCTTTTTCATCTTTAACTGTCATATGTTTTCTTGATATTTTTTCAGCTATTTTTTGTCTCGGTTTTGTCCTAGGTTTCTTCTTTCCATCATTTGCTGTTTTATTAGTCTGATTAATCTTATTCCTTTTCTTAGTAGCTACAGTAGCAAATTTCTTTTTACATTTCTTAACCTGAGTTTTTGCTCGACTGTTTTTTCCTACAATGGAATTAACAGTCTTGCTGATGTACATGTTAGGACCCTTAATAAGTAAAGCTTCTTTGTCTAGTCCATTTATAATTTCTTCTGCTTTTGGATCAGTGGGAGACCAGCAGCGAGGGGGAGATGCATTTACTGGACTTATGCTTCTCTCAGCGAGAAAACCTAATTTAGACATAACGTCACTATAATGATAGTCACAGTCTTCAGCTTCAGCATTATAAGATGGTGAAGGGGGAGAAAGGATTGCATGAGTTCTTTTTCTGAAAGATAAAGTTCTTTTAATATTTTTACTACTTGCTTTTTGTGGGTTTCCAACTTTTTTCTTAGCTGACTTATGTTTTGCTTTCCTTCTGTGGCTTTTCTTTGGTGTTAATGGATAAATAGGATATTTGGTTGCAGGGGAGTCAGGAACGTTTGGCCAAAAGTCCTTTAAAGGTGCAAGCTTTTTATATAGGTTCATCTTTTCTTCTGTAAGTATCACTTGTTCCTCACTAGAGTCTATTTTTCCTATTTTAACAAGCATATTTTTTCTGCCTCTAAATCTATTAATGATAATGTATTTGATAATAACAGGTGGCAGTTTTTTAGAGAGTTTTCTACGTTTTCGGGATTTCTGAGACCCATCCAAACTTTCAACACTTTCTATGGGCTGAGGTAGGCTAATTTTTGAGTTGTGCATGAAAAAACTTGATTCATTGTCTTCAGTCTCATAATTTACTTTTCGTTTAGTTCGGAGTGTATATTTATTCCCACATAATCCAAATGACTGCTCTGTTTCCAGGGATCCATCTCTAAATTGGCAGTCAATACAATTAGCATTATATGTAGGCATTTTGTTTTCAAAAGCACCATGAGGAACTTGAACCAAATCGCTAGGTAATGCGCTGTCCTTGCCAGGAATGATACTGCAAGCATCATCTTGTGTATTGCAGCTTTCCTTTGTGGATGCAATATCACTGACACCTGCAGGCTCCTGATGATTGCCAAGACCCAGTTTCTTTTTATTCAGCTTTAACCTGGATTGTCTGTTGCCCTGCTGTAATTTATACGTCACAGGAGCTAATTTTTGTGGCCGGCTGAGACAATTAGAAAGAACCACACTGGGAAAAAACATATAATGTGCTGCTTGTTGACTGAGGCTTGGTTTTTCTGTCTTATGCTCCTGAAATTCTTCAAACCTAATTTTAAGTTTATTAAGGCTACCTTCTTCATCAGTGCTTCTTTCAACACAATGCCCCGCAGTTCGATTCCCTCCTGAGCAAGACACCAGTTCACAACTTTCTGTTACCGTTGAAGGGAAAAAGCTATTTATACCTGTGCTGCTGGATTTTTCATTTGCTTCAGAGGGTATTTTATTTTTGGAGAGGCTTAACTCTGAAAAACTGAATGAGTTTTTACTCAACACACTATCACTAATGTGGCAGCTCATATGCATAAAAGAGGCATCATCCTTTTCTACCTTTCTGATGCTGGTGTACTTCCTACTTGGTATCTGTCTGCTCACCGATGAAATATCTTCTTCATAGTCAAAAATATTATTTTCACATGAAGAAACTGGAAGAATATCCTTATTACTTTCTTTGTGAGAGTTTTCAGAATGGGCGCTATTGCTGAATGATGTTGGACATTTTGCAGCGTAAGTGCTTTCTTTTGTGAAAGAATGGACTGAAAGATCAGGTCTTACTTCAGTGTTTGGTTGTGAAAGCTCTTCTACTAAATCTTCGTTGTTCAAAACATGGGAAGAAAGGGCACTTGTGTGTTTACACTGAAAAGTAATCTTAGCAGAAGATGGGGGTTCAAGCGTAGTAGCATCTTTGTGAAACATCGAGGTCTTTACGGACATTTTACTTGCTGCAATTATGGAGGAGTGAGTTCGAGAACTTTCATTATTCAAAGGATTGTCTGGAATGGAAGAAAAGCAATTATTTTTACTTTTCTCACCCCATTTCAAAATATTCCCCCATCTTAAGATATTAACCGTTTAAAGATACCTCTATGAAGGGAACTCCCATAAAAAATCCAAATAATATTTTATTTATGGCAAGTTTGTTATGACAATGATTACGGCTACATTTTAGGCACGGGTATTTTTAGGTAAAAGTAGTGGACAGGTCATAGGCAGTAAACAAAAATTCACAGCCTGTGACCTGTCAATGACTTGTACTATAAACCCTGATTAAATCTTGGGTGCTTTGGGGCAGAGGGCAGCCCAGGGGCACTGCGGGTGCTCGGGGTGGAGGTTTGGCGGGGCTGGTAGGCTCCTAGGTGTAGGGGTGGCCAGGGGGCTCCATGTGCTGCCCCCGCCCCGAGTGCTGGCTCCATAGCTCCAACTTACTGGGAGTCACAGCCAATGAGAACTGCGGAGGCGGCGCCTGCGGATGGAGGCAGCGTGCAGAGCCACTTGGCCATGCCTACACATAGGAGCCAAGGGACATGTCACCACTTCAAGGGAGCCTCCCAAGGTAAGTGCTGCCCAGAGCCCTCACCCTCTCCTGCACCCCAAACCCCTGCCCCAGCCCTCTCCCACACCCAAACTCCTGCTGCTGCTGTGGGGGAAGGGGCACGGTGGCCCAAGACTGCCCCAGCAGTGGCTGGTGCAGCTGGCCCAGGGGCTACACAAGCTGTTCAGGCAGCTCCTGGGCCAGCCTCACTGGTCATTGCAGAAATCACGGAGGTCCCGGAAAGTCACAGAATCCATGATTTCCACGACCTCCAGGACAGACTCGCAGACTTAACTATGATACATATGAGTTGTCATACCAGATCAGATCATTTAAACAATAAGTTCAGTAGCCATTCTGCCAGTTGTTCCTAAATACTATACGTATACACACATCCCAAATTTTCAAACCAGTGACAGAATTTAGGCTTCTAAATCCACCTATAGATACCTAAACGCAAGTGGCCTGATTTTCAGGAATGCTGACCTACCAATGCCAATGATGTCAAGGAAGCTGTACATGCTCACTACCTTTGAAAATCAGGCTTCTTATTAGGATTACTAAATTTAGCACTAGAGACTTAATTTCAGATTTTGAGATTTAGCTATAGTCATTTGCTTTGCTCCTGTTTCAACTTGCATTATTTATTGTTCTATCTCCATGCATTTCCATAAATCATGGAAACCCAATGAAGGATTTGTTTGGTTATTATTCAGATAAAAGGATAACAATAGGGTAGCATTCAAGAGAAGAATGCCCAGATAGCTCATCTGCTGAATAATTGAAGAGTTTGCCAAAGGGTCATTATTTACTGTTAAATACATGGTATACAACCTCTCTCTCACCTGAGATCGTACACTATTACTTTCAAATTTGCAATGCAATGAGGCACTGTCACAACATATTATCACCACCCTTCATGGATTATTTTAAAATATATTTCTAAAATGCAAAACCATTCCAGAAAGTATATTTTTAAAGAATGTTTAAAAATCAAATTGTTGCCTTACTGAGCACATGCAAACTGCATTAATTGTATAGAAATTTGTGCACATGCATAGGAGGGCAACATTTGCACCCAAGGGAGGTAATTAATAAGAATTTCATGCTAACCAGCTAGATTTCAGACTAAGAAATACGGTGTTGTAGAATTTGAATTTAATCTGCAATTTCAAGTTTGTAGTCCATTTAGTACACCTCTACCTTGATATAATGCTGTCCTTGGGAGCCAAAAAATCTTACCACGTTATGGGTCAAACCGTGTTATATTGAACTTGCTTTGATCCACTGGAATGCACAGCTCCGGCACCCCGGAGCACTGCTTTACCACGTTATATCCAAATTCATGTTATATCAGGTGGCGTTATATCGAGGCAGCGGTGTATAATTAATACAGTATCTCAAAACTATATTAAAAAAATGTTGATGTAACCATGTTGGTCTCAGAATATGAAACACACAAGCAGGTGAGGTAATGTCTTTTACTGGACCAACTTCTGTTGGTGGAAGATACAAGGTTTGTGTCACTCTGCTTCCTTCTCCAGACCTGAAGAAGAGCCCTGTATCTTGAAAGCTTGTACCTTCCACCAGCAGAAGTTGGTCCAATAAAAGATATTACCTCACTTTGTCTCTCTCATTAAAGAAAAATGACTACTATTAATTAGAAAAAAAATAAAGCAAATACTTCATCTTAATATTAGGATCCTTTTGCCACAGAACCAAGTATTTTTTTAATATATAAGTGATCTATATATTATTTTTATATAAGTATATTGAATATTATATATGTGTGTGTGTGTATATATTTCATTACCTTGTTCAATACACTTATATAAAGATAATATATAGATCACATTACTAAAAGTAAGTAGAAAATAATATTTAGGTATTTTCTTATCATCAAACTCAGACTACTCACACTATGAATTGAGGTAATTTCAGATCTTTTTTAATTTTTGCAGAGATAATGAGGGTAACGGGAGAATTTTTTTTTGAATTCTGAAACTTCTTCCTTGCTAACTTGTTCCTGCTTGTCATTCCACAGTTTTAAACTCATGCAATTTCAGGATATAGATATGCAATATACTGAATGAAATGCAGGCTCAAAGTGAGTTGCACTGTATTAATTATGGGTGGTATATAACTGAAAACAGTACATAGGGAGTCTAGATTCTTTCACAACTTTACTAAATTCAGTATACTTACAGTGAAATCCTGGCAGACTTAAATGGTCTCATGAAACTAGTAATTTCTATATTGAGTATGCATAATAAAAATTTAAAACAGAAAAATCTCTATGGTAACTGGATGAGCTTTACCCTCTCCTTTAAGACTAACAGAAAACCCTCTTTACTCAGACCATAACATAAAACAAAACAAACAAACAGGGTGGGAGCCGCAAGGTACAGTTGGGAGAATCATAAGCCTTTTATGAATAATCGTTTTATAAGCCAACTTACAGTATTTAAGGGCCATTGCTTGCAATATGTTGAGAGCACCTCCTTCCCACTGACTTGGGAGTAGAAAGCAATCAGATCTTTCAGGACTGATACACAGATCAGGAAACCACTTATGTTCCAAGCAGTAACTCAATTTTTAAAGTAGTTTTACCATTTACTTACCACCATTTTCTTCTGCGGTTCCATCTAACTGAGGTATAGAGAGATTAGCCAGAAGCAAACTGTTACCACTCCATTCCATTTCTTCTTCTGAAGATGAATCCTCCTCTTCAGTTGAGCTTCTATTCGTATTTTTGCTCACTGACCTAACGAAAATTAAGAAACCCTGATAAGAGCAGGATATTTTAGATTTAGATTTCATAAACTGTATGACGGGCTGGTTAGGGGAGGGGGGTCATGGCCCGGCCCCTACTTCCTATCTGTGTCCCCCCCACCCCTGGACTCCTGTCCCATCCAACCCCCCCATTCCCTGATGGCCCCTCTGGGACCCTGGCCCCATCCACACCCTCTCGCTTCCTGTCCCATGACTGCCCCCGGACCCCCACCGCTGTTCCAACCAACCCCTCCTCTCATTCCTGATGCACCCCCCCCCGGGATCCCTGCCCCATCCAACCACCCCTTCTCCCTGTCCCGACTGCTCCCAGAATCCCTGCCCCTGATTGCCCCCTGCCCCTCCATGCAACTCCCCCTCCTTCCTGACTGCCCTCCGGGACCCCTCTCTCCATTCAGTTTCCCCCCCAACCAGCATTCACCCCCCCCGCCCCTGACCACTACCCCAAACTCCCCTGTCCTCTATCCAACCCCCTCTGCTCCCTACCCCCTTACTGCGCTACCTGTAGCACCAGCGGCTGGTGGAACTACAGCTGTGCTGCCCAGCTGGAGCCGGGCCACGCTGCTGCCACCACGACCACGCAGCACAGAGACCAGGTCAGGCAGAATCTGCAGCTGAGCTGCTCCAGGAGCTCACAGCCCCGTTGCCCAGAGCATTGCTCCAGTGGTGGAGCAAGCAAGCTGAGGCTGTGGGCGAGGGGGAAATGTGGGGGAGGGTACGGGGGTGAGCCTCCCAGGCCAGGAGCTCAGGGGCTGGGCAGGACGGTCCAGCGGGCTGGATATGGCCCATGAGCCGTAGTTTGCCCACCCCTGCTACTGCTGGTGGTCCAGAAAAGAAGTGTGCACTGTAAGATTTACTCATTGACCCCAAGGTGAATGGGAACACATGGTGCTATTGTTGGACTGTCAGGTCAGTCTTTACAAATGTATTTCCTAAACATTCACTCCAGGTACATCAAGTGTCAAACATATACAGTAAGGCTCTAAACTGATTATAATGGAAAGGACGACAGATCAGGAACACAGATACAGGAAAAAGCTACCTTAAAATAGGTTCTCAACAGCAAAATTAGAGCTTGGATACAAAAAACACACATATAAAACTGATTATCAAGTGCCACCACTTTAAAAGCCATATCTAGCCTGAGATCAACCCAGATCTCCCAGTGCTTAACAGGAGTCCCTTCTGTAGGCCAAAGTTAGTGTATGAGTATTTAAGTCACTTCATTTAGAGTTACATATTCACAGGAGTTGAAAACGAAGTATTTGGGAAAAAGGACAAATATTTCTTTAAAAAAAGGAAAAAGCCTGTTTTCCATGTCAAATACATACCTTCTTTTTTCCCCATGCTCTTCATTGCTGCTATCCCATCTTTGAGACATAAGCAAACTGAGTTCCATCTCTTCCTTTTCAATCTGTGGTTCATTTTCTTCATCATCACTGTTCTGGAGATTTCTGTTGCTTCCAAGAGAATGATTTTGAGATAACGTTCTGTGTCCTCCCATTTGATACCCATCATCCTCCAAACCAGCCAAGAGGTGTATCATGGCCTGATCAGAACTACTGTCCACTGCAAAAAAAAGTCCACACATACATAATTTTTACCTACCTTTAATCCTACTTGTAAATGAATGTTTAGTTATAACTTCTCAGTAAAATAACTTTAAAATACAATTCCTAACCATTTTTAATCAATTAATTAGGTAGTGATGGGAGTTGGTGGAGGCACCAGAAACACGGCTCTCTTCATGGCCACCTTATTTTCCATTTCCCTGGTTTACATCACCCTCCCTGTCAGGCTCCAATCCTGACAGCCTTATAGCTGTTCCTTACATTTCTTCCTTCTTGCTCTGGTTCTACTAATTTCACTCTCATTAATGCTCCTCTCTCTCCAATTCCTTCCACCCCCTCACACTTGGTGAAAAAGGCTCTCTCCCTTCATTGCAGCAGTTGAAGCCATCTTCTTTTGCTCTCTTCTCTGCCTCAGTAACTTAACCTCTTTTGCCTAATCAATTCCCAGGCTGCCAACTCCGACTGACTCCTCTTCACATTCAAATGTTCTCAATCCTTGGGCTTCTTTGTCTCTGCCTTCAACTAAAGAATCATAAAAATGTAGGGCTGGAAGGAATCTCAAGAGGTCATCTAGTCCAGCCCTCCATAATGTGGCAGGGTGAAGTATACCTAGCCCAGGGATTCTCAAACTGGGGATGGCTGAGGGGGTCTTTAGGTTATTATGTGGGGGGGTTGTGAGAGGACAGCCTCCACCCCAAACCCTACTTTGCCTTCAGCATGGTGGCAATAATGTTGTTAAATATATAGAGAAGTGTTTTTAATTTATATGAGGGGGTCTAACTCAGAGGCTTGCTATGTGAAAGGGGTCACCAGTAGAAAAGTTTGAGAATCACTGACCTAGATCAAACCTGACAGGTGCTTGTCTAACCTATCCTTAAAAGCCTTCAGTGATGGAGATTCTTCAACCTCTCTTGGTAAACTATTCCAAATACTTAACTATCCCTATAGTTTAAAAAGTTCTGCAGATTAAGCCCATTGCTTCTTGTACTATCTTCAATGAACATGGAAAACAATTGTTCATCATTCTCTCTGTAACAGCTCTTAACATACTTGAAGACTGTTATCAGGTCCCCATTCAGTCTTCTTTTCTCTAGACTATACATATCCAGGTCTTTTCCCTAGCCTTTCCTCATAGATCAGGTTTTCTAAACTTTTCATCATATTTGCTGCTCTCCTCTGAACTCTTTCCAATTTGTCTGCATCTTCCTTAAAGTGCGGCACCCAGAACTGGAAACAGTACTTGAGCTGAAGCTTCACTAGTGTCAAATACAGTGGAACAATTCCCTTCTCTCTCAGATATGACACTCCTGAAAATACAGCCCAGAATATTAGGCCTTGTCTACACTGCGGAGTTTTGTTGGCAAAAGGCAGCTTCTGGTGGCAAAACAGTGGAGGTGTACACACTGCAATGCCACTATTGGCGACAAAATAAAACCACCCTGACGAGAGACATAGGGCTTTTTGCAGCGAAGTTAAAATGACAAAGTGTCAGTATAAACTCTGCCATTTGTCCCAAAGAGCGTGCAGATGCTCCCCCAGTATCCTACAATGCCCACCGTGACTGCTCTGCTTACTGTTTTGAACTCATCTGCCCTGCAGGCATGTAACCTGCCCTTTCAAAGCTTCATGAAGTTCTGACAGCTCAGCATGCTGCTCTGCCCTGGGACCAAAGAGCAAATCATTAATGTGGAATGCTGTTGTCTCCTGCACTAGGAATACAGAAGTAGGCAGGCAGGGACGTGTGTGTGTGTGTGTGTGTGAGACTGCTGTGCAGAGCCAAGGAGGGAGGTGGGGGCCTGATGTCCGCAGTGTCCCCCTCCCCCTGCCTCAGAACTGGTTGCCTTCAGCAGCTGAGACAGCATGCCAACACGCTCACTCTCCCTCATCATATACATTCTCTCACATATACCCCACCCACACACACAGTCTCTCCCCCTCCACACACTCTGTCACATGCTCCCCCACCCACTCCTCCCCACTTCAGTTGAAAAGCAGTTGGCAATCTAATAGGATGCCCATGGAACAATGGGATTAAGAATTCTGCATCATGTGACACTGTACCTGCCCCAGGAGGCATTGCAAACCCTTCCAAAAGCACCCTGCAGCCAATTGCACAGTGTGATAGCTACCCACAATGCACTGCTCTCTATATTGATGCAAGAGCTACTAGTGTGAATACACTCTGCCAACACAAGGATCATAGTGTGGACATGAAACAATGGTTTAATTAAAGCGCTTTAATTAAAGTGGCATAATTTTTGGCAACAACACTCTGCAGCCTAGACATAGCCTTAGACTTTTTTGCAGCTGCACCACTTTGTTGACTCATACTTAGGGCCCTACCAAATTCATGGTCAGGAAAAACATGTCACAGACTGTGAAATCTGGCCTCCTCCCATTAACAATTTAGAGACCCTAATGCTCTAGTTCAATCAGAAGTTATGGGAATGATGCAGACATTACTGGGTAAAGTTCTATGGCCAATGTTATACATAGGGCCCTACAAAATTCACAGCCATGAAAAACGCGCCTGAAATCTGGTCTTTTGTGTGCTTTTACCCTATACTATACAGATGTAAATGAGGAGACTAATCCAAAAGGGAGTTGCGGGGGGAAGGGGTTGCAAGGTTACTTTAGGTGTGGAGGGTGTCACGATATCACCACTCTTACTTCTGCGCTGCCTTCAGAGCTGGGTGACCGGAGAGCAGCGGCTGTTGGCCAGGTGCCCAGCTATGAAAGCAGCATCCCACCAGCAGCAGCACAGAAGTAAGAGTGGCAATACCATACCATGCCACCCTTACTTCTGCACTGCTGCCTTCAGAGCTGGGCGGCCAGAGAGTGGTGGCTGCTGACTGAGGGCCTAGCTTTGCAGGCAGCAGCACAGAAGTAAAGGTGGCAATACCACAGCATGCCATCCTTACTTCTGCGCTGCTGCTGGTGGCAGTTCTGCCTTCAGAGCTGGGCTCCCAGACAGCAGCCACCACTCTCCAACTGCCCAGCTTTGAAGGCAGCACCACCAGCAGTGCAGAATTATGGGTAGCAGTATCACAACCCCGCCTACAATAACCTTGTGACCACCCCACTCCCCCCACCCTTCCAAACTCCTTTTTGGGTCAGGATCCCTACAAGTACAACATCTTGAAATTTCAGATTTAAGCAGCTGGAATCATGAAATTTACTATTTTTAAAATCCTATGTCCATGCAATTGACAAAAGTGGACCCTGACCTTGGTAGGGCCCTACTCATATTCAATTTGTGATCCACTATAACCCCCAGATCCTTTTCATCAGTGCTAACATCTAGCCCAGGCGAGCCGTGTGCCAGAGGTTGCCGACCCCTGATTTATCCAGTTATTCCCTATTATTTGTAGCTGTGCATTTGATTCTTTCTTAAGCTCAGTACTTTGCAGATGTCTGTATTGAATTTCATCTTGTTGATCTCAATTCCAATTCCTCTAATTTATCAAGTTCCCTTTCCACCCAGAGGAAGAGAGCTGAGAAGAGTGGGAGCAATATAGGCAAGGGAGAGAACAGGCCAGCCAGGCCTCCGTTCTCTCTGACCCAAATTTTGAAACTCCAGAATCTCCTCAAGCATCCCCACACCTCTTAGAGACATATGAAACAGGAACTCCTCCCAGCACCTCTAGTTGGTTGACTTGGAAAATGACATTTTGGATTAGAGAGGCAGCAGCAGCAGAGCAGTCTTGACAAACCAGCTGGATTGGTGAGAGATTATAAGTCAACACTGGAAGGCAACCTTGTAAACTGCAAACTCCTTGGGGTAAGGAGTCTGCCTTCCTCTGGGTTTGATACAGATCTAAATACACTGAGAGAACGCAACAGTTGCCCAGTAGCAAAGAATGCATTATTCTTCATGTCCTGGTTATACTCACTGAAAACTGCAGTCTGATTCAGTCTCTGAGACAGTGGATGAAAACACTGACTATTTTCCATGATGTTTAAAATAGCTTCTTCATTAATAAGCACGTCCTCCTCTTTATTAGTATCCCTGTTAGGTTCTTTAAAAAATTAGACAAAACTTGAAGGAGTAATACACATCGGTGTCTCAATATGATAGCAAAACAATTTCTAAAAATCAGTTTGTGGCTGTTAAACATTCAAGTATTTACAAATTATTTTAAAAGACTTCTAAAAAGTTTCTGTGGTTCTATCAACTATGAACATTTTGATCCACAAAACGTCTTTGTGGTGGTGAAAATCCTGCAGATTTTGTGACTTGCTTCACATTCTTTAAACTGCTCAGGTAGCAAAAAGAAAAATTAGCTCCCTAGTCAGGTATGCTACTGACACAGAGAGGACTCAAGTGCATATAAAGAGATGGCACAGCTGGCTCCTAAGGACCCCTGGTGAAGAGTTTACTTTACGGCGTTATAAGGAGCTAAAGTGAGGGCAAAGGTACTGTTTAGTTCAGGCAGTCTATAACGAAGAGTCAAATCCTGCTCGATTTATTCATGCAAAAAGTTCCAATGGCCTAAATATGTGAATGTGTAAGGCTTGGTCCCTAAAATTAATGTCACTGAAAATACTCACCTGTGTTCAGTTTATCTTTGTGCACTTCCACCATATTGGCTGGTGAACATGGAACTACTTTAGGAGAAAGTACCTCTGAATGTAGTGTTAACTCAGCAGAGAACTCCTCTGATCCATTACTGTAGTCCACTGAGCCTGACAATGTTCTATTTAATTAAAAAAAAAATCTTTAAAATAACTATTCAGGTTAGTACAAAAGGTTATAAATCATGGGAAATGGCTAACCACTTACACAGAGAAGTCATTTTGCTTGAGGATTTCCTTAAGTCTCTTTTGAAAGATTTTTTCACTCTCTGTTGTTGGCACAAATCCACGATCTTTAAGATTGTTTTATTAAAAAAAAAAAAGGTTTGTTATTTGGAGCTTTTATTCTGATCTATCAACACAAAGTGACTTGTGTATGACAGCTAGGATGATCGCTTAAATTAGCAACTCACTAATAATCTTTTGAAAAAATACATTTGCTTAAAACTAGTTCAAATTTGAGTATTACAATTGTGATCAGAAACCAAAGAAAGACAGTACAACCATAACCAATGCAGCTATTATTTCTGGAGGGATTCTGTGCCACTGCGCATGTGCAGAATCAATAAACTGTGCATATTTTTAATTTTCTGTGCAGAAAAAGGCTTCTGCCAGAAAGTAGCTGCAGTACTGCCTTTTGCCTCATCCAAGAACAGTCTCATTCACTGCACAACCTTGATTAATTCCAAGAGTACAGTTTTCCCTGTGCAATTAATTTTTAACATGACCAAAACAATGTATTTTTCTCCTAACCTGGTTCTGAGAAATAACTACACTGTTTTAACTGAAACGTCACCAAAAAAAGAAAAATCAGTCTTAGACAGACACCCAAAGCCTGGAAAACATCAGTCCAAATGGTTTAAGTCTGAAAGTTATAAGCAACTGAATATAGGGTATTATAATGGAAAGTATCAGGCAACCTTAACTTTATTATACACAGCACAGGCAGCAACCTGTGCTGTGTATAATATATTCTGTTAATTAATATGATTTTGAATCAGATCTTCCATATTTTAAAGTACAAACATTGGATAATGCTCTTTCAATAAAATAAAAACAATAAATCTCAAAAAAACTGAAACTTAATACATTAACTTCAGCTCTGTATCCTGTTCACCTCTCCTAATAAAATGTTCTATAGACAAACTGCACATCACTGTACACTTCATTTACCTTGTGAATCAGATGGACTAATCTGAGACGATTCATTCTTCTCTCTCCGGCGCTGTTTTTCATCTTCCCATATAGCTTGCAAACCAGGGTTCCTGCCAATCTGGGCTGGAATATGCCAGAATACATCAAGGAAAGGTTGTCAGGGTGAAGAAACAAATTCTTTAAATAACTATGACAATGGCATATTGTTCCACTAATAGCTATTGCTACATCAGTCTGCTGCTGTTCATTGCAAGTCATACCTTACCTAGACATACTGGTATAATGCAAAGTTCTGGCATAATTCCTCTGTTTATTCCCTAGTACCCCTTGCTTTTGAAGTCTCTTACTACTTAGTTGTGTGGACAAAAGCATAGCTTTTTTTGGCACCCATGCCAATGTTAATTCAGCAGTCATTAAACAAGATGCAGAAGAATCAAAATAACTGGAATTTTACATCCTTTTCTTACAGGCCAAAAAAGCCTACTGAGCCTTGTTACCGAGATTCTGCGTTGTTCCTGCGATGCTTGGCTAATCTTCTAATCACCTGCTTTGTCCTCTCTCCAATTTCCATTTTACAGTTCTTGTTTATCATAGCGTTTTGTACTGCTGCCCATCACTAGAGTATCTGAGCACCTTATTACACCTCTGCCTCAATATAACGTGACTTGATATAATACAAATTCAGATATAAGGCGGTAAAGCAGCGCTCTGGAGGATCAAAATTCGATATAACGAGGTTTCACCTATAACACGGTAAGATTTTTTTACTTCAGAGGACAGCGTTATATCGGCGCAGAGGTGTATTTATATTGCATGCAGTATATAAGATGCCTCAATCAGGATTTCAGCCATATTGTGCTAGGCATTATAATAATATGACAATATAAATCCCTGCCCTGAAGAGAATTACATACAGAATAATTAGCAATTCACCTTCAACATCCAATCGATTTAAAATATCAGCAGCTACTGCATCCACCTCCAATTCGCAGGTACTCTGTGGTTCAACACCATCTAATATTAAAGAGCTGTAATAAAATAAATATCACACAGTCAGATGAGTTAATTTGATGATAATTTTTCTTGTGAAATTTTTAAAATAACTCTCTCTCTTACTTGGAGTGGCAACCAAAATACTTGCAGGGAAAAAATTACTATGCTAATTCAGTCAAGGTAACTATCAGTTATTATTGCCACTCACTATCAGTTTTTAAAATCAAGAAACACATACCTATTTCTAATTTGGATACATTCAGGTCTCCAAATACCAAGGTCATTTTTCGAGGAGGAAGCGAAGATGCCATTTCTGAAATACTGTGGCAGTGACACTTTAAAATGGATTTCAAATGTGAAAATAACTGGGTACATATTTGAATAGAATTTGCTTTTAATAAGAGAATATTCTTACTGCTAATTTCTTTCTGGGATGCTGATTGCACTTAGA
The DNA here is from genome assembly GCF_025201925.1 of Gopherus flavomarginatus. Classification (NCBI taxonomy): domain Eukaryota; kingdom Metazoa; phylum Chordata; order Testudines; family Testudinidae; genus Gopherus; species Gopherus flavomarginatus. Next base: position 131,355,920 of record NC_066620.1, on the reverse strand, counting down.
ACAGAGAGTAACTCCTTTTTACATGCAGATTAGGCAGAGGAGCAGCTAGTAAGCAGCTCTCATTGTGTCACCTTTCATCTAGAGTAACACTATTCCCTCCATTGCGCTCTCATCAGTTTGGACACAATCCATGTTGGTGGAATCCAGAAGCCAGAAAGGAATTAGCAGTAAGAAAACTCTCCTTTCTGGGTCAGAGTTCTATAGTGCAAAACAGGTAGGGACTGGTTCAGCATTTTCCATTAATGTAAAGAAAAACAATGCAAAAGATGCCCTATTTCCCAAACCCCATATAAATAAACTGCTTCTCTGGGATAATGTAACAAGAAACAATCAAGTAAAAAGAAACTACCAGGGCCTCAAACCAACTAAACAAACTAAGGACTCCTGGCTAGGAAAAGGTCTACTGTGAGATCAGGAATGGATCCTGTTATTGCCTGATGGTTTGGACACTGCAGCAGAACATGTCCACTTTCCTGGTGTGCCTTTTATTGAACAGATCTATTTGGATAAGGCCCCACAAAGCCACTTGCAACTGGAATATGCCATTCTCCAAGACACATTGCCTGAGTGAATTCTCTGATGAATGAGCCAGTCTACTTGTATATTTTCTTTCTCGGGCGCAAAGAGAGCCTTGATTAATCTTACCTCACAATGGACTTGTGAGGCCTAACTCAATGTTTCCAATACTCTCTGAAAGCCTAAGATAGAAGTTACTGCATAACTGACGGCTACCAAAGCTCAAGAAGCTATGATATGTCATAGATACAAGCTGCTAGTTGTCCATACTTGAAAGCTGCCCTGGAAATCATTATCTGGCATTTACAAATATAGAACCTGAAGGAAATGCTTGGCCCTGTTACAAAAGCAGTAAGAGCAGAAATGCTACTGACCTCTCAAAAAACCATCTAAGAGAACATTGCTTCTTAATGATCATATCCATGGCAATATGACCATAGAAGAAATGTGAATTTCTTAAACACCTCAAACATATTAGCTGTATAGTCAGCATACAAAATACTAAGGAGTAAAGACTTAGAGTTGACAAATAAACTGATATTTGCACCCATTTCCCAAGAGAAAATATTCTAGGAAGCAAAGGTCATCATTGCTTTACTGAAATGTTCTCTGAAAACTATTCACCTCAGATTCCATCTGTTGAACTCCACCTTAAAAAGAGCCAGCAGCCTAGAAGGTTCAAGGAAATGTGAACAAAAGCTGGTTCACATACAAACTCCCTTCTGATAAAGTCATACTCAGATAGCCTATGAAGATCGGCTCTGCTGAGGCGCAATTAAGACAACTTCTTTGCAGGAATTCTTGCTCCTCTCTCCCTGAAACAAAATTCTAGAAAAGGCCTCATTTATAAAGGTATAAAACACTGAGGTAGCATCTCTTCCTTATCCTGATTCTATATTGTAGAGAAGAAGGAAGGGGAGTCCACCAACAGGTCCTTCCAAATCCAGTGTGAGAAAGTTCAGCTGGTCTGAGTCCCCCAAAGTGCAAGCTCCTAGGTGAAGGGCATGGAAGCTATGGCTCAGTGCTCTGACATGTCATCAGAAAAGTCACTTCAGAACGCAGGCCTGAGCCACAGCAGAGGGGGTCTGCTAAAGTAGGCTGAAGGTGTGCTTTTAAACCAGTGCAACTTTTTGCCCTCTCCTCTTGTACCCTGAGCTCATGCTACCTCCCCACGCCAAAAACAACAAGGCCTGCAAGTAAAAAAAACAACAACAAGCTTTACTGCTCCAGAAGGCAGAGACTGCAATATGTTCTTTTTGTTAGGAGACAGGAAAAAGATTGAGGAGAGAAAAGGGGAAGTCTGTGAAGTTAGCTGAAGGTTATCAAAATGTGAACTTGTCATTGGCTGCTATTTGGTCTAATTTTCTTGAGAGAAGCTACACATCTGTTTGTGCCAGCAGAACTGGGACCCAGAAATAGCACTTCTACACACTTTATGAACTGCTTTGGAATACCTAATCCATGAATTTGTTATCAGTAGCACGATTACAAAGGCAACAGTAGTCATTAAGCACTAGCTCCTTAATAAAAGCATGGGAAACCAAATACCTTGCTTTGGGAGGGCTATTTATATAGCAAACAGACGTGAAGCTATAGCCACGTTACCACTGTCACCTATATTCCTCTTCCACTTTTAGAGAAATAATCTTGGTTAAAATATCACTTATTTCCTTATTTTGGGGAAATATCCTGGGATCTAAAATAGAACTCCATTCAACTCTTCTCTAACTGATGTAAAGATGCATGTTAAACAGCTCATCTGAAAAAGGGAATATCCTCTTAATAATATATTGTAGTCTCTATTCTTGGTATGTACCAGACAACAGTTCTAAACATTTTAAGCCAAATACACCAGTGGACGGGAACCTAGAAAGTGACCCTTGATACAGACTGTTTACCATTATGCACATGACAACATTATCTCCTATCACTTGGAAGAAATGCATAACTTCCAGTTTTTTTATTTTAAAAAGAACATACAATAGATAACTCTACAAATAGATTTTAAAGAGAGACAACAAAAGAACAGTCTCTGCTTTGGCAGCAATATAAAAAGAGAACATCCCAAGCATGAATAGATTTCCAAATAACTACAAATTCCCTTCCATACAACTTTTAGTAGAATGGACAGTTACTTAAAGAAATATTTGAGATTTCAGCAATATGAGAAGTTTATCTAGGATTTACAAGTGTTCTGTATTTTCCCTTTAAATAGACAGAGTCAAACACAAGTTGCAGGTCTGTAACTTCTTGTTTCAAATAATGAATTCCTGATGGTTCTAAAAAGGATGACCTCCACACTTCAGATCCACATCAGACCTCAGCATAATTGCCGATTTCATCATTTAAACAAAGCTATAATGTTGAAGATAAAAGTAATAATGATAACATTTCCCCTTCATTAATTTTGCTATCCTTTAAAATGAAGCATAAATGAATTTACAACACTGTATCTAAAAGTTTGTCATGCTGATATGAGTACCAGTTAGTAGCACTCTCTTTTCTTATGGGGCTATTATGGATGCCAATTAACTAGTTACACCATAGTATTTGAGATGAATGCTTTCCCCACTGCATTTTTAAATTCAGTTATGAATTGTAGTAAGTACATCAGGACTATTAGTCTTTTCAGAACTTTGTAAATCAAATGGAACAGTCAAGTGGCTTGGTATTAATACATTTGGTACAAGTTTAATAAAATGAAGAGGACAGAGGGGAGACTGCATACTTCATTTGTTACATACCCAGACCTAGCATCAGTGATTGAAAACCAATTTATTCTTTCATTATGGCTTAAACATTAAAGAAAAAAAGAGTGTATCACAGAATATCAGGGTTGGATGGAACCTCAGGAGGTCATCTAGTCCAACTCCCTGCTCAAAGCAGGACCAAGCCCCAACTAAATCATCCCAGCCAGGGCTTTGTCAAGCCTGACCTTAACCTCTAAGGAAGGAAATTCCACAACCTCCCTAGGTAACCCATTCCAGTGCTTCACCACCCTCCTAGTGAAAAAGTTTTTCCTAATATCCAACCTAAACCTCCCCCACTGCAACTTGAGACCATTACTCCTTGTTCTGTCATCTGGTACCACTGAGAACAGTCTAGATCCATCCTCTCTGGAACCCCCTTTGAGGTAGTTGAAAGCGGCTATCAAATCCCCTCTCTTTCTCCTCTTCTGCAGACTAAAAAAATCCCAGTTCCTTCAACCTCTCCTCATAAGTCACATGCTCCAGCCCCCTAATCATTTTTGTTGCCCTTCTCTGGACTCTTTCCAATTTTTTCACATCCTTCTTGTAGTGTGGGGCCCAAAACTGGACACACTACTCCAGATGAGGCCTCACCAATGCAGAATAGAGGAGAATGATCATGTCCCTCCATTTGCTGACAATGCCTATACTTATACAGCCCAAAATGCCATTAGCTTCTTGGCAACAAGGGCACACTGTCTACTCATATCCAGCTTCTCGTCCATTGTAACCCCTAGGTCCTTTTCTGCAGAACTGCTGCCTAGCCATTCGGTCCCTAGTCTGTAGCAGTGCATGGGATTCTTCCGTCCTAAGTGCAGGACTCTGCACTTGTCCTTGTTGAACCTAAGATGATTTATTTTGGCCCAATCCTCTGATTTGTCTAGGTCCCTCTGTATCCTATTCCTACCCTCCAGTGTATCTATCACTCCTCCCAGTTTAGTGTCATCTGCAGTAGTATTCCAATCAAATGATTAAAGTTCTTCTGATGGTTAAATTATTTTAAAAAGTAGGAGGGAGATACTTGGTTATCATACTGTCAGCATCAAAAGGGGGTCTGTTTTTATTAGGTTAATTGCTGCTAACAGAAAGGTCAAAAATAATTGTTAAATTATCTCTCCCCGACCCATTCTGGGATGTTGCAACTCTGAGTTTCAAATTATCCCCCAATTCCACATTTTAAATATGCAATCCCATACACATACAAACACACACACACCATTGTGCACATAAACCTTTCAAAGCTATGTATAGTAGTCATCAATATTTTGATTAAGGCAAAATAACCATACTGCTCTTATCAGGTTTGCTCTATAATCAGCTATAGAAATATCCCTCATCAAAGGCTCTTAAGCAAAGTAAGCAGTCATGGATGAGAGGGAAGGTCCTCTCATGGATCAATAACTGGTTAAAAGATAGGAAACAAAAGGGTAGGAACAATTGTTCAGTTTTCTCAGTGGAGAGAGGTAAATAGTGTGGTCACCCAATGATCTGTACTTGGACCAATGCTGTTCAACATATTCATAAGTGATCTGGACAAAAGGATAAACAGTGAAGTGGCAAAGTTGGCAGACAATACAAAATTACTCAAAATAGTTAAGTCCAAAGCTGACTGAGAAGAGTTACAAAGGGATCTCACAAAACTGGGTTACTGGGCAACAAAATGGCAGATGAAATTAAATGCTGATAAATGCACACTGGAAAACATAATCCCAACTATACATACAAAATGGTGGGGTCTAAATTCGCTGTTACCACTCAAGGAAGAGATTGTGGGGTCATTGTGAATAGTTTTCTGAAAAGATCCACTTAAGTACAGTGGTAGTCAAAAAGCTAAGAGAATTGTAGGAACCATTAGGAAAATGACAGATAAGAAGAAAGAAAATATAATTATAAATCCATGGTACACCCTCACCTTGAATATTCGTACAATTTTGATTGCCTCACCTCAAAAAAATATATTAGAACTGGAAAAAGTACAAAAGACAACAAAAATTATTGGGGATATGGAACAGTTTCCATATGGAAGAGAGATTAAAAAGACTGGGACTGATCATCTTAGAAAAGAGAACACTAAGGAGGGATATGATGGACGTCTATAAAATCATTAATTGTGTGCAAAAAGTGAATCGGGTAGTGCTATTTACCCCTTCACATAACACACGAACCAGTGGTCACCCAATGAAATTAACAAGCAGCAGGTTTAAAACAAACAAAGGAAGTACATTTTCATTCACAGTCAACCTGTTGCCAAAGGATGTTGTGAAGGCCAAAAATATTACTGGGTTAAAAACAGAATTAGATAAGTTCATGGAGGATAGGTCTATCCATGGCTATTGGCCAGACTGGAAATGAATGCAATCCCATGTTCTGGGTGTCCCTGAGCCTCTGACTGCCAGAAGGTGGGAGTGGACAAGAGGGGATGGATCACTCGATAATTGCCCTGTTCCGTTCATTCCCTCTGAAGCATCTGGCACTGGCCACCACTATTGGAAGACAGGATACTGGACTAGATGGATCACAGGTCTCACCCCGTATGGCCATTTTTATGTTTATGTTAATGTAAGATACTTTCTCAGTTAAGGGGCTGGGCACACTTTCTGAAAGATTCTCAAACTCTGTTACTCACACAGTCTCTAGACTGTAAATCAAACTGAGTAGTTTATCACATTACCACTAATCCAGTAAATTGACTATGAAATCTTATGTCAGATATAATTAAATTTTTATGTGGTTAGAAGTGTTTCTTGGTATCTGAGCATAGCTCTCTAAGAAAATAATACAATTTCTGTTAAAGAGAAAGAAGAGGAATTTCAAATTTAAGACTGATGTTCTGTCCTTAACCCAGGTTCACGGCAGGAAAGGCCCTTCAGATATCATAATGATGCAGAAAAGGCAGAATCAATAAATATTACTGTGCTGTATTTGGAAAGAAGCTGGATGATATATTAACAACTTACAGTGATAAATATTACCTATTCCAAAAGTAACTGGGAAACAGTTAAACAGAAAATGCTAAGGTTTAAACATTTTTAAAATATGCAGAAACCAATAATTTGCACCAAGAGTTTTAAAAATTGACTGAGTAACACTCTCATCCATTGATGTTGATATTTAACAAATTTTAGAATACTGAGCTAGCTTCAGAGGACTGGAAAAAATGAATTTTTGCCAATTTTAATAAGAATAAACAGGATAACTTATGTAACCAGGATGGATACTTTATATCAGAGTGAATAAATCATTGATTTTAATCATGATTTAAATCAGGAAGCAGGAAACCTTGATTTACATCTTTGCTTTAAATCTTGTTTCGCATTTGTAGTTTTTAGTTATTTTTCAAGAGGCAAGCATTACGGGGGTCATTCAAGGCAGCAACTAAACACTACCAGGTTGAATGCATCACAAAGACACACTACTGTGACACATTGTCAAAATACTTCTTCAAAGCCTCCCCGATTCAAATAGCCCCCTTAATTGCCCTGATATCTGACTGCTTAAAATCAGCAGCCAACCGATTCATCTCATCACTCTACCCCTAGGAAAACATTTCCCCCTTTGCTTTGCAAATGTTATGCGATGCACAGTAGGCTGTTATGACCATCGGAATATTTTCCTCGGTGAGGTCTAACCTGCCAAAAAGACAGGGCCAGTGATTTTTTAATCTGCCAAAGGCACATTCAACAGTCATCCGGTGCCTGTTATTGAAGCATTCTTTGCTTCTGTCTCGGTTCCGCCTTACTTCCATGAGCCATGGGAGCAAGGGGATGGTGGCGTTTCGCAAGATCATTATGGGCATATGCCCATCCCCCAAAGCAATCTTCTGGAAAGAAATCCCAGTGTGCAGCTTTCTACATAGTCCAGTGTTCCTAAAGATGCATGTATCTTGAATTTTCCCTGAACAACCCGCATTGATGTCTGTGAAATGGCCCTGGTGATCCACCAGTGCCTGCAAGACCGTGGAGAAGTAGCCCTTTTCAGTTGATGTATCCATCACAAGATGGTCTGGCCCCAAAATTGGGATCTGCATTCCATCTATTGCCCAGCTACGGAATCCCATTGCTGCAACACTATCAATTATTTCATGCACATTACCCAGAGTTACAGTCCTTCATAGCAGAAGGCGATTAACAGCCCAGCACACTTTCCAACCGAAACTGATTTGTGACTGACTGGTAGCAGTCTGGATTTGCTAGCTTCCACACAGTAATCACCACTCGCTTTTCCACTGTGAGGGCAGCACTCATTCTGGTGGTCCTTGTGCTGCACAGCAGGGGCAAGTTCTGCACACAGTTCCAGAAAAGTGGCTTTGCGCATCCAAAAGTTCTGCAGCCACTGCTTGTCATCCCATACATGCATCATGATGTGTGCTCACTACTCAGAGCTTGTTTCCCAAGCCCAATACCAACAGTCCACCATGTGCAGCTGGTCTGTGAATTCCAGCAGCAATCTTGAATTGTTTCTTTCCATTACACACAGCAGGGCAGGCACCACAGAGTCTCTTTCTATTTCCCAGCTCATGAAATACTGCAGGACTAGCTATAATGCGTTCTTATGCTCATCACCAGACTGGTCACCAGTTCAGGATCCATGCTTTCAGGCAGAGATCACGGGCATACAATTTAGAAGGCCATTTAAAAACGGCATGAAACTAAGTCAGAAGCTCATGGAACGACGGGATGGAAAGAACTGCATCACTGGAAAGTGAGCATGTCTGTGTGATGCATTGCGATTCAATCTGAGATCTCCCAGTGGCAGAGAGTGGCCAGTTGCATCATGGGTAGCTATCCCACTGTGCAACGCTCTCTTTGTCGATGCAAGAACACCGACTGGGGATGGGCTCCGCTGACAAAAGGAGTGTTGTGTGGACATGCACAACAGATGTAATTAAAGCAGCATATGATAGTCAACGTAACCATTTGACTTAGTACTGTACAAAACTCTGATTAAAAAATTAGAACTATACAAAAATCGATGCAGCACATATTAAATTGATTTAAACTGGCTAACTGATAGTTATTGGAACAATTTATATAAATACGTTTTGGATCTTTCATCACTTGTAGTCTTCAAATCAAGATTGGATGTCCTTCTAAAATGATATGCTTTAACTTAACCAGAAGTTCTGGGCTTGATGTAGGTATCACTTGATAAAATTCTATGGCCTGTATTATGCAAGCCAGAATAGATTATTATAATAGTGCCTTCGGGCCTTAAACTCTATGAATCTGAGTGATGGACAGAGTGCTTGATCTTATTATGGATTTTTGTGGCTGTTTTCACCAGAAGAATTTTTTTTTTTTTTAAATGGGAAAATTTTACTATTTACTCTCCTGCCAATCTGGGTGCTCAGAATAACTAAGTAATCTCAGCCCAACTAAACTAGAGTCTTGGGAAGAAGTAACATAAAGACAATAGATGATAAACCAAGTTGAGGTTAACAAGAAGAGTAGATTCAATTTCAAAATATTTAAAATTTTAAAATGATGGGTGTGATGCTGCATCTTACACCACATGAGAGCCAAAATTCACAGGGTTAACACTAAATTTAAATTATAGACAGCAGATAAGCAACAGTTAGGAGATCTTCAGAATTCCCTGATAAATCAAGGTCTCCTGCTATGGCTCAATTTTATTTAAGCACAGATTTCTAGTCTAAAGCAGTGGATATGTATCATAGATCTTGCCATTTCCATCTTCTTTATACTTTAATGTATGCATATAGATATAGGGCAGTATACTACATTGGGATTTTAATGGGACACTATAAGCTTTTTTAAGCTCCAAAGTATATCATCCTCCAAAATAAATCCCATTCGACATACCTGGATCATTCTGTGATTAATCAGACTGCCACAGGATTATCACAATTTCTATTAAAACCAAAACTGTAGAACAAGTTTTCCAGACAGTTACACTTCCAGAAAAAGTAGATGTGCAGGGTCAGTTCCTAACTATTATCACTTACACAAGGTGCCACCAGCAAGCACTGAAAATGCTCTCTGATCACTGGTCCAGGACCATTGCTTAGAAAACTTTATTAGACATTAAAGTATTTATAATGGGTTGGCAAATTGTTTTTAGTTCTGGCAGGTTTTGAAATATAAGACCTTGACATTTTTCAGCATCTCCTATTTCAATTTTTTTTCTCAAAATTTGCAGTATTATTTGTTGTTAGTTAAGTAAAACTTCAATGGTTCAACAAGACTTAAAGAGTGGATTTGTGTCTTTGTGCAAGGTGAACTACTGCAAAGTCTAAAGGTTTCTCAAGTCCACTGCTGCTGTTATTATGCACAATTCCTCTTTCCAAGTCCAAGAAACGCTGCAAAGGCACACCTGAGTTAAGTGGAGAAAATATCAAACTATCTTTATCACATTACATAAATAGGTCTTTGTACTTCCTGATGAAGAATCTCCTAATGAGGAACTGCTTATTGCATCAACAGCAGCATGGGACTCTAGCTGCCTCTCAAATGACTTCGTCCTTTTACAGCAGTTCCCACTTCTAGAAAATACTAACTTTTTGAATTTTGTTGAAATACTGAAAAATTTCAATAGCTGACATTCAATACATATTTTTTCAGTATCTTTAGTGATATAAATACTTTAGAATGAAATTATTCCGATAGAGTGTGAAAGACACTTTAAAAATTATTTTTGCATAAAGCCATTTGAAATCTAGGTGTCTACATTTTTTAAATGGCATATACCTTTAGTTTAAGCTGTAAGGTAAGAATTGAAAGTGGAGGTAAGGTATGATAGAAATCAGAGCAGTGTGATTTTCTGTTTAATATCTCACAGACTCAGAACTAAAGCTAAATACTCTTGTTTTTCCAATGGTGTATTGCACTACTTCTCAACCATGGGTTGCCAACTCCTGGAAAGGGAGGCGGGGGAGAGTGGGTAAAAAGTCAGCAAGGGCAACAAGGAGTCCTGTGAGGCTTTGAACAAATTTTTACAGCTCTAAAGCAGAAGAAATAAAAGTTTTGAGAATAACTTCTGGACAACCAAAACTTCAAAGTTTGTGAGGTCAAATTTAGTAGCGGTAGGAGTAATTGTATTATACAGACTTACTGAATCATTTTTTACTCTTGCTATTATAGAAAACGTCAGGGAATTGTGAAAATTTTTGACTTTGTATAAGGGCCACCAATCTGTAAAGGAGGAGAAAGACGGGTATATAGTATTCATTAATATATGTAGTGGTTAGTGAAATATCAGAAGTAAACATGGTTACTAGTTCTTCCACCAGCAGTGATACTTTGAAATTGGTGCAGGACTTAAAAATAGCAAGTCATTGACCTCAGATCATTATCATGTTTAGTTCTTGGCCAGATGAAAAACCCTCAGATTCAATCATCTACACTAAAAAATCCGTATGGCTGGCTTTACTAACTAAGCAGAAAGCACAAATCTTTTTTCTAGGTGAAGATATGCCCCCTGACAAGATAGATCTGCAAATAAGGGAATAGCAAGATCTGTATGACCTGTATTGGGTTCACATATCATGACTCCGTTGCCAGTTTGGAGGCATTATTACAGCAAAGCTCTGTCATTTTTATTTTTCTTTCAAAATTTCTGCTTTAAAAAGGAAGAAAGAAAACTTGTGCACCTAAAATCTGTTCCACCAGAATGAGGAATACTCTTGAAAAACTACATCTGGAGCAGAAGATTCACTATTTTTGGCACTTGTGGCCAGCTTCTAAAATCTGAAGACTCTTGTGTTTTACATGTCACATTCCTTGGATAGACTGACTGATGACCGAGATCAGTAACCACTGTATTTTGTTTTCCTGTGACACAGAAAATTTGCAGGGCTTTGAGATGCCCTTCCAGTCAATTCAGCTTATTTCTTCCAGAAGTCTTGGTTTCCCTATCACCAACTGCTGATCAGGACTGCCAGTTTCCAGGGTTACTGAATCTTTGATCCCTTTGTAGCCTTCTTGAAGGTACTCCACTTAGGTACCTTTTCAGGCCTCTAACAGTCAACTTTCTCCGGGGAGGATCCCACAATCCTTTCTCTTCAGACCAGGGACTTAGGCTGCAGATTCCTGCAGTTCACTGCGATTATCTCAGCAGGTCTGACTTTAGTACAGGCCTTTTATTTCTGAACCTGCATTTCTGTTCTCTCAGGGGAAATGACAGAGTTAGCCAGTGACCAGCCAACTTTTATAAAGCAAAGTATTATTATTGCAGACTAAAAGCATTACAGAGATCACACATCTTAAAAAAAACAATAAACAGCTTATGCAAGTGTAGCTTACCGCGCAGTCATCTGTCTTCCATATGGAGACTGCTAGGATTTAAAGTACTTTACATACTCCACATGGTCTGCCTCTCTTGGTCACAAGTCTAATGTCAGTTCTTGGATTGAGGATGAGTGACCCGCTTCCTGAGAAGAGCAGTCTCTTTATACAGTTTACAGTGCTTTGTATGCAGGCCTATTGAACCAAGTCAAACCAGTATATGCTATTTCCCAGGACAGAGGGTGTAAGGGCAGGGCAGGAGTGACACTTCTGCAGAATTGTTACCTGCATTAGGGATGTACATTAATTATCAGCCCAGTGTTTTTAGTTCCTCCAGGAAAACTTTTAGCTCCCCTATTTAGTCAGGAATACAATCACTAAATAAAGATATGTATAACATTTATAAAGTTGATACAATAGTCTTTAAACATTCCATGTGTCTATCGCATCTTTCACAAGGACAATGGCCAATGATTTGTCCTGTGATCTGATTAAAATGCATAAGGATGGATGCATAAGGAATAAGCTGAATTGGCAGAGAATTTTTGTAAAAGCTCTCAATTCTTGAATGTGTGCATTTAATAGATCTGAATAGTTGACAATCCTAGACCCCTAGCACCACACTTGCACTGTAGCAAGTGGTTCTCCAAAGTCAAGGAGTGATGGATCCCTGGCACTGAACTTGGTCAGCCAGGACTAATCCAGTGACTGTGGTGCTACTTAAACCAGGCAACTAGATGCTATAGTGAGTGGATCTCCAAAGTTGATGCTGGATTTACAGATGGCCAGTCTTAGTCAACCAAACCTAAAGAGGCTCATACATCAACAGGAATGTGAGGTGGCTCTTCCACTTTTGTGGGTTCAGATGATCTCTGAGGCGCTGCAGGCACCTGCCTTTCTTCTCTTCGGAAAAGCGGACTAATGATAGATAAAAATAGCCCTCAAAGGGCAGAAATAAAAAAAAATGAAAGAAGAAATATTGAGAACATCACATATGATTCAAGCTCACTGCACCATAAAGGATTAGAAGGAACTGAAGAATGGTTGACATCACTCCCTTTATACCCTCAAAATCCTTCATCCTGTGAGGAGGGAGAGATGAGTGGCACCAACACAGTCCTCATCAGAAGATTCTGGAAGCTCACACCACAGGTACCTTGATCCATACAAGTAGGAATATGCAGAAGCCACTCAAAGAGGATTGAAAGGAAAGGAATGATCTCAAGCTTTCTGAAAATGTGAGCAGATACAAGATCTGTGAAAAAGTTTAGAAGGTGGCTCAGGGAATGAATCTGCTGTGGTATATTAAATAGCTCAAAGCAGCACAAGGTATTTTCCACTCTCTTTTTCATCTTCCTTTTCTGGAGAACACACAAACACACACTTCTGTAAAGCTGTTGCAACCATCTTTACAAGCAACTGACTAAAGAGTGGGAAACTCATGGAAGACTAGAAGAGTGCAAGAGACCTTGAAGCTCTGCATGGTTGCTGCTGTCTTTAGGAAACAGCAGCTAAGTGGTAATTACAAAAATGTGAATTTATCAATGAAGAGGTAAATATTCTCTGAAATAACTTTTTATTTGATCTTTAATCAAATGCCAATAATTGGAAAGTTTATTTTAAAAATAACTGACACCTGAATTTTACATTTGCATTTCAAGTTTTATACTACAATGAGTTTTTACAACCAAGTAACAAAATCCTGAAAAAAAGATGATGGTTAAATGAGTCCTTGTCATACAAAACTAAAGTAAAACAAAATTATTACCTATGTTATGACTAATTTTTGCATTCTTTGCACAAAGAAAAATGGCATACTGGGATAATTAAAATTAAACACTGGAATTCAGAGGTCATTCAGGATGAATATATTTAACTGCCTGTAAGCTTCTGTCTTCTCTACATATTAGCGTGTTTTTTTTTTAAAGTTGTTTAGACATGCTGACCTTGGTATTTCATCCTCTTCCCATCGAAAAAAAGTTCCAGTAATGGAATTTTCTGGCAAATGATCTTTGTAACATCCAATTCCACCTAAAGTATCATCTAAAACCAGAAACACATAAGAAAGCACGTTAGTTTTACAATACTTTACATTTTTATTTGCAGTTATAGGTTTGCACTAGCAATACGAATGCTTTGAAAGAAGGAAAGAAATGTTTTACAACATAGACTTCAAAAAGGAATCATACTACCCTTTACCTTACTCATAATTTCTCTACCTATGAATAGATTCATGTGGACACACACTAAAAAAGAAAAACAAATATTCACAGCATATGATGAAATCATTAAAATTAAAGCTGTAAACTACTTTTCTTTTTTGCTTTTTAAGTGCGCTTCCAGGGAAATTATTTGTCATCTCTGATCTAACTTCCCTAAAGATTCCCAAATGCCTGAGGTCTCAGCCAAGCTCTCAATAGAAATCAGATACCAGATAAAACTCTAAACATTACTTAGCACTTTTCATCTGTCTTATGCCCTGAACGGAAAGAGAATACACAATGTATTCCAGATGTGGTGTCCATAACAGTAAGTAGAAATCTGCAGTGAAAGCAGATGGTGTCTGACCTGCAGATAAAGAAAGGCCTGTATTAATTTGCTCAGAGGTTTCAGTTTAAGGAATTGTGCTCCAGGGTCAAGTTGAGGGAAGTGCCCTCTGAAGATTTACTACCTCCCCTTGGTCTCCTTCTGGAACTTAACTCTTCAGAGGAAGGACAATGAAGCACACACAAGGCAGTGGCACTAGAAGCAATAGTTTTGCTTTTTGACAAAAGCAAAAATACACTCTAAAAAGAGTAGGCAAGTCTCCCACTTCCACACTAAAGATCAGCTTGGATTTGGGATTTTCTCAACTTTTATTGGCTTGTGGCACACACCAATAGTTTTTTTTTAATTCAATTTATAGCCTTCAACAACAAAATCTTCCATATTTGTTGACAAAGATATATTACTGATCTAGGAGACAAGTGTCAGTCTCTAGGGTAAATATATACTTAGATGAATGTAAATACTTTTTTCTTCTCCAAAATTAGTTGCATGTTCACTGATACTCACCATGCATCATTTAGAGAAACAGCTTCATACACATTTTCAAATACACACACAATAGAACTCAGTAAGGATTTATGTTTTAAAGGTATAGTACTGAATCTGCTGAATAAGTATTTAATAAACATTTTACCTGTAGACTACGTACTAGGAAAAAGAATTTTATTTTGAAAATGTATTTTCTTGAAACAATAATGGTTTTAAAGCATTCTTGCCCCTATTTTTTTTTTTTTAAAACAACAACATCCATTTGCAAATAAATGAAATAAGTAAGGGTCACTTTCAGTAATAACCCAATCTGTGTCTATTTTAAAGAAGTTATTTGTGAAGATTTAGGGGCACCCCTATAGTCCTCTTTCCACTCCAGGAATAAAGTCTAGCCCCTACAGCAGAGGTGGGCAAACTTTTTGGCCCGAAGGCCATATCTGGGTAAGGAAATTGTATGGCGGCCCATGAATGTTCAAGAAATTGGGGGTTGGGGTGCAAGAGGGGGTGAGGGCTCCAGCTGGCGATGCGGGCTCTTGGGATGGGGCCAGGAGGTTGGGGTGAGGGTGGAGGCGTGAGGACTCTGGCTGGGGATGCAGGCTCTGGGGTGCAGGAGGGCAGGACCGAAGGGTTCGGAGGGCAGCATGGGGCTTAGGGCAGGGGCAGGGGGTTGGGGCACTGGAGGGAGTCAGAGGTGCAGGCTATGTGCAGCATTTACCTCAAGCAGCTCCCGGAAGCAGTGGCATGTCCCCCCTCTGGCTCCTACATGGTGGCATGGCCAGGCGGATCTGCTGTGCACTGCCCCATCTGCAGGCTCCGCCCCTGCAACTCCCATTGCCCGTGGTTGCTTGGGGGAGGAGCAGCGTGCGGAGCCCTCTGGCTGCCCCACATGTAGGAGCTGGAAGTTGGACATGCTGCTGCTTCCGCGAGCATACGTGGAGTGGAGCAAGCCCTGGACCCTGCTCCTCAGCAGGAACTTGAGGGCCTGATTTGGCCCCCGGGCTGTAGTTTGCCCATCTCTGCCTTACAACAATGTCTGAGAAACCCTAGGGTTCATAGCAAAAGAGGAAACTCAACTCCTGAAGACTCTGGGTCTTCAGCAGGTATGGGAGAGGGCACTGTCCCCCTCACTAATATATCCCAGTGAGAAGGAGGGAACAGACATACCTGCTTCCTCCAGATATATGCAGGCAAGGTCTGAGAATACCACTTTGTCCCTCACCATGGATCTGCCTATTTAGCAATCACACTTCCAAAATGGTACAACTGTCTGAGTAGTAGGACTACCTGTGTAAATCAGCCATCTTGGTTTGATTCCCACAAGCACAATTAGGTACAGAACTGATATTGGATTTCCTAGTCCCTGCCAGGACAATCTGTGGTACTGCCCACAAGGGAAGAAGAAACGGGCATGTGCTTCATTTGGCTACCCCCACTCTCCCCTTCCAACCTCTCCTCCATTCAGGAACTAGATCTCTCAAACTTAAAGATGGGAGAGAAATTAAGGGGCTAGCCTGACACAGTTGTTTTTTGTTCACCCTTCCAGGTGATAGACTAAAAATAGCAGACCTGACAAGGAACTGAGAGGCTAGGCAGAGCCTGTTTGAAGCAAGAGGCAGAGAAAGAGATTAGAGCCCTGAAGACTTGTTTCCACAGGTAATGAAACTTGCCACAACTTTTAACCCACCTACAAGCCAAGTGTGACATCTGAATGTTGTTTTCCTCTCCCCACATTTAGACAAGTAGACCTCTGAAGGGAGGACAGAAGAGAGTGTTCCCTACATCTAAGTTCCCTGTAAGCTGCGCAGCCGTGGAGCAGGCTACCAAGGGCCACACAGGTGGGGAGAGGTGCCCCTCCCCCAGCCGGGCCCAGCCAGCCCTGTCAGAGCAGCTGCCGCCATGGAGAGGTGCCCCTCCCCCGGCCCAGCCCAGCTGGAGCTACCACATCAGTGGAGAGGCGCCTCTCCCCCGGCCCAGCCCCACCAGAGCTGCCACGGCCGGGGAGAGGTGCCACTCCCCCAGTCCAGTTCAGCCGGAGCTGCTGGGGAGAGGTGCCTCTCACCTGCCCCCAGGAGAGGGGTCTGGGGAAAGTCCTCTCTCCCCCCTGCAGCCCCGGGGCAGCCTACATCCTAAACCCCTCATCCCCATCCCCACCCTAGAGCCCGCCCCCACAAATGGAGCCCCCAACTCCTAGTGATTTTAGCAATCCAGGGTACCATTTGTTCCACTTCCACCAGCCTCTCTCTATTTCTATTTCACTTGCTCTGCAGAAGTTTCTCAGTGTTTCCCCTTGACTCCATCTTTTCTGTCATTGGCAGTTCTATCTCAGCAACTGTTTTGTCTTTTTCTTAGCTTCTTTCCTCCCTTCCCATCAGATCCAGGCTTAAAATGCCACATTGAAGGCTGTTTGTTAGTTTCCCACATGATGCAGGAGAGCCTGCTCAATGTAAAATTGATGGGATTCTGAGCCTCTACTGTACATCCAGGCTACCTCAAGAGGAGACTAGAGTCATGATTTTGTCATTTAAAAATGATGAACCTGAAGGAGAACAGCATGTTGTTTTAATATTGGAAAATGTAGCGGGGTTACCCCCCGCATCCCAACCCCCTGCTCCAGCCCTGAGCCCCCTCCCACACCCTGAACACCTCACCCCTGGCCCCATCCAAGCTTGCACTCCCCCCCCAGCCAGAGGCCTCATCCCACCGCACCCCAACCCTCTTCCCCAGCCCTGAGCCCCCTCCCACACTTTGAACCCCTCAGCCTCCCCACCCCTGCTACACATCACCTCTATATTGGTGCACATAACAAAATGAATTATGCACACGGACTTAAAAAATTAGAGGGAACACTGTCTTACATCCTATTTGCCTGCCTCTGTGAGGCTCTTTTGGTATCTTGGGGAGAATGCAAGTACTTGGTCCTGCTTCTCCCCAATCCTTCCCAATGACTGGATGTAGGGCCCCACAGATTATTCCCCTTGAAGATCTTCTCTCCTTAGCTGAGCTGCAGTCCTCTGACCTCCCACTGCTCCAGACATATAGAACAGCAAGAGGGTGGAATTATTCCTGAACGTGGAAAGGTTAAGGGTTCCAAAAGCTTTTTAGATACCTTTAAAATAAATGGCTATAAGGGGCTTCATAACAGGTGTGTTTGTCTGTCTCAGGGTGGATAAAAAGTGATGATTTTTTTTTAAAGTCAGATTTTTTAATTTAAATCAATTTTTTTATTTTGTTGTTTAAACTGTATTTTTTAATTTTTTAAAATAAACTAATTTCAAATGAAATCCAAATTTATTTCAAATATGTATAGGCCTAAACTCATGACAATCTCTTAAAACATTTAAATAAAAAATATATATGCTGAATCCATGGCCCTCTATCAAAAAATTTTGAGTTAAAGGCTGCTTTTCAATATACAGAAAGAATCGGGAAAATATCAAACTTTTAACATCAAGCTTCATAAATATGGCACAATATGTCATGTGCTATATTAAAGGCTTGTTTTGTTTAATAAAAAAAATTTATATACTGTTTTGTGTGTTGAATTAAATTCCAGTTACCATCCTAACTAAAGTAAAAAGAAAAAGTTGATTTTAATCAACGCTTTCCACTTGGTGATTTAAGAGAGAGAGAGAGAGAGAGAGAGAGTGAGAGAGAGAGTGTGTAAAAATAAAAAGGGAACGACAATTTAAAATCATAGAGATTACTATTTACCATTTCTGATGCAAATAATTTGTAACAATTCCTTTAAACTCTCATCATTTTGTAGCTCTGACAGATAAATACACAACTCTACATTTTTGTTTAAGTAATGCACTGCAAATGGACTAGTAGTTATTTTCTAAATCTCAATCATTTTGTCTCTCTCTCTTTCTCCCAACCCATCAAAATACTAAAAGCATTTAACATATTATGGATTAATCATTTTCAAATTATACTTTTATGTCATAGGAATTTGATGTTACCCAAAAGTATAACATGCCAAACTGATCTTTCAAAAGGAGAGTTAAAAATATCTCCCTTTCTCAGAGATATGCATTTCAAATTTCAACCTGGAGAAAACAGCAGTGGTATAATTAATTAAAAGCATTTTATTTAAAAATTTTGTCAGAGGAGAACAACATAACCTAGCTATAACTTTATGAATGTGCCACTACAATAAAGAACAAACCACAAAGAATCTAGGGCACAACAAAGAATGAATACCAAAAGTATTTAAACAATGCAATCAATCAATCAACCTCTACATGAATTCTTCAACTAAAGAAAAACTGTGATACAAGCTGAAAAAACTTCCCTTATAATTTTGGACTGGAAAACAGGTGCCTAACTTTTGTGATTTGACATTCAAATCCACATCTGTTATAGGTAGCATATGCCTTGATAGTTACGCAAAAAGCTCACGTCTCTAGGTGGCCCTTTCCCCACTCTATTTTGCTCTTTAAGTCCAGAAAATATGCACAAATTAGAACAATGAGAGAAAGCTCAAAGTGAATTTTGATGAAGAAGGCAAAGCTATAAATGAACAATATACAGCACACAGATAATACACAACTGTATTTAAGACAGAGCAAACAATGGCAAAATTGGAAACCTAATGTTGTTCCATTTGGAAGTAGTGGTTTGAACCGACAATACAATTATTTATAATTTAGCCTTGAGAAATAAACACCTTACTTCTTCTCTTTGCCTTTCTGAATTTGACAGCAGCCAGGTTTATTAAATTCATTCCATACAGGTTGTAGTCTATAAACAGTTGCAGGAGGTAGGGAATATGGGCTTCATGAGGCTGGTAACATTTATTCATTATGGCTCCACCTTGTAAAAGCTCACATACTCTAAAGTTAAAAACAAATTGAAACGTTGAAAAGTTACACCATCTTACTGGGTTTATCAATTAAAATCACAATAAATAATTAAAAGTTCAACAAAATATTTGATTTTATTAACATTATAAATGCTGCAAACGTCTACATTTTAACAAATGTCCTTAACAAAACTGGTCTGCCCTAATAATAGTAAGCACAGAGGAGCTGTAACTGTCTAATTATAAAAAGCTCTACGGAAGTATCATAGCACATACCAATAGTTCTGGGGACTGATCCAAGGCCCTCAGAAGTCCATGGAAAGCTTTGCATTGACCTTAATGGCCCAAGGACAGTTGGATAACTAAATGTTATTTGTGACTTTGAAAATCTCCCCTGTGGTCCTTTGCCATATTAACAAACAAGTCATAAATGTTTGAAAAGTATAAACTGTGCATGCGTAATACAGTACTCTAACTTTTTAGCAAAGCAACCTTTGTGATGCAGCATATATCTGCAGACATGTATTTTCTTCAAAGAGCTGTACATTAAAACAAACATATCTTCCTTTGAATAATTACAAACATATGAAATTAATTTATCTGAATGATATCTGCATTTGTAAAGGGGTTCAGTATATCTGACTTTATAATACAATAAAATGTTATCTAAATATCAAAACTAGGAAATTAAAGGAAGAAACTATGATAAGATAACATAGTTCAAATACAAATGATTAAAATCTAAAAGTTTCAATATATGGTTCCCACCGCAATTGCAACTTAGTCACATTGTACATATACAATATATTAAGACCAACTTAATACCATATGAAAAAGCCTTGCAAAATTCTATTATCCTACTTATTTGGACCAAATAACTTTCTGGACAATCATTAACATAAGAACAGCCATTCCATGTCAGGCCAATGGTCCATCTACCCCATCTCTGACAGTGGCCAGTGCCAGACACTTCTGACAGTTGGAGGTTTAGGGACATCTGGCGCATGGGATTGTATTCTTGACCATTTTAGCTAATAGCTATTGATGGACTATCATATTAGTTTTTTCATAATCATAAATCAGATTTTAGTAAGGTTAACATACGATACAAAATATTACATAGATCCAAAGGATTTCAGTTATGCTATGAAGTATAAAGACTGAATTTCCTGTGGTTTGTGTAATTAATCTCTATCTTAATGTTGCATTAACTGTTCTTTGCATTTAATAAACATAACGTTACATTACTGATTTATACTAAATTATCTGATTTTTCCAAATCATTTTAAATTCTGTGACTGGATACCAGAATTTAAAACTTTATAACAAGCATTTTATTGATGAAAATTCACCTCATAGTACTTGAAATATCACTATGTTAAATTCAATCCTGTTTTAACTCCATTGATTTAAACAGAGTTACAAGAATGATTTTGACTGAATATACTTAAGTCTGAATAGACAATTGCAGTTACATTTCATGTTTCATTTCCCTTGCATAAGCTATTCCTTAAGACTATTCTCATGCTTAAAATCAGATATATGCTTACATACTTTGCTGAATTGGGGGCAATAATTACTAATATTTAGGGCTGTCAAGCTATTAAAAAAATTAATCACGATTAACCATGCAATTTTAAAAAATCACAATTAATTGTGTAATTAATCACGCTATTAAACAATAATAGAATGCCATTTATTGAAATATTTTTGGATGTTTTCTACATTTTCAAATATATTGATTTCAGTTACAACACAGAATACAAAGTGAACAGTGCTCTCTTTATATTTATTTTTTATTACAAATATTTGCACTGTAAAAAACAAAAGAAATAGTAATTTTCAATTCACCTAATACAAGTACTGTAGTGCAATCTCTATTATGAAAGTTGAAATTACCAATGTAGAATTATGTACAAAATAAAACAAGGTAAAACTTTAGAGCCTACAAGTCCACTCAGTTCTGCTCCTTGTTCAGCCAATCACTCAGACAAACAAGTTTATTTACGTTTGCAGGAGATAATGCTGCCTGTTTCTTATTTACAATGTTACCTGAAAGTGAGAACAGACATTTGAATGGCACTGTTGTAGCCAGCATTGCAAGATATTTACGCGCCAGATGCACTAAAGAGTCACATGTCCCTTCACACTTCAACCACCATTCCAGAATACATGCTGATGACGGTGTCTGCTCGATAATGATCCAAAGCAGTGCAGCAGTATGTCCATTTTCATCATCTGAGTCAGATGCCACCAGCAGAAGGTTGATTTTCTTTTTTGGTGGTTTGGGTTCTGTGGTTTCCGCATTCAAGTGTTGCTCTTTAAAAATTCTAAAAGCATGTTCCACATCTTGTTCCTCTCAGATTTGGAAGAAACTTCAGATTCTTAAACCTTGGGTCGAGTGCTGCAGCTATCTTTAGAAATCTCACATTGGTACCTTCTTTGTGTTTTGTCAAATCTGAATTTGTCAAAAAAAGAATGTGTTCTTAAAATGAACAACATGTGCTAGGTCATCATCCAAGACTGCCATAACATGAAAAATATGGCAGAATACAGGTAAAACAGAGCAGGAGACATACAATTCTCCCCCAAGGAGTTCAGTCACATAGAAGAAGCATGTCCTCTGGAATGGTGGTGGAAGCATAAAGTAGCATGCAAATGTTTAGCATCTCTGGCACATAATAAATACCTTGCAACACTGGCTACAAAAGTGCCATGTGAACACTTTCAGGTGACACTGTAAAGAAGAAGAGGGCAGCATTATCTCCTGTAAATGTAAACAAGCAAACTTGTTTGTCTTAGCGATTGACTGAACAAGAAGTAGGACTGAATGGACTTTTAGCCTCTAAAGTTTTACATTGGTTTTGTTTTTGAGTGCAGTTATGTAACAAAAAGAATCTACATTTGTAAGTTGCACTTTCATGATAAAGAGATTGCACTACATTACTTGTATGAGAACTGAAAAATCCAGTTTTTTTTTATCATTTTTACAGTGCAAATATTTGTAATAAAAAATATAAAATGAGCACTGTATACTTTGTATTCTGTGTTGTAATTAAAATCAATCTATTTGAAAATGTAGAAAAACATCCAAAATATTAATAAATTTCAACTGGTATTCTATTGTTTAACAGTGCAATTAAAACTATGATTAATTTTTTTAATCACGATTAATTTTTTTTAATCGCTTGAGTTAACTGTGATTAATCAACAGTCCTACTTATATTGTTATTATCTTAAAAGTACATGTTTCTTCCAAATGAAAATACATGGAATAGTCATCTCACCTCCCTTTTTGGTTCATAAGCCACAGTGAACACAGAATTCTATTTTATATAGCCTTACCTTTTCACCATTAAAGGATTGTAAAGATAGATCTTCATAAACTCTCTCTCCTTTTCATGATAACCATAAAAAGGCCTGGAGAGCAATAAAACAAACAAAAAAGATTACTGATTATATTGTAGCACTATTTACACTTAAATTCTCTCTCTTTTTTATGTTAATCTTTCTCCACTCTAGAAGATATGTTGGGCATTTACACATCTGGTGTTTTAGTCACAATTTATATATATTTATTGACACTTCCGAAACGAAACAAAATCTTTGTTAATTTAGAAGTAAGATTGCTCAAGTACAAACTCCACCAAAGCAATTACTACAAATTTGGGAAATGGCTAGTTAAGATAATATTTGCACCCAGGACAACCAAAAGCCATGAGTCCAGTACCCTATAAACCATTATAATCCAAATGCACTCATCTCAACATCATCTTTCAGTTCCAATGCACAGTCTTCCCTAAGGCATATATCCAATTCCTCAAAATCTTAATTCCAACCTAATATTTTCATTAGGTACTAATAAAACATTGTAGGTTTCTAAACTGAAAATACGTTGGTCTGTAAAGTATCGGACTCTTGCTGAGGTGAGAGTTCAGGTGTGTGAGGATGGGGGATTAAGGACATGAAAGAGAAGCGGTGGAAGGGCCATCAATATCCTGACTCCATACCATCCCTAGCAGAAATTTCAATCCAACTATCTTGGTCAGGTGGGTCAACCTAGGAATCCTGTTTAATTTGGCCACAGGAGGTTTGCCAAAGAGAGAGAAGCTGCCCGCTTTGGATCTGAAGCACTTTGGATAGTAAACGTCTCCTCCTTCCTGCTCGTTGGGGAAGGGAGAAAGAGAAACAACGCTGGGAGCCAGACTGTGGGCTTTTTGTTCTTTTGACTTAGGGGGAGGTTGGACAAGGAGCCCAGGTAAGACGGAAGACTGAGAATGGATGAGCAGCCCAATGGTGGGGCTGATAGGGACAGAACAGACTGGGACTGGCCAGGCTAGGAGACTGCGGGTAGGATATTAGGATGAAGAACCCCAAGAGGGAAACTGGGACTAGTAGCCAGGGTGTGCAGGGGAAGACTGGGACTTTGAAAAATAGCCCAGGGCTGGTTGAGTAAGGGATACTGGGACTAGGTGAAGAGTCTAGGATGGAAGACGGGAGACTGAGACTGTCTGAGTGATGGGACAGGGGCAGGGAGATGAGGCTAGACAGGAAGAAGCTACATGGGATGGGGTAGAAGGGATTGTTGGCACAACAGCGCCCTAGTTTCCTGAACCTAAAATTGAACACAAGATTCCATAGTCTCAACATTCCTTTGCTATCAGCAAATAGCTGTGAAACCCACTGGAGAAGTGTCTCTCTCCATCTCCTAGTGTATGAGCCACACAAAAGATGCTAACCTACTACTTCTGTCTGTTACTCTGTTAGCTCAAGTGGCAGAGGCCTGTGGGGTGGTTCTAAAGGTTCCAATCCTGTTCATGACCCATGTGCATGTCAACATGATGCCACGTGATGGATCTTTCAGTTTCCTTTATTAAAACCTAGAATATTACATATAACATTAAAAGAGTATTAAAATTGCAAAGCACTGAGAAGTTAGGAAATGCCTGAATTAAGGTTACCTGTGCACTCTTTATTTGGCCCTATTGTGTGTATGCATTGTGACACAGTTTTAGTTGCACAATCACATTCTATTTTTCTCTACGGTACTACTGTCTCATTCAGTGCACAGAACAGATCATGCTCGGAGGATGAATTAGAGCTGTGTAGTGAAGGAGGTTGCTGTCTGCAGGACCCCTGCCTCATTTGTTGTAGAAATTGGGAAAGGTGTGCAGTGAATGAGGCAGGGGACTGCTGGAAGAGAAAGAATGGTCTACTGGTTAAGGAAGTTGAATGCCACCATGGAAAAACTGGATTCTACTCCTGCCTCTATCACAGTTCTTGTGATGCTAGGCAAGTCACAACTTTGTAAGTGGTCACTAACTGTGTATTCCTCATTTTCTGGGCACCCAACTTGCGACTCTGGGGCCTGATTTGCAGGAGTCCTCAGCACTCACAACTTCAACTTAAGTCAACGAAGCTGTAAGTGCTTACCTTAGTCCAGGGGTAGGCAACCTTTCGGAAATGCTGTGCCGAGTCTTCATTTATTCACTCTAATTTAAGGATTCGTGTGCCAGTAATACATTTTAACGTTTTTGAATATTTCTTTCTATAAGTCTATAATATGTAACTAAACTACTGTTGCACATAAAGTAAATAAGATTTTTAAAATGTTTAAGAAGCTTCATTTAAAATTAAATTAAAATGCAGAGCCCCCTGGACTGGTGGCCAGGACCGAGCAGTGTGAGTGCCACTGAAAATCAGCTCACATGCCCCCTTCAGCACGCGTGCCATAGGTTGCCTACCCCTGCCTTAGTCCATCCTGTGCTTTGCTGCACATTGGGCTACCCACATTTGCCATCCTTGCCTGCCAACTGCCCTTCTCTCCAAATCTTCCCATTTCATGTTGAGGTGCTTGATGTTGTTCAGAACTATTCACTTCCATGTTATTCGCGATCTTCCTCTCTTTCTTGCGTTTTCTGGCTTCCATTCAAGAGTGGCATTTAGCAAGTGTTCTTTTTCCATTCTCAGCACATGTCCCAGCCCCTGATGTCTTTTTTTGTAGATTATTTTTGAGAGGGTACCTTGTCTAGTAATTTTTCTGACTTCTTCATTCATCTTCCTATCTCTGTGTTATTGCCAATATTCTTCTCAGACATGTGTGATGAAATGCATCCAGCTTTTGCGTATCTTTCTTGGTAAATGCCATGTCTCCCTGCTATATGTTGTGATGGTGACAACAATTGCTTTGTACACATTCAGCTGTAAGTGCTACATAATGTTAAATATGCTGAAAAAGTAGACCCTAGGCATCTCAAATTGGGTACCCAAACTTAGAGGATACTTTTGACCTTAAACGCTCTGTGCCTCTCTGTTTCCCATCTGTAAAATGGGGATAATATCGCATCATCTCACAGTGGTGTTGTGAAAATAAATTATTAATGTTTGTCGTAGTCACCTGAGCATCCACACTGCACTGTAAACCAGGGTTTACAATAGCTGGACCCGGCCTAACCTGTCCATACTGCATTACACAGACCTTCTGACTCGAGTTTGTGGCTTGAGCTACACTGCAAAATGACAGGGCTTGGACTCAAGTTTCAGCAGGACTTGGGCTCTGACTCTCTCCACCCAGTTTCTGAGTGCTTTCTGACCCAAGTCAGACTGATTTGTGCATGGACACAAGAGCAGCTTGAGCTCAAACCTGAGTCAGAGCCCAGGCTTAGTGTGCAGTGTAGACATAGCCTAATAATTCTGTTTTCTGAGCAGGGTGTGAAAACTGTAGGGTAATAACTTGGACTACACACTGAACAATAAAAAAAACCCCAAAATCTACAATAGCTGCTCTTTCAGGCAACACCTCTATCAAGTGCATGGAATAAGGCAGGGATCCTATGGAAGAACTTGTATGTGATCATGTAATTAAATGTTATTGAAGGAATATTAGGACTCTCAGAAACCATCCACAAACCAGTCACAACACAAAAGGGCCAGTTTCTTCAAGAACACAACTGACTTCTTCCAGAAACTCTGCAACATTAACAACTTTCCTCAGAACACCATCCTTGCCACCATGGATATCATCTCCCTATCCACCAACATCCCTCACCATAACAGCATCACAACCTGCCTTGAACATCTTCAAGTCAGTGGACAACATACAGATATCCATCCCAAACACATCTTCAAACTCATACATTTAATCCTCTCACATACAACTTTACATTTAACAACAAACACTTTGTCCAAACAATGTGAACAGCCATCGGAACAAGGATGACTCCCCAATATGCCAAGCTCTTCAAGGGACACCTTGAGGAAGAATCTCTAGAAAAATACACCACAAAACCAATGATATAGCTGAGATATATTGATATTTTCATCCTCTGGACAGATGACCTAACCTACCTCATCCATTTCTACCACAACGTCAACAACCACCATCCATCCCTCAAAGTCTTGCTAGAACACTCTCACAACAGCATCAATTTCCTGGACACCATGATCAGCTTCAACAATGGAATTCTACAGAGAACTATATATAAGAAACCGACAGATCTACAGACTGAATGCAGTAACTGCCCCAGACAGAGCAAGAAATCTGTTATCTACAGCCAGGCTCTCAGATATTACAGAATATGCTTCAAGGAGAAAGTCTGGAATACACACCTCAACATACTTTAGACTGCCTTCGCCAAACAAGAACATTTCAGAGTAGTAGACCATAGCATGAAAAGAGAACATGGCTCAATACAAAAAACAATTAAAAAAAGCCCACCAACCACACACCTTTAGTTGTCACCTACCACCTCACACTGGAACCCATACGGGGACCACTCCTGAAAGAATTATTTTCTAAACCACCTCTTCTGGTCTAAAAGCAACCTGCTGACCTCATCAGCAGCAGCAAGCTCCCCACGGACCAGGACATTTCAACTCAAACAGCACCAGACTCTGCCAGAATAACAGATGTTACTCCTGGGTGAATTCTGCAACTTTGTGCATGCGCAGAATTCATGTCTGGTGCAGATTTTGTTTTTTCCTGTGGAAAATACATTCTGCCCAAGAAGTGCTGCAGTTCTATCTTTCACCCACCAAAGGCCACTGAGGTATCAAAACAGCCAGCAGCCAGCTGTGTTGATCATAGCACCCTGTCTGTGGAGCCAGGTTAGAACAGATAGAGTGGGGCACACAGAGCTGCTGTGGAGGTTACAGTCTTGGGTTCAGAAGGGTTAGTGGGGGGAACAGGATGGGGGTAAGGGTTCAGAAGCTAGTGGGGTGATTTGAGCCAGAGGCTGAATGGGAGAGGAGCTGCAGTGCCACATGGGAACAGGGGGGAGAAGGGGTTCAGGACCACATGGGAATAGAGGGGCTGCAAGGACACATGGGGAAGAGGGGCAGATGTGCCTGACTGAATGGGAAAGACTTGGGGTCAGCCAGGGTCAGCTAAAATTGTCTTGGGCAGTAGGGGCTCTCTCAATTACCATAACTTTGTCCTTTTTGATCTTGGGTATAATCCTGGAGATCAGGGGAATTGGTGCTCAGGTATACAAGAATCCTCAAAACCAGGGAAGAAGAAAGGAAGGACACTCACACTTCCTCTAGAGGAAAAGTCCTTGCACTTGATGTTGTCCCACATGGCAAAGAGGTCTAATGATGGGAGTTCCCAATTGATGAAATATTAGGTCTGGAATGGATTTCTGCATTTGTGGCTGGTTACCATATTCTTGCTCAAGAAGTCTACCAGGTTTGTGCTGATCCCTAGCAAATGCAGAGCTACCTGAGTCATTGCATGCTGGCAACATTCCCAGAAGCTGATTGCCTTTAAAAAAAGGGATGGGGGTGATGATCAAATGATTACCTGTTTGTTTCTGTAGTATGTCGCCAACATGTTGCCTATCAGAATCTACACCATGGCATTTCGAAGGACAGGTAGGAAAGCCATGCAAGCCAGTGTGATGGTTCTCAGCTCCAAGATGTTCATGCAGTTTTAGATCATCCTAAGACCACAAACCTTGCCTATAAAAGTGATTCAAGTGGGCATCCCATCCTGTCCCAGATGTGGCTGTGACTAGCATCACTGCTGAGGAAGGGACCAAGAAGAGTTTTCCTTTTCTTATATTCATTGAATAAAACCACCACCCGTGTTCCAACAGGACATGAGGCAGGACCATGACTTGTTTGCTCACAAGATGTCTGGATGGACAACAGACTTTCTAAGTCAGCACTGCAGAGGCCATAGGCAAAGTCTGTCAAGCAGTGTCATACATGTGCATGTGATCATACTGCCCAGGCCACGGGGCCCCTGACATATACATACAGTTGTTGTCAATCTTGTCCACTAGTTGTATGCTATCAACTGAAGAGACTGGAACTGGTCCTCTGGCAGGAAACCTTTTGCCAGACTAGTTGAGCCATGAATTTTACTGTCTGTGCAGTACAAGACACAACTTCTTGGTTCACCAGGAGTTTCAGCTGGGAGACCAGGTAGAGGAAGCGATCCAGAGCTGCTTTGGTCTCATCCTGGAACTTGCCTCTGATCAGCCAATTGTCTAGGTAAAGTAAATATGGATTCCTTGCTTCCTTTGCACGCTATGGCCAGACACTTGGTAAACATTTTCAGTGTTGTAGGAAGTTCAAAGGGTAGAACACTCTATTGATAATGGCTGGGACCCACTTTGAATCTTCGGCGCTTCTTGTGAGCTGGATGTGGCGAAGTGGAAGCACACCTCTTGCAAATCTAGAGCTGTGAGCCAGTCTTGAGCTTGGAGTGATGGGATGATGGAGGCAAGCACTACCACTCTGAACTTGAGACAATGCATACATATGTGTTGAATCTTTTCAGGTCTAGAGTAGGATGAAGACTTCTTTTAGTCTTTGGAATAAGGACACACTGCAGTAGAAGCCTCTTTCCCAATATTCCTGGGGAACTTCCTCTCTGGCTCCTAGACAAAGCAATGAGGCCATTTCTGTTTTTAATAGACTCTTGTTAGAGGGGTCCCTGAAAAGGGACAGTGAAAAGGAGTGCATATGTGGTAGCCACAGGTGATGATCTCCAGCACCTATATGCCTGCTGTTACAGCAGACCACACCTGGTGGTATGGGGCAAAGCAGCTTCCAAAAGTTATTCTCTGTGGACTGGTTCCTGTATAGGCTTTGACTGTTTCATCACATTTTCTGATGGAGCATCATGGCAAAACGTGGGGCCAAAGGCAAGGAGGGTTGATGCCACTTGTTCTACCATGGGTGTTTCCTGGCCTGATACTCCATCTGCCTGGGGTAAGATGGGGTATGTGGTCTCTGCTGATGCAAGATTGAGGGTGGTACACCTTTTGATAGGGTGGGGGAGGGCAAATTCTCAGTGAGCGTAAGGCTGGGAATCTTTCAGTACATGTAGGATGCCATCAGTCAGTTCAATGAGCAGCTCCAAGCCCTCCAAAATAAAGTCCTTAATTGTGGCTTGTTAGTTGGGACTGATACTCAAGGCTTGAAGCCATGCATGGTCACCACAATGATCATAGACCTGGCCACAGTGTCAAAGACATTTATTACTGCCTGTAGAACTGTCTTGGTCACAAGTTGGCTTTCTTTTATAACACTTTCAGCTCCCATCTGATTTTGTGAGAGCGCTAAGCCAGGAACGGTGTCATTCTGTTTCATGTTAACAAATCATATTGGCCAGCAATGTCTGGGAGCTAGCTCCACTGGAGCAAGGCCAGCGTGTTTGATTTTCGTCCAAAAAGATCTATCCATTTGGAACCCTTGTCTCTAAGTGTGTTTTTGGTGGGCCTTGACTTCTCTTGGACACTCAAGGGAGCCAAGGTTGGGGTGGGTGTAATGGTTCTTGAACCTCCAGGTGGTACCATGTTATAGGGAATTCATGTTTTAGTGGCTGGCATTTGCCACAAGACTTTTGCCAGATTTGGAGGCCTTCATTTATGAGAAGAGCAATTCCAGCTGGACCAATGGCCAACAAAATATCAAACAGCTTGTGAGACTTCACAGAGGTGACTGAAGTCTCAGTCTCCAGGGTATCTGTGATATGCACCAAGAGATCCTGGAAGTCTTTGAAATTGTACAGTGCCGGTATTGGTGCCAAAGCTATTGCCTCATCTGGGGACAAGGAGTCGTCGTCTTTGGGCAGTGAGAAGAGTCATTCAATTCTGAATTTCCTTCCTCTTTGTATCCTGGTAACTGAGATTTTGCTAGCAAAGCCATAGAGAGAAGGAGACCTCCTTCTCTTCTGAGATGGTGGGGACCACATCCTAGAGGCCCGGGAAGGTAGGCCTCAATAACTCCAGTAGTGTCACTATGGCATTCTGTATGGTTATGGAGGACTGGTGAATTGTTGGATAGATCAATACTAGTCCTGGTGTACCTATGGTTGAGGTCTGTAGAGATATTCCAGCAAAAAGGTATGTCCTGGGGACGGTGAAGAGGACTCCACCTGAATCATGGGTGGCACCAATTGGTAAAGCTCTATCAGTACCGAGGACTGTGTCAATGCTGCTGCATATCTCGGTACCTAACACTCCTCCATAGCACTCTGAGTCTGTGTTGTTGGTGATGGAGTCAAAATTACTGGGAGGTACTTCCAGTACCAGAAGAGCCTGCTGTGCAGCAGTCTGCTCCTTTCTACTCATCTCCATGTCATACTTAGACATACCAACTTGTCTCCCAAAGTTTTTCTGTATCTCTCTTTATAGGAGGACACAGAGCTCCTTGTTGAGCTCCTTCCCCCATACTAGATCCAACACTAACTCTCATAGATTGTTCCTGCAGATGGAATTTCAGCCTCACATCCCTCTGGGATGTCAGACTCTCCCAAGCAGAATATGTTCTGTGCCTGTCTTTCAGTGGGATCAGTCCACTGCAGGACAGACAAGGTTTTCCCGTGGGTTTTTAAATTTCTGTACTGGGGGAGGATTTTTGTACAGAAGGGTCTGCAAGCAACTTTTGGCTTGACAAGTAAATAAAAGAATGAAAGTCAATCTGAAATATCTCAAAAGATTTTAAGAAGGTTTCTTGAGAAGTTTAGTCCGAGCTAAAGTCCAGTGGGTCAGACACTAGCTAGGTTCCATCTCACCACAGGTAGTAAAAGGGAACTGAGTGTGGGTTGTGGCTACCCAGTCCTTTATGTCCTTTTATGTGAACACAAAGAGACACAGGATACATGCATGGCCCCAATGGACATCACTACTCAAAAAATCTGGCCTCAGGCACATGACGTGCATCCACTCCCTAGAATGAGATCCACAATAACACATATTCAAAGAACTAGTGGATTGTTCTTCATTTCAGATAGGCAATCAGTAGTGCTCAAAGATTATCCTTCCTTTAACTCTGATTCTGCCTGCTTGTCTCTTCCACATTTTGAAACTTAGGCAGTAAATATTTATCTTAATTGTCCTTCCTACAGCAAGGAAGGCATGCAAGAACATCTGCAGGGCTTAGATTTGAGAAGGTAAAATTACAAAGCTCTCAGCACCTAAAACATCTACCATTTGCTGTAACTTCAAGTCAGGTTCTGAATGCAAAAGAGCTGCCAAGCTGCTGAAGAGAGAGACATGGGATCTGTTACTCTATCCCTGCAGCTTTATGGCTGTGTTGCAGGATGGAGGAGGAGGAGGATGAAGACAGAAGGGTTGTCTTCACTAGGTTACTCTGCTTAGTTTTCAATTTTGGTTCCTCCTCTCCAGTGAATAGCTCCAGTGCTTCTCTTCTTCTGCTAATCATATCTTTTACAAGAAACCAGAGATAGGAAAGGATCAGATTAATAGTTTCACTGCTGCTCAAGTTTCTCACAGCAACAGTGGAAGCCAATAATACAGTGATCAGATTTAGTTCTGCTGCAGCCTATATAAACTCCAAGCAGTAACATAGGCACTGTCTGCAGTCTTCAGAAGGAACCATTGCAATGGTTCACTCTGGCAAGGTTATCTTGATAAGTATAATTGCTATGAACTAGGGATTGCCAAAAGTGCACCCTACTGGCTGGTTAGGTCAGTGTTGAACATTTTTAAAAATGTCACCCTTTTTTCTAGATGGAAACAGATTTTGCATGAATTGTTTTGTATAATCACGTATGTTCATCCAGAAAAGCTTCTTGCTCATCATGGATGAATAAATTTTTCAATCCCCGGTTATGCGAGTCAAATAAGTAGTGAATAAGAGAATCCTTAAGTGTTAACATCTGGTAATAATAATCCTAACAATTCTTGGAACAGCAAAAACGTGTACTAAATAAGAAGTAAGCAAACAAACAGTGTTGTCCTGGGCCTTATGTGCATGTCCCAGGGACCTGTTTCAAGGCTTGGACCATACAGAGTGTCTGGTGACCAAGCATCACAAGATAATAGAGTGATATTTCCTATAAGAGGGAGCCTGTGCAGTCTGAGGGGGAGAAACCTGCAGGATTGCCCCTGCAAGAGACACATTGTCAGAGGGGATGTGGGAAGGGGCTCTCCATACCAACCGGGTGGAAAGGCCTGGCTGTAGCAACCTGACATAAAGGACAAAACAACAACAACAACAACAAAAAACAGAGTCCTGAATGGACACAAACTTGTATCTGCATCCGATCTGCTATCCGCAAACATGCTCTGCAGATATCCAGATTTGCAGGGCTCTAGATATAAAATTTGGATCTGCATCCATCCATGATCCACAAACACGGTCAACAGATAAAACGTAGATATCTGCAGATTTGCAGGGCTCAACAAAAAAGCAGGAGACCTAAGAGGAAGAGGCTTTCTTCAGGAAACACCAAGTAGCAGAACCTAAGTTTTGGTAAGAAACTACAGAAACCAGCAAGTGGTTGAAGGAACTGTAGAGTTTGGAAAATACTGGCTTTTATTTACAGTAGAACCTTAGAGTTACGAACATCAGAGTTATGAACTGACTAGTCAACCACACACCTCATTTGGAACCGAAAGTACGCAGTCATGCAGCAGCAGAGATTTTAAAAAAGCAAATACAGTACAATACTGTGTTAAACAAACTATTAAATAATAGAGAACATTTTAATTTTTTTTGACAAGGTAAGGAAACTTTCTGTGCTTGTTTCATTTAAATTAAGATGGTTAAAGGCAGCAAATACAGTACTGTACTGTGTTAAACATAAGTACTAAAAAATAAAGGGAAAGCAGCTGTATTTAGTCCATGTTCAGTGGTAAATTTTTGGAAGAACCATAACATTTTCTTCAGTTATGAACCTTTTAGAGTTACAAATAACTTCCATTCCTCAGGTGTTGTAACTAAGAGGTTCTACTGTATGTTGACATTAAATTGTTATTTTACTACAGTTATGTTATTTTAATAAACCAGACCCCAAGAAGGGGTGGTGTTAGATGCATATAAGCATGTGTAGTTACTGGTGAGTTCAAGGACAAACTGAGGCAGTGGACCTCCCAATGCCAAACAGGTATGCTGATCCATCTATACAAACAAAACTAACAATAACATAATGTAAGTTATACTTACATTCCAGATACTAATGACACTTTGAACACATGTTGAACAGTAGAAGATGGATTGCCTAAAGCCACATTGAGTGCTCGGTCAATGCTGAATGCCACCTGACGAAGATAGCGTTCTGACTGCTTCCCATAACCATCATATGGCACATAGAGATAAGGAAAGATACCATGTAAATGGAGACACGTTTTCTGACCTAGAAAACAAAAAGAAAGTCAAGCTTAGCAGCTTTTTCATGTAATAACAGATGTAAAAATATTCTGTACAGTCATCCAACTAACATGAATAGAAAATCCACATACTTGGGTTACTAGGTGTCCCAAGTGGAACCAAAGCTATAATGCAATGTAAGTTAGGATACGCAGCTTCTGCCTGCTTGATAATAAATAAACGGGGTACCTTCTGCTTAAAAAAATAACTTACCAAGTGTAAACAGGGTGGCTTTTTAAAAAATATTCAACTATCAATTGAACATTGCCCTCTACAGTATTGTTCAGCAAGGTAAGCCTTCTCAAACGAAGAAGAGAGGCACAAAAAGGCCCAGGGAAAATAAAATAATATTATCTCTTGAGGAATTATTTTTCCAGGAAGGACTCAAGAAAGCTAAAAATAAATTATCTTATTGACTCTCTCTAAACTTGGTATTTAATTTTTTCCAAAACTACTAAAAAATATTCTATTGCATTTGATGCAGGGAAAAAAGACAGCAAT
This sequence comes from Gopherus flavomarginatus, assembly GCF_025201925.1. Classification (NCBI taxonomy): domain Eukaryota; kingdom Metazoa; phylum Chordata; order Testudines; family Testudinidae; genus Gopherus; species Gopherus flavomarginatus. The sequence goes on along the minus strand of NC_066620.1, from coordinate 131,321,448 downwards.
ACAACCATAAGATGATAAAATCCTATATACATTTCACAATATTAAACAATTAACAAAAGAAAATCAATCATGGTACTGCCAGTAACATGGGGAATGTATTTCCACTGACATATTTTCACACACATCAAAAATCAATCAAAAACTCTATTTAAATACTCCAGATTTGTGTTCCAAAAATAAGCCCCAGGAAAAGGGACCACAGGGGAGTTGTACCAGAACACAGCCCCTATGCTCCTCTCCCAGCACCCTGAGTTACCCCCGGGTTGCATACAGCCCCCAGTACCTCTCTCCCTGCACCCTGAGCTACCCCCCTGCCTGCACACAGCCTCAGCTACACTCCTCCGTGCACCCTCAGCTACCATCCTAACTGTGCACAGCCCCTAGCTACCCGCTCCCTGCACCCTCAGCTACCCCCTGCCTGCACACAGCCCCAGATACCCCCGTGCATCCTCAGCTACCATCCTGATTGTGCACAGCCCCTAACTACCACCTCCCTGCACCCTAAGCTGTTTTCAAACTTTTTGAGCTAAGTCCTCCACCTCTGAGTTATAATTTTTGGTTGCACGCCCCCGCCCCCCAACCCAGACAGGCTGGGTGGCCTGCTGAGGTGAGTCGGGGATGAAAGTGCTGCTCCCTCCCTGCACCCTGCCATGCAGAGATGGCTTGAGCCCTACTGGCCCCTGCCCCCCCAACAGAAATCAAACTACACCTATGCTCACGGCCCCTGCCTCGAGGTTCCCCCCCGGCAGGCCCTAGAGTTTTTATAGCATGCCGAGGTAGGTAGGTAGGCCTCACAGAGAAAAAGGTTGAGAACCCCTGCTATAAATGGCTCTACTTTTGGTAACAGGCTGTTATGTCCTATTCCAAAAGGAATTAGCTGTAACAACTCAGAGATATTACCTAACACTGCCTTTCTTAAGTATGTTGTGTCAGGGAAGATATCTTAGGAAATGAAAGAAAGTTTAAGAAGAGAGAGACTATCATATAGGGACAGGACAACAGTGATTTGCATCCTCCATTATGCAATGTTTCATCTTGAACAAACAGTGCACCACACTTCCACAGGACTACAACTTGCAATTACAGCTAGCACACCTTTATTTTTAATACATAACTTGCTCATATTTATTTCTAAATGAATAGAAGGAATTACTGTTTTTATTCAGTAAGTGGCAAATCTTTCTAATCTGCTTTATTCCTTCTTCAAATAAGTCATGTGTTGCAACTGCTGCCTGCTAACATCACTAGTCTGGCTACTGCAAGCAGAAAATGTTTCAAGAATTCAGGCAGTTAACTAGTCACTTTCAATAAGCTACGACCACTTCATTGTTAGTCCGTGCATTTACATTATTTTGATGTTTCATTTAAACTACAATAGAATATGATCTACATGAAATAAGGTAGTACTGGAGGTAAGGTATGCCCAATTTACCTGATACATAACTAACTGCTGCTTAATGTAAGTGTGAATGGTGCTGGTGAGGCAGGGGAGAGAGACAGTGAAGAAAGGAAGCCATCCAAGTTAAAAATGACAAGGGCAAATATTTACTTGTGCTGACAACAGATCTCTACTTCTCCACAGTGGAATACTACTATAACATGAGCATAGCAGATCTCTGCCAGTGTACCTCGATGCTGTTTTGGAGGTATCACTTCTATGGTAAGAAGTAAATTCAGTCTCTGCTAATAAAGATTTAAATTAAGGCCAAGTGTGATGTCAACTTTGAAGTGTAGCTGTACATTCATTAAGAAATGGATGTAAACCAATTATTTGTTTCACATTCTTCACAGCAGCCATCAGATAACAACTCTGGGAAACTAATGAATTGTGATGGATTTGAATCTATGATCTTCAGGTGAAAAACTCTTAAACCGCCTAATGATTTTTTTTTTGTAATTTACATTAACATGATTAGTTCCACTGTTCAGGAATTGTTTTTATGCTGTCAACACATTTATTAAATCAAAGCAAATACAATACAGAACAGATTAAGTTACATAATGAAGAACGTCAGCTATATACAGACGTATTCAGGGACCACATTCTGCTGTTACATTGGTATAACCCTGAGGATCTCCTTTGAAGCAATGGAGCAAAATTGCAACTCTGAGCAGAATTTTGCACACTACTTATGTATGAAGTGCCTAGATACCACTGTGATTCGTATGCAAAGTACTCAGATGTAAGATGTTCTACCACAGGACTACAGCAAGATAATATTCAAAAGAAATAAGTAAAACCAACATGTATTTTATTAGTATTACAATGAAAGGTCTCAATCCCTGGCTCTGGTCAAGATGTGTTCAGAGTACATGAGGCAGTGGGGGCAACGCTACTGATCTTTAGGAATGCCAGGAGCCAGTTTGGCCCTCAGCTTAATTATTATTTATATCATTGTAGTGCCTAGGAGCCCTAAGTCATGGACCCGGACTCCATTGTGCTATATGCTCCCCGCCCCAAACAGCTTACAACCTAAACTCATTGCTCCAGCTTTTCCACTGGTCAGCAAATAAGCACCTGGGGAACTCGTTCCATCAACTGAGAAATGCCTCCTGCAGTCACATCCTTGATATACCCTGTACATGGCAGTTTCCCCATGCTGGGATACTTTCTTGACTTCACAGATTGGTGTAGAGATTTTGTTTAATATTTTCAACTATATTTAATTCTGCCCACCCTGGGAAACTGTTTGAACATCTTAAAAAAAAGGTGTGTTTAACTTCTGATTCATGTATAACGTGCTGATTATTAGTAGTACCACCACAGCAGTGGAAATAAAACATAGTGAATCTTTTAAGTGGAAAAACTCACTGCTCTCCATATTGGGGTAGAGGTAATTATTAACAGGATGTACACAACTGGGGATGCTGCTCATCTATGTGGTTGTAGCTGACCTAGGTTTTAGAAAATGGTAAAATACATGAGATTCTTTTCACTTGATAGGCTAGATCTGCTAAAGCTCTCTGACAACATTACTGAACATTTTTGCTCCATAAAAGTTATATGTTTTCTAAATGAAGAAAATGTAGTGTTGATGTAATATACCTATGACTTCTGAAAGGCATTTGACTTGATAATGCACATTTTGATTAAAAACAACAAAAAATTGACATGACACAGACAAAATGGATTGAAAACTGGCTAACTGACATGTCTTAATGTTAATGGGGAATCATCACTGAGTGTGGTTCTGATGGGGCCCTGCAAGGATTGGCTCTTGGCCCTTACATTCTTTGAGATCATCAGTGTCCTGGAAGAAAACAAACACAATCTAGGAGATAACAAAGGTATAACAAGAATCAATGGCTGGAAGTTGAAGATATTCAATTTAGACTAGAAATATGGCATAAAGTTTTAAAACAGTGAAGGTAATTAACCATTGGAAAATGGTTACCTACCTTTTGTACTGTTGTTCTTTGAGATGTGTTGCTCATGTCATTCCAAGTAGGTGTGTGCGCACAATGTGCATAGTCACCAGAAGGTTTTTCTCCTAGCGGTATCCGTCGGGTCGGCTCTGGAGCTCCCGGAAATCGCACCTCCATGGCGGTCTATATAGGTCCCTGCCAACCCACCGCCTCTTCAGTTCCTTCTTGCCAGATACTCTGAGGGAGGGGAAGCAGGTGGCTCTTGGAATGGACATGAGCAACATATCTCAAAGAACAACAGTTACAAAAGGTAGGTAACGTTTTTTTCTTCTTCGAGTGATTGCTCATGTCACTTCCAAGTAAATGACTCCAAAGTAGTCCCCAGGAGGAAGGGTCAGAGTTCACCAAGTCGTAGCCTGCCAAATGCAGCATTGTCTCTAGCCTGCTGTGTGATGGCATAGTGTGACATAAAGATGCAAATAGACGACCACGTCACCACCCTGCAGATATCCTGAATAGGCACTTGGGCCAGGAACGCTGCAGACAAAGCTCGCACTCTTATGGAGTGCACAGTTAATGCTGGGGCCGGTATCTTTGCTAGGTTGTAGCATTCCCTGATACAGGCTGTTACCCATGAAGAGATTCTTTGGGACAACACCAGGAGCCCCTTCATCTGCTCAGCCATTGCAATAAAGAGCTGTGTCAATTTCTAAGATGGCTTTGTCTGCTTGATATAAAAATCTAAGTCATCTGACATGCAGGGAATCGAGCACTCATTCCCAGTTATTAGCATGTGGCTTAGGGAAGAACACTGGAAGAAAAATGTCCTGACTTGCGTTAAATTGCGAAACCACCTTTGGGAAGAAAACTGAGTGAGGCCACAACTGCACCTTGTCTTTATAAAACACAGTGTAAAGTGGCTCGGACATCAGGGCCTTGAGCTCAGACACCCTCCTGGCTGACATTATAGCCACTAGGCATGCCACGTTCCAAGAAAAGTAAAGGAGACAGCATGTTGCTAGAGGCTCGAATGGAGCACCAGGCTTGCGGGTTGAGCCACCAGTGGAGAGACTCGAGGACCTGAGGAGTGAGTGTGACCAGTCTGTCTAGGTGGTCTCGGTTTGGCCGGTATACCCAGACTAGCCAAACCTAAAGGGGACGGAACCGTCGATCTGGCATGCTGTACCACATACGGGCAAGCAGCCGTATGCCTGAGTAGTCTCAGGCAATTCCTCACCGTAATGGTGGGAAATCTTCTGAGATCCTCTCTGATGGCGCTCATGGCGAGGAAGCAAGATTCCGGGAGGAATGCTCTGGCCTGACTGGAGTCCAGAAGGGCTCTGATGAATTCTATCCTTTGCGTGGGGGTTCTAGTTGAATTTGCCATGTTCAGAATGAGGCCGAGCCTGTGGAACGTCATCCGCTTCAGGTTCACGTGGTCCTCCACCTGGCCCAGGAGTAGCCCTTGATTAGCCAGTTATCTAGGTACAGAAATACTTGTACTTGTCACTTGTGTAGGAAGGCTGCCCTGCCTGCCATGCACTTTGTGAACACCTGAGGGGCTGCTGAGAGGCCGAAGGAGTACCATGAACTGATAGTGGGTATTGCTGACCACGAATCGAAGGAACCATCTGTGGAACGGCATTATGGACACATGAAAGTACACGTTCTTCAAGTCGAGGGCAGCGTACCACTCCCCTAGATCCAGGGAGAGAATGATGGAAGCCAGGGAGACCATGCAAAACTTTAACTTCTTCATCAATCTGTTTAGGTTTTGTAGGTCTAAAATAGGCCTGAGCCCACCCTTGGCCTTGGTGATTAGGAGATAACAGGAGTAGAACCCCTTGCTCCTGAACTCCAGAGGCACCTCCTCTACCACCCCAAGCTGTAGGAACTAACTAGAAGATGCTTGTAAGAGGGATGGGGAGGGAGGGTGGGAATGCAGAAGGAAACAGAATTGGAGAGAATATCCCCATTCTACCATGCTCAAGACCCATCAATCTGAGGTTATTTGAGCCCAGGCACGGTAGAAATGGAATAGATGATTCACAAAGGGAAGAAAAGGATCCGGGATTTGATCTGGTGCGTCACCCCTGGGTGCCCCTCCAAAAGTTAGGCTTAGAGGCTGAGAACTCCTTTGCTGCACCCTGGTCCTGACCAGAGGACTGAGAGGGCCGCCTTCTCTTACTCCTGCGCCGCTTGCTCGGGGGGTGCGGGAGGGGAAGGTGGCATATGCAGCTGCAGGGACTTAAGGGTTGCCTACGAGTCCTTCAGGTTGTGGAGCCTACTGTCTGTCTGCTCTGAAAAGAGTCCTGAACAGTCAAAAGGCAAGTCCTGGACGGTGTTTTGGACTTCAGCCGGAAGTACCAAGACTTGAAGCCATGAGCTGTGTCCACCGAGTCCAGGGAGGCTTGTAAGGAGGCCTTCGAGACTACTTTGCCCTCCTCCAGATCAGCCGCAAATTCAGAGTGGGAGTCTGCCCGTAGCAATTCCTGGAACTTGGACAATGTGTTCCAGGACAATGTGTAGCAATAGCAGATCAGGACTGCCTGCTGGTTGGCTAGGCAAAGCTGGAGGCCCCCGGTAGAATACACCTTTCTACCGAAGAGATCCAGCTTCTTCGGCTCTTTAGACTTAGAAGTCGGCCCCGGCTATTCCTATCTCTCTTTCTGGTTGGCCGTATCCACCACCAGAATACCCACTTGAGGATGGGTAAACAGATTCTCATACCCCTTGGATGGCACAAAACATTTCCACTCTACCACTTTCACTGTGACGGGGGGAAAGAGAGGTGAGTGTTTGCCATAGCACCTTAGTGGTGTTCTGGATAGCTTTAATGAGGGGCAAAGCCACACTCAAAGGGCCTTCAGGGACCAGAATGTCCACCATAGGGTCCGTCTCTTCTGAGACCTCCTCCACCTGCACATAGGGGTTTTGAGCCACCCTTCTGAGCAGCTCCTGGTGTGTACTACTATCCATGGCAGGCAGTGTGGTGGAAGTGCCCTGCACCGCTTCAACTGGGGAGGATGAGGATGATGTTGGCGAGGGCAACAGGTCTTCCTGCCCCTCTGGTTCGCAGGAATCCCCCTGTGTCAAGACACCTTGTGCGGTGCCAGGGGTGGTGCTGGTTCCCAGGTCCATGCCCACCTCAGTACCAGTCTTGGTGCAGGGACCCACATCGGTCTCAGTGCCAACCTGCGTGCCCATCTCCTGCCCCCATGGAGGTTTCCTGACCCACCAAACTCACTGATGGAGAGACCTGCGCCTCCAAAAGGGATCTGGACCCTGGCCCTTGGGCTTGGTAGTAAGCCCATAATGTCCAGAAAGGCCATTGTGCCGGCGCCTGCCATTGTGGAGGCCAGGACATCACGAGTAGAAGTTGCCCTTCTTCCTGCTTTGGGCGCTGCTGGGAATGGTGCCAGTTCTGCTTAGAGCCGTATGACTCTGCCTCTGAGTTCCTTGAGTAGTTCAACCTCAGCACCCAGGGCAGTGCAGACGAAGACGGTGCGGGGAGCGGTACCGAGGCAAAGGAGGGCAGTGCCGTATTGTCGGCTTGCCTCTTGAGGACACCCAGTACAGGGGACTGTGCCATCATTGCGATAAGGTCCCTAGCCTAGGTGTCCGGTGTGGAAGGGAGGTCTATGTCCTCCTCCAGACACTCCCACCCTGGGGAGTCGACAAGAACCTGACTCGACGTACCTACCCATGAGGCCAGAGTCAATGGTGCCAGCAGAGTCATAGCCAGAACAGGGTGTCCTGATGTGGGACACACCCCGCTGGTGCCTGCTCACTCCACTACTTTAGTGGGAGACCTCCCTCTATCCGTCATCTTCTTGTGGAGCACTGGTGAATGGGAGCAGTGCTGGGCACTCGCATCAGAAGAGGTCTTCGGCACTGGGGAATGGCAGTGCCAAGGGTTCCTGGAGCCAGAGTCCTTTTTCGATGGGAAGTGCTGGGTTTGGGGTTGGACGCCACCTTGGAATGAAGGGTTGATTCCATAAGGAACAGTTTCAGGCTAAAGTCCCTCTTTTTTGGTCCTTGGTCTCAAGCCTCTGCAGATCTTGCATTTATGTTTTGGTGTGCCTCTCCCAGATGCTTCAGACAGGAGTCATGTGAGTATCCCTTTGGCATAGGCTTCAGACAGGACCTGCATGGCTTGAAACTCTGAGACCAAAACATGCTCTGGTTCCCGGGAGGGGAAACGTGATGTGTGCGGGGGCAGAGGAAGACCTCCAACTGAAACTTATCTAAACTAACTATACTATTTACACTACAGTAATTATAAAAGATTTTAACTATTGTGACAAAGTTCCTCCTCTACCTTGGTGGGTCCTGCACTTATTGGCAGATTTGCTCACGTCAGAGATCTTCCCCACACTCTGGGTCAACTCCTCCTGTGTCCGATCAGGAGTTGGGAGGTTTGGGGGGAACCTGGGCCCGCTCTCTACTCCAGTTTCCAGCCCAGGGCCCTATGGATTGCATGTATAGTGCCTCTTGTAACAGCTGCATAACAGCTACAACTCCCTGGGCTACTTCCCCATGACCTCCTCCAAACACCTTCTTTATCCTCACCCAGGGCTGGCTTTAGCAAGTGCAGAGCCCAATTCGAACAGTTTCGACGGGGCCCTGGCAGGGATGACTTAAAAAAACAAAAAAAACCCTCTCATTTCTTCCATGTATTATTTACTTTCCATGACTGTATACATAATAACAAAATTATATATTACATACATTACATCATATTGTATATGGCTCTTTTCTTACTCCCACTTGGGTACTTTCAACCAATATCTCTTTATCTCTTGCCCATATTGATAGAAGTCACCACATTCTAAAAGAATATTAATTATAGATTTTCACTTTCATATTAGGAAAATAATTTATCTTTCGATAGTTGTACAACTGATTTTCTTCAATAACGTTTATTTTATGCCCCTTCCTTCCCCCCAGCACCGCCCGCCTCGCAGAAACAAACCCTCCTTCCTCAGCGCCACCCTGTCAAAACAGCTGTGGGCCAAAGAGGAAGGTTGGGGGGGGCGGGGGAGAGAAACGGTACACACAGACAAAAAGTAGTATTCCATTCTATTCATCTGAAGAAGTGGGCTGTAGCCCATGAAAGCTTATGTTGAAATAAATTTTTTAGTCTCTAAGGTGCCATAATTACTCCTGTTCTTTTTGCAGATTCAGACTAATACGGCTGCTACTCGGAAACCTGGCAAACACAGGGTGACCAGATCACAGCAGTAAAATAGGACTCGCTCCCTCCCCGCTCGGCCCCACCATCGCACTCCTCTTCACCCCCTAGTCCCCCGCTGACTTGCTGCGTTCCACCTAGTCAGTCCCCCACCCACCACTCGCCTCCTTTCACTTTCTCTCTCCCCTGCCAGAAACCCCCATGCCTGCCCCTAGAACCACTGCTGGCTCACTGCTTGCCTCTCTGCCCACCTGCCGCTTGCCCATCCGCTCACCCCTGACTTGCCGCTGCACCGCCTCCACCTCCCCCGAGTATATAGCCTCATTCAGAGACCCAGGGGTCACTATATTACTGCAAAAGCAGCAAAGAATCCTGTGGCACCAAAACATCTGTTAGTCTATAAGGTGCCACAGGATTCTTTGCTGCTTTTACAGATCCAGACTAACATGGCTACCCCTCTGATATATTACTGCACACAGCAGTCAATGCAGTTGTAGATAAATCTCTGCATTATGCATTTTTGTATAACTTTTACATGACTTTGTACTGAACCTTGGTAATATGTTATAGTGGGCCCCTAAGGTATTATATAAGGTAAAAGAAAAATGCCTTTTTGCTGGAAGTAGAATAAGATCTTTCCTCCACTTTGTAATCAATTGCCCTATTGAATGAATGAGGAAGGTGTGGAAGGCAGGCACCTCCAGACAGCTGCAACCCTTGGAGAGGGGCTGGGAGCCAGACCAAGAAGCTTTGCCCAGGGCTGAGCGGGACGGAATTTGGGTGCTGGGTGCAGGCTCCGGGCTGGGGCACGGGGTGGGGTGTGGGAAGGGTGGAGGAGTGCAGGCTCTGGGAGGGAGTGTGGAGGGGTGGGTGCAGGCTTTGGGACAGAGTTTGGGGGCTGGAGGGGGGTGCTGGGGGCAAGGGACTGCCATGTGGCTTCCTTCCTCCTCTGATGCCCCTCACCATAGCCTCAGTGGGGGATGGAGCTGCCCCTTCCTCAGTGTTTGCAGGAGTGGTAGCTGGGGGGAAACCCAGTCAAACTCTGGTTTTACTCTTTTGCTGATGGGTCACGTTAAACCCCTTACAAACTCCTTCCCGCCTCTCTCACTCCCCTTTTCTACTGGGCTTGTTTGATCTTTTCGGTGGAGCCAGATGAAAACCACAAACTCCAGTGAGAGCAACAGGCTGGAAGACTAGACTGAACCCACCACCCAGCCTAGTCCATCCCAGAGCCCAGGACTGAGGGCAATGTCCCCTCACCTCCAGGCCACTTGCTTCCACTCCTGGCCTCTCCCGGCGCTGCCAGTGATTCTGTGTGGCTGCATCGGGTGGGATTTCAAGCGGACCCCCCCAACCTCCCGCTAAATTCACCCCTGTTTTGCGACCACTCTGCACCAAGAGCACCTTCCTTCCCTGCCCTAGAGCTGCTGGATGGCTAGAAAGCTGAGCTGGGCACTTGATTGATCTAGAATATTATCATGCCCCTCCTCAAAAAAACCTTAATATCCACACAGCTTTGGGGGGGGCTATTCACCCCCCCAAGCCGGTCTATTTTATTGTTGCAGGGCAAATGAAGGAGCCATAGTTTAATGGAAATATTCAGCCCCTACAGCGGTCTTGCAGCAGGGAAAGCAGAGTTGATGGGAAGGGAACTGGTTTGGATAGGAGCCCTAGTCCCCTTCCTTTGCAAAATAATTTGGAGAGGGAATCAGATCACACCGTGCCTCAGTTTCCCCTTCTGCGGTGGGGTGGAGAGGAGATAAAAGTCTCAGCCTGCCGTGCCATGTTGCAGACCTTTCACATTCTCCTCTCTTGCTGTATTTGATTTCCTCCTCCAAACCTCCCTCTCTCTCTCACCTGGAGTTCACAGCACTAAGTACCGGCTGGGGGCTTTTTTCCTGGGTTACATTACATGATCCCAACTTTAGTTTCGAAACAAATACAGGCAGGCACAAACTCACCCTCAAACAGCAACACCACAAAAACCACAAAACCAACCCAATATTACAAACCTACGGGGAATCACAGGGTCAAACACTCACCATTGGAAGCCCCAGCAGCTGCTCAGGTAGGTGAGGTCCACTGCAGAGATTCCTGTCTCCCACCAGACCAGAAGCTCCCTCGGCGTCTCCCCCAGGTGAGTGCTAGGGGGAGGGGAAGGAAGGCTGCAAAACATGTGTTCCTTGTGCCTTCTCCCCCCTCCCCCTTCCCTCTCTTGACCTGCAACACCCACACGGCTGCCTCTGCCTCAGCCGGCCAGCGTCTCTCATTGCCTAGCAGCAACAGCTGCTGCTTCCGGGAGACGCAGAACTTTGCTTCCCGGAGACAGCGAGCGCGAGGCCCCTTCAGGTGCGGGGCCCGATTCGGGGGAATCAGGCAAATCGGCCTAAAGCCGGCCCTGTCCTCACCACAGGACCTTCCTCCTGGTGTCTGATAACGCTTGTACTCCTTAGTCCTCCAGCAGCACAGCCTCTCACTCTCAGCTCCTTGTGCCTCTTGCTCCCAGCTCCTCTCACGCACTTCCTCTCCTCTGGCTCCTCCCCATCTGACTGGAGCGAGCTCCTTTTTAAACCCAGGTGCCCTGATTAGCCTGCCTTGATTGGCTGCAGGTGTTCTAATCAGCCTGTCTGCCTTAATTGGTTCTAGCAGGTTCCTGATTACTCTAGTGCAGCCCCTGCTCTGGTCATTCAGGGAACAGAAAACTACTCATCCAGTGACCAGTATATTTGCCCTCTACCAGACTCCTGTACCCCACTGGTTTGGATCTGTCACACTATTTACAGGTAACACTGAACAAAAGTCCACTAGGGGATTGCCTGCTGTTCACAAGAGAAGCTGCTTCAATGACCGTTACTGGTGGTAAGAAGGAACTGAAGAGGTGGCAGATTGGCAGGGACCTATATACACCTCCATGAAGGTGCGCCTTCAGGGAGCTCTACAGCTGACCCGACCTGTAACCACTAGGGAAAAAACCTTCCAGTGACTGTGCAAATGACATGCATACACCTACCTGGAATCGACATCAGCAAGTACTCCAAAAAGAACAATTTATTAAGGGTTGTGGTAGATTCTCCAACACTGGACATTTTGAAACGAAGGCTGGCTGTTTTTCTAGAGGATAGGGTTCTAGTTCAAATAAATTAATTTGGGGGAAGTTCTATGGCATGTGTTATGCAGGAGGTCAGACTAGATGTTCACAATGGTACCTTCTAGTCTCAGAATCTATGAAAATAAATCTAGCTTCTACAGTGTTTCATACAAAGTATCATCAAATGCACTATGTATATCCTGTGACTGATATTGCAATCTCCTGCAATCTCCTTGGAAACTCTTATTGAATAAAATTTAAGTATCTTTATTTTTCCCTTAGTGATTCAGCAAGGGAACTCACTTTCAGATTTTTGGCTCCCTCGGTGTTGACTTTCTTCAGTGGAGACCAGCATCTTTCTCCCTCCTGACCAGGGTATTTCCAGGCTGAACATTTCCCTACCTTCACTGTGTTATTCTCAGAAAAAGACATCTGCCTAAATAGGCTTTCTTGCTTTCTGTCTTCAGAGAATAATCACAGTAATAGCCAATAGTTATAAGCTACCACACTGTTCTTTCTAAGCAAGTATATTTTATTCTTAAGTTAAAAGCACTAGAGAGAAAACATTTTTAAAAATCAAATAAAACCTACTCGCATGCTAATAAGGCTAACAGACATCACACTTCTTCCCCACCATATCCACAAGGGTTCTTACTCAAAGTCAGTCCTTCCAAGCTGCCTCAAGGACTGGGGCCCTCTCTGGACCAGACATGCTATTTATTTGCTGCATCAGAACAAAGCCACTGAGTCAGCTTAAACTCAGGATATTTATTCAAAAGTCCTTTCTTTGTCTGTTGGTCGCTGGACAATCCAGACTGGGTCTCTGAACTTTCTCCTGTAACAGCAGACAAAGAATCCCCCATCTCAGGGCAACGCTTCAAAGGCTGACTCTGTAGGTGAGGGGTTGCAATCCCCTACTCCCCAGCAGTTCCTAGGAATTCCACTTCATACATGTTGTCCCAAAAAATCAATCATGTCTGGTACACTATTCAGCATCGTCTTTTGAAGTTCACATTATTTTGCAGAGATCGCATTAATCCTCATCTCACAATAGTACACAAACGTGCATTTTCAGTACAATGGACCCCAAACATATTAAACATAATTCAATAAGGTTTAACTTAATTCCATAATGTCCGCCTACGATATTGCAGAATATTGTCATATCTGTCACATAGAGTTTGAAGGACTGAGTCCTACCAGAGTCCTTGCTGAATTCAGGGGAAAGTAGACGATCTCTAGTAAGCTTCAGAGGGGTCCGTGTTAGTCTGTATCCACAAAAATGAGGAGTCCGGTGGCACCTTAAACACTAACAGATTTATTTGGGCATAAGATTTCATTGGTAAAAAAAGTGAAGAAGTGGGATTTTTACCCACAAAAGCATATGCCCAAATAAATCTGTTAGCCTTTAAGGTGCCACTGGACTCCTCGTTTTTCTAGTAAGCTCATTAGTGTGTAGGTTCTTTTATTGGTTTTAATGTTTTCTCTGTAAGGCTTTCATCTGAAGGATAACAGTGCTTGCTTAGAAAGAGCTGTGTTGTAACTCATAACAGGGCAATTATGTTGTTTAAAGCCTCTAAAGCAAGAGAGAGAGAGAGAGAGAGAGAGAAAGTGAGAAAGCGTAAAGTGCAGAGGCTGTCCTGTTTAGGAAGTCTGGCTTCCTGGGAGTAATACTGTGTAGGCAGGGAACTGTGCTGCCTGGGAAAATATCTCATTTGAGAGGGAGATGTGGCTCTCTACCCAAGAGAGGTGATGGCTGAGGGGTTTGGAACTTAGAGTGGGTGTGCTTAGCTGTTTAAACTTTCATAGTGACTCTGTTTTGTTTGCATGTACATTAGGATAACATTCATACAGGGTTAATATGTTAGTATGCACTGTTTTATTTAGCCAAACACCTAATAAGACTTTAAACAAATGAAAACAAAACCAAAATCATCATTGAAACTAGGTCCCTATAAGAATTTTAGGAAACATGTGCTTTTCAGATTCATGTAATAAATCCAGTTGATGTTTATTAGCTGTAGCCAAAATGAAAGCTGCGACCTTTAAAATGAAAATTGTTTTCATTTTAAGTCAGTTTTAGCAGGAATGGTAATGTACACAGTTTTTATAGGACTTTGACAACCATAAAAACAAAGTTTTAAAATAAAATGGAAAAACTATCTTGAATGACAACAAATTATGTTCTCCACACAGTGATGTTATTAAAATAAAATAAATAAATAAGGGTAAACTAGGCTATACTTAAAAAAAAGAAAGCGACACCATTATAAATCTAAAAATTCCCACGAGGATGTCTCCCACCAGCCCTCCCCCACTTCCTCCACCCCGCAGAGCCGCAGCATGGCCAGAAGCTGGGCAGCGCAGCTGAGCTCTGGGCTACCAAAAAGGGGAGGGAGGGGGCTGCAAGCTCTGGGGCTGCGGGGGGGGGGGGGGGGGAGGCGGCAAATGGAGCAATTTGCCCCAGGCCCTGCAGGGGCTCCTGGCCCCATGAGTATGTATCACCCCCTGACCCTCCCCCACTCACCTTAAATCAGTTTTTTATAGGGAACCAGTTGTTAAGATTTTGGCATCTCATCACTGCCTGAGGGTTCTCGGGGCTTCCAGGTGTGAAGCTGGGAGCCTGAATGCGGTCCACAGCTCCTAAGCAGCCCTGCAATTCAGACTGCCTGTGGCCAGGTTCCCCTAGTCCCACAAACTGTTAAGCCACCTGCTGTGAAAGTTTTGCAGGGTGGAGAGCTAGCTGGCCTTGGAATCTGGAAGCCCTGAGCTCCCCAACCTTGCTGTCCTGGAGCTCAGACCCTGGCAGCTACTGAATGAAATTGATATGATTCTTGTCAGTTTTTCTGCTGATGTTGTGTGGTAGGCAGTGGTGAAACTGACAAAATTATCTCAATTTCACTCAATAGGTGCCCGATTCCCAAGGGAGCACCTTTTTGTTTTGGAAACACCATGTGTTGATGCTTCAGAGGATTTTCCAAAAATTTGGTTTTGATCTGAATCTGAACAAAACCAAAATATCCAAGTTTCCCACAAACCAGAAATTCAGACTTTCAGCCAGCTCGTCCTCACTTGTGTACCACTGTATTTAGCTACACTCACTCAGAAAACATAATTTTTATTTGTAAATCATGTTACTATCTCTGATCCCACCAGTCTTGGAATGTTGAGCCATTTGCTTTTATCTGCTTTCATCAGACAAAAGAGAAGTCAGTGGTCCCCAAACTGGGGGGCACAGAGGAACATTTGGGAGGGTACATAGTGAGACCCAGGCCAGCCCCCATGGGGGGGAGGGCAGGGAAGGAGCACCCTCATCCCTGCTCCACCCTCAGCCATAGCACAGCTTCAGACCCAGCCCCACTATGCCCCCTGCCCACAGCTACAGCTCCACTCTGCCCCCAGCCCAGCTCTGGCCTCATTTCCTCTTCACACTCAGGCCATCTCCACCTCTAGTCCCAGTTTCTCCCCCATCCCCAGTTCTGCTCCCAGATCCACCTTAGCCTAAGCTCCTCAGTGAGCCAACTGTACAGAAAAGGGTGGGGTGGGAGGGGCCACAGACAGATTCCATTAATGGTAAGGAGGGGGCAACAGGAAAAGTTTGGGCACCACTGAGATAAGTAGTACTATTAAATTGCACGAAATGTTTTGGTAACGAGCACTCTGGAGCCCAAACTGGAGTGTGGTGTGTCTGCTTTTCATTGTACTGCTGGCAGATTCTAGCTCTGAAGCTGCCATTGTGGCCATAGAGGATCATATGGGGAATCCACTGGTGGAATTAAGCTGAGACAGGCTCCCAAGCCACCCCCGCTCCCTGATGCCTGTGTAAGGGGCATGCCCAGGCTTCCCTATATCCAGCTAATCTGTGGCTGACAAACTAAATTCTTGGAGACCTTACCTACTCTGAGAGATTCAAGGGGACCATCCAGCACACAGGTAGCATAGAATTACATAACTCCTGCCCCACCCCCACGTCCCGAGTTGCATCGTGTGTTCCTCAGTCATAGGCAAGGATCTAGGCCCAACTCTCATCCTTATGTGAATTCCCCCAGATGAAGTCTCCCATAGCATTCAAGAGACAAATGCTAAAGAGGATAGTCTGAGATTAATATAACTGGTGCAGGACTTGAAAAATCCACCAAGTGGATGCAAAGGGGCATGCAGTTTTTGCAGAATTTAAGCTTTTAATTAAAAAGACAATCTTTCAGCCCTTATGGCTGAAAGATAATCTTCCAAACATGAACTGATGTAGAGAGATCAAGTGTCTTTCTGAGCCCACAAGCAGCTCCAGTGACTGCTACAGCTGCTGCTCATGGCTTTGCCAATCAGAGTACAGTTAACAGGGCTCAGATCAGAATCCCGTAACAGGGTCAGGAACCATATACATTTCATGCTACTTCTGCTTGTGAGTAGTATGGATAGGGCATGTATTGACATAATTCACAGAGGACCACCATCCATAAAAACACAGGCTCCTTACTGCAGCCAGCAGGTGAGCGTACTCTGTCTATGCACTAGAAGGATCCCCAGCCTTCTTAGCCGCATTTGGAGAACCAATGAAAACCATGCATTATCTTTGATAAGGCAGGAGAGAAATATAGTTTGTGGCATCACTTCCTCAGCATATTCTTGATGTCTTTGTGGAAAGGAAACATAATGGGTATTTACTGTGCAGGGCAGAATCTGGGCTTTAATATCCTCTGTGGGTGGTTCAATGAAGTCTACCTTGTACACAACAGCTGCAGAAAATGGGATGCTTTTATATGTTTTATTTGTTAATTGAGGGGGTAGGCTTTATATCAGTAAGAATTAATGTTGTTACGCTAGCTCTAGCATGTCAATTAGACATTTTCTGAATTTCCTCTTTTGGAATTTGCAAGTGTAGACATATAGTTTGAGTCTTACTGCCTGTCCAGTAACTGTTCTAAATTCAAAAACTAAAACTACAGCACACCAGCAATTCATTTTCCTGCCCGAAAGCCCATCAGTGGCGCAGGAACTGTATGAAGCAGGAAACTGATAATTGTTGTTCATTAGAAACAGAAAAAGTAAGGGGTGACTAAAACACCCCTGAGAGCATTACTGGAAGAAAATCTTGAATTAAGTGAATTAAAAGGTACTGCTTCTTCACTTCATGGAACACTTGCCAAATCATCATCTATTAACTTAGACCAATGTGCAGATACTGCTGAGTCATTACTTCAAAAGAAATATGGATTTAAAGGCCATTAAGGTGGATGGGAAAATGAGCTTCTAAGATGCAAAAAAAATACACATGAAAAAAGTAACAAGATACTACTTATCCTAATTCAAATGCTTAAATATCAAACAAATCAAAGTATAGTATTCTGGGTGCCAGAGATAAAAGGTAAAAAACATGTACCAATATTTGGAAAACGGCTCCCATATGTATTAATGTTATTTGATCAACACCCATTCTATAATCAGTTTACTTTTCTCTTAGGAAAAAAAAAAGTCTACACATAGCCAGCCATAAACACCAGAGAAAAGCAGTAAAGTTAACTAAAACTAAAGCCGCTAGGATAGAGAACTGCAATGACAGAGCAGCAAAACATGAAGGGAGCTTCCACTTTACTCAGGTCGGGGGAGAAAAATGAGCACTAACATCTTCTGACCTCTGGAATGCTCAGGCACTCTCAACTAGCTGGTGATATGGTTCAGACAGCACTGGAATGTAAATTGCAAATATGAACACATGATGTGCCAGAGCTACAAAATATGCAGACTAAGGATTATCATAACGGTACCTTTGGAGAAAAGCTTTTTCATAATTTAAAACTGGATTCTGCTCAAGCTTCCAAAAAATTATCTTCCTATGGGCTGAGATCAAGCATGGTAAATTTCAACCCCAAATTAAAAAATAAAGTATTTATGAAAGAGTGAAAATGACTGGAAGTAAGTCTGTAATTGCAAAGACTCAGGCGATCAGTGTGTTTTAGTATAAAAAGTGCTAAGCATAAAAGGTCTCTTTCATACTTCTGAAGATATTGTAGAGCCCAAATTTCAATGAACAGAGATCAACTTGAATGTGTAACAATACACCCCTAATTGCATGTGTAGGCTGGTGCGATTGTAAATGCAGGTATGCAAACACGTAGAGAACTTGGGCACACTTCCTTAAAAATCTACTTTTACATGCCATTTGGATTTTGAAATCCACTTAATAAAATGACAGCCAAAAGACTACACAGCAGTATATCCTCATGAAATTATCTTGAATTTCATACTCTGTTTAACCCCAGGTATCCAATTTCCTTCTTTACTACATCTTTGAATGGTATGTAAACCATATCCACATTTTCCTAGTGTCATTAGCTAGTCTGTCCCTGTTGGCATCTCTCAGTTTCCAGTATCTAATCAGGTTATGTCCTACTGCAATGAGAGTAGGGTTTAACTGTCTATATGAATTACTCATAAGTATTTTATTTATTTCCCATCCTGTAATCTTTACTGGATATCTCACTGCTCCCACTAAATCCAAGTTCTTAAGTTTATACTCCTAGATCAATTTGGAGGTATATTTTGTACTAGCATTTTCTCACATGTATCTTGCTCTTACTCACTTAATATTTGTTGGCATCCTATTTCTGGAACACAACAAAAACTTTAACTCTATATATTCTATTTTAGAATTTAGAAAGATATTGGAAAAGTACAGTTTGCTATCAGAGGAAAGTTTCAGTGCCTTTCTAGTCTGAAATTTAACCTGTGCTACCATAGATCAGGGTGATCCCATTATAAAAGTCGAACTAAGCTATAGTGAAATAGTGTACCAAATGTGTTGCTATAGGTATATGAGCACTTAGTCACATTATATTTAAGTTCTCCCTAGAATTATTGTTTTAATTGTTCGATCATCTTTTTTCGCAGAATGTTAACAGAGGAAAAAAAGCAGCAGCACTCCTGGGAAAAAAACCTCATTTTTAGAAATATTTTTGTTCATACAGAAAACTCATGCACAAAAACCGAGTTTAAAAATTAAACTCTGAAATCTATGAAAAAAACTCTGCATAATTATTTTTCAAACAGAAACACGAGTTGACACAGACAGTGTAGTAACAGAATGCATATGGAAGGTATATGCCAGCTTTGCTACTGTAAGATGCAGAAGAATCTAGATGTTAACAAGGGAGTTGCTTCCTTTAGCAATAATAGCAAAGCAAAAGGAGACGATAAGAGATGTGTGTGTTCTCAAGAGATTTTTAGGTTCTCTAAGTTAATTACATAACACCCCTCTAGGTTAATAGTAGGGCTGAAGACTGCAGCCGTAATGTAGAAACCTACCTCTCCTTGTTTTTGTAAAGGGAAATCATGCCTCGCCGATCTACTAGCTGTTTGCCAGAAGCCTCTGTTTGCCACTGTCGGAAGACAGAATACTGGGCTAGATGGACCTTTGGTCTGACCCAGTAGGGCTGTTCTTATGTTCAGCTAATTGAAATTCCAGATCAATAAAACCCCCAAACTTGCTAACACTACTGGCCAATGTAATTGCTTAAAGGAAAAACATTTAATAGAAGAGTATGGGGAAGAATCCTCCATATATTCAAAAAAGAGGACTCAGGGGTTACCTGAAGTATCATATTCTATTAATCTATTTCTCTGTGGACACCCATCTTAAAGAAACTGGGTGTGAAGGGTGCTGCAAGAAACAGCTACAAGTGGAAGGAATGTGCTATAAGGCTCCTATAACACTAAGACTTGGACCAAGAAGAAGATACAATATAACCCTGGACGGGAGACCAAAAAACAACCCCCTGCCCCCGCCAGATTCTTGTCTTTTCAAGACCACTATGAAGATCAAGTTCTCAGAATCCTTTGAAAAAAAAGTCAGATTTGTGGACAGTTTCTACATTTTAAGACAAGCTCTCCTCAATATTCATGCTCTAGAAGGAAAAACCTCTCAGGTTGCAGAACAAGAGCTCAGGTGTTGTGGGTCTGGGAGTCTGAGGATCCTGAATAGAAATTTACCTAAGTCCAGTCCAAGGATGCTAACATGACACTTGTAGTAATCTGAGAAACTGTGAGTGCGTGGGCAACTAATTTCTGTTAATTGATGGAGTATTCAAATGATTTAGTTCTTATTCTTATGTGTCCAGTTGATATATGCTTAGTCCCTGGACATACAGGCTGCTTGTTAGCTCAAAAACAGGTTGTTTTAATCAGACACCTTTTGTTGTGAGCTCCTCAGATCAGAGACTGTCCCTAATGATGGTCTGGTAAGTATCCAGTATATACAGGATTGACTGTAAAAAATGTAAGTAAGTAGCAAAACTTCCTACCCCAGTAAGCATAATTTCCCTTGTTTCATTCAGGATTTTAAACCTGCACTTTCTTATCCCAGCTTGGAAGCGCACGCTTGCCACAGAGGTCCTATTGTTGCTTTTCTTGGAGAGGGCAACCAAATCCAGAGGAATGGAGATAGAACAATCATAACTACTTGTAACTCCAGGAAGTTGTTGTGATTGGAATGAAACCTATCTGAGTTCACTCAGTGAAACAGAAAATGATTTGGTTCCTGATGCTGGAAATTTCACTGATAAACGGGACCGTTTTTCGGGTACTGACATGTATCACCACCATGGGATAATTACCCCTCCAGTCACTGTTACACAAAGTAATTAGATTCCCTGGAGGCAAATAGTTGAACAGCTCCTAGAAGAAATACAGTCTGTGAAATCTGTCTTTTGGCAACTGGATTAGAACCAGGAAAGTCTGAAAAAAGTGGGCCAGATCTTGAGAGGGCACTAAGGCAGTCTTCTGAAAACAGATGAGGAAACTGAAAGACTTGATCAGTTAACAAATTTATTATGTTCAGATACTATCTTGTAAGAATGGACTAATTATTCATGAACTTCCTGTTAAAGACTGATCTTCAGAGAGACACCATTGGACTGGTAAGAAAACAAGGAAGAGAGAAGTCAAAAGGCATCGCTTGGATTAGGAAATGGGTCCCCCCTGATGCAAAGCATAGGTAGCATTTGTGGAACAGTTAAATTAGTACAAGGAAGCCTACTTCCATGTATAACAATGAGAGATCATGAGGAGATCTCTCTCTCAGAAAGGCCTAGACTCAAAGCAAAAATGGGCCTTGCATACAGTCAATCAGCCTGGCGAGAACCAGTACACTGAGCAAATTTGTCTCTCTCTTTCCTACTAGGAACAGTGATGAATTAACACCCCAAAAATCCTCAGGAAAAGGAGCACTTGTTCCTGGTGAAACCAAGTTTGCAATGCTGTCCTTCACTGCCTATTCACTGGTCCAGACGAAGGACAGGCAACAGAGTGGACAAAGGAGGGAGAATCTAAATATTTGGGAAGATTCTCTGTCAGTTTTGAGAGCTCATCTGTCTGATGTGTTTTAAGCTTTGATTTGGAAGCCCTGAAAACTTTGGAACTCTGTTCCAAAGGGTGTAAGATGTTTTGGGATTTATTTTTTTCTTTCTCTTGTCCCCTGCTCTCCCCCCCATTGCATTCTTGGGGCTTGTCTACATCAGAAAGTTGCAGCGCTGGTGAGGGAGTTACAGCGCTGCAACTTAGGAGGTGTACACATCTGCAGGGCACCACCAGCGCTGCAACTCCCTGTTTGCAGCGCTGGCCGTACTCCCGTTTTGTCTCGGGTGTAGAGGATCCAGCGCTGGTGATCCAGCGCTGGTAATCAAGTATAGTCACTTACCAGCGCTTTTCTTGACCTCCGTGGAATAAGCAGGTATCCCAGCATACCTGAGGAAGCCTCTGGTAATCAAGCTGGTCTCCTTTCCCGGTTTGCTCTCTCGTTCCCCGAACCCCGAGCAAGCAGGTCTCCTTCCCTGAGGTTTGCTGGGTGGTTCCGGAAGGCGAGAGCAAACCGGGGAAGGAGACCAGCTTCGCCGCGGTTTGCTCTCGCGTTCCCCGAACCCCGAGCAAGCAGGTCTCCTTCCCTGAGGTTTGCTGGGTGGTTCCGGGAAGGCGAGAGCAAACCGGGGAAGGAGACCAGCTTCGCCGCGGTTTGCTCTCGCATTCCGCGAACCACCCTGCAAACCGCAGGGAAGGAGACCTGCTTGCTCGGGGGTTCGGCGAACGCGAGAGCAAACCGGGGAAGGAGACCAGCTTCGCCGCGGTTTGCTCTCGCGTTCCGCGAACCACCCTGCAAACCGCAGGGAAGGAGACCTGCTTGTTCGGGGAACGCGAGAGCAAACCGCGGCGAAGCTGGTCTCCTTCCCCGGTTTGCTCTCGCGTTCGCCGAACCCCCGAGCAAGCAGGTCTCCTTCCCTGCGGTTTGCAGGGTGGTTCGCGGAACGCGAGAGCAAACCGCGGCGAAGCTGGTCTCCTTCCCCGGTTTGCTCTCGCCTTCCCCAAAACCCCTTGAAGCCGCCCAACAGCGCTGCAGTGTGGCCACATCTAACACCACTTGCAGCGCTGGTTGCTGTAAGTGTGGCCACTCTGCAGCGCTGGCCCTATACAGCTGTACTAATACAGCTGTAACAACCAGCGCTGCAAAATTTTAGATGTAGACATGGCCTTGGATGCAATGCTTTTTTTTTTCAACTCACAGTACACAATGGCATCTTAATGAAGGCAGAAACTGAAGAGCAAGCCCAGCCTTACGGGATGATACTAAGCCTCAGAGTTGTAAAACTGCAGCTTCTGCAGCTATAGCTTTGCTGCTGCCCTGGTCAATTACCTGCCATTTAAGGGTATGTCTGCACTGCACTTTGTTCAGACTTGGGCTTCAGCCCAGGCTCCAGGACCCTGCAAGTTGGGAGGGTCCCAGAGCCTGGGCTCAAGCTCAAATGTATACACTGAAATTAAACTGCCCCTTAGCCCGAGCCAGGTGGCA
The DNA here is from genome assembly GCF_025201925.1 of Gopherus flavomarginatus. Lineage (NCBI taxonomy): Eukaryota > Metazoa > Chordata > Testudines > Testudinidae > Gopherus > Gopherus flavomarginatus. Next base: position 131,298,966 of record NC_066620.1, on the reverse strand, counting down.
CATGCCAGCCACAGGTCTAATTGCAACATAGACATACCCCAAGAGACATAGAAATGCCTTTTTAAAAAAATATTTATTTTTAAACATATTTATAGAATCAAGGAATAAGGAGTGCTGGTCTGGGGTAAGTGTAGAGCTGGGAAAGAGCACTCACACTTGAAGCCCCTTGTTTGTGTAGTAATGCTCTTTCAACTTTAAAGTGTGGCTGAAGTAGTTTTACACATATGAAACAAAATGATGTACTCTCCTCCCTTGATGTTAACCTTTTAGTTCAGGATCACAGACTTCTGGATCATCCATTGAACTGGAAGCCTGATGGTATGAGCCACTGGACACGCAGTTTCTTAGTTGAAAGCTGTTGTCAGGCTCAAAAATGTCCAGTTAGGCTCAACTACAACTTATAGAGGGAAGTTGGAAGGGAAAAAGCTTAATTGCTTTTGGATTCTACCTGCAGAATCCATCTATTTCTGTTTATTGTCACATGCTGATTAGCTGCATGCAGGGGTAGTTCTATGTATTTTGCTGCCCCAGGCACGGCAGTCAGGCTTTTGGCGGTGCGCCTGCGGGAGGTCCGCTGGCAATGTGGATTTGGTGGCATGCCTGCGGGAGATCCACTGGTCTCACGCCTTCGGCGTACCGACCGCCAAATTGCCGCCGAAACCGCAGGACCGGTGGACTTCCTGCAGGCATGCCGCTGAAGGCTCCCTGTCTGCCGCCCTCACAGCGATTGGCAGGCTGCCCCCTGTGGCTTGCCGCCCCAGGCACATGCTTGGTGCGCTGCTGCCTGGAGCCGCCCCTGGCTGCATGCACTACACTGCTCAGCTGCATTGATAAGAAAAACAACCAGCAGCTATGGTAAAAAGGCAGGCTAAGTTAGCCTACTCTGACCCAAGCAAGGCCAAACAGAAAACAAGTCTTCTGGTACTGATAAACTAGGAGTATGGGCTAGATCGCTCTGTTGCATTCTGTGAAAAAGAAAAAACAGAGTGCAAAGGTAAAAAAAGAGGAATTGGACTAGCCCACACTTGAAGGAGTCAGAGGAATGGAGGGTTAACTGGCAACAGTGGGCCAGACCATTCTGCTAACTCACTAACAAAAAGCCAATGGAAAGAATAAGAAGAGTTGGAAAATAGCAGGCTAGGCCATGCAGCACAAACCAACATCTAAGAGAGAGGGAACAGTGACCGTGCACAGAACCCTCAGGTTGCGCTGATGTAATGGTAACTAGTACCAAGTATGGAGAAGATGAGCCATTTGAGCGTGGAGGTGGGGGGAGGAAAGAGGGATTGTTTTTTAAAACTGTGGTTTTTGTTTAAAAGCCTGTGGGAGTAAAAGCTGTCCTGAGCGGGAGCAAGGCTGACAGAACCACTGAGGGCAGGAGTTCAAGATACTGACCTCAAACAGGACTAGCTAAGATCCTTCCTGGAACAATTTGGACAAAAAATACTAGGTTACCATGGTACTCTGAAAGGAGTGATGGTGACTGAGGTCCTGTGCCACGGGTTTTTCCTGTCTCTCTGATTTACCAGTCTCCTGGAGACACACCTGGATGCCATATTACCCCAGTCCAAACAGAAAAACAGCCAAGGACCTCTAGTTTGTTACATCCAAAATCCCAGGTCCTGCTGGTGAATTTCTGTCCCAAGCAGCTTAAGGCAATGTGAACACTGTTGTAGAATGGGGAGTCAGTGCATTATTGTGTAGTCATGCAGCGTGCAGGATCCCCCTTGATCTTAACTGTGGGGTGGCCCTACTTTACTGTGTGTTTTCTCCTCAAATACCAGTTTTCCAGCAGACTTCTGTTTTCCAAATATCTGTCCACAACCAGCAGGGCAATGAGACGAGGGAAAACAAAACAAAACAAAACAAAAAAAATACAGCACACACTTGTTATAACACCCTTCATAATAATGAACCCAGTCCCTGCATCCCACCTCCAGCCCCGGTGCTGCTTCAGAGGCTGGAGGAGTTGTCAGCCCCTGCCATATCCCGGGGCTGGAGGAGCTGTCAGCCCCCATCCCACCTCTCCCCACCCCGCGGCAGGTCTCTTTTGCTGTAATGAACCTCTGGCTATAACAAACAAATGGCTTGGATCCCTAGGGGTACGTTATAGCGAGGGTGTGCTGTAACAGAAAAAGCTCCTGTCCGAAGACAGAGAAAGGAGAAGCGTGGGGAAGACTCCTGCTTCTTTGAGCAGAGGCAAGACACTGGAGAGTTAGCGAGGCAATCAGTTCTTTGAACACCTCTAACTGCTGGCAGCACAATCGGAAGTGGGGGAGGGGGATTTAAAAAAAATAGAGGAGTCTCATGCTTGGAAACTTAGGAAGAACAACCCAGTTGTAACGTATCAGAGGGGTAGCCGTGTTAGTCTGGATCTGTAAAAGCAGCAAAGAATCCTGTGGCACCTTATAGACTAACTTATGCTCCAAAACGTCTGTTAGTCTATAAGGTGCCACAGGATTCTTTGCTGCTTTTCCAGTTGTAACGGATGATGGAGGACCAGCTATCCATGAGAAAAAAAAAAATCTAGATCCTTGTTTATAAAATCCTTTCTGCTTCTTCTTGCCCTGCTTATGTGTGAAGAGAGAATGTTTCTGCTTTCTACTGAACTCTATAAGCGTCCTGTCCAAAGGGTCACCAAATAAATTTGTCTCTTCTGAATTCTGAAGACAAAGTAATTGTTTTGGCCTGGTCATCTCCTGCACCAGGGATAATATTCCTAGCTAAAAATTTGACATAGTTAATGGGATCTTCTGTCTCAAGTGAGTTGCTATACATTTCTTGTATTAATTAAATTTCACTTCCTCTTCTTTACGTGAATACTGCAAAAGCTGTTGCAAGAATGTATACTTGTATAATTTCTGTTTCAAGGTTATTCCTCCCCCACACTTCTGAGATCAATCCCTCTATGTGTGGTCAGTCTGATTCTTAAAGGAAGGCCTATCTATCCATTGAAAGGATGCACTCTTATTTTTATTATATTTTATACAATAACTTCAATATCTGGCAATTAAAGTAGCCTTCCCTTACAAGCAGTTTGCCACTCAGCCTTATTTCCCCTTCTTGTAGACTCACCCATTAACTCTTTCTCTTCAGATTGAAAATATTTACCTTTGCTTTTGTTATCTGGTTTATTTTCTGCCTTATCCTTATCTCCTATGGAAGAGTATAGCATTTAGTGAAGACTGGTGCTCATACCTTCCAAAGGGGAAAATAATTTTAACTGTGTTAAACGACCATTCTGAAATGGAGTTGACAGTACAATTAAGCTGATGATCAACAAGAAATACTAAATAGTAATCAGTGTATACAATAAAAATATACTTCCTTCTCCTGCATATGTTACAGCAGGCTGACATTTTTTTCATGCTTTTTGTTGAAAGTAGACAAAAAATTCCACCCAGCAACAGAGTTGGTCAGGAAATTGGAGGGTGGAGGGGTATGGAAATTTTCAAATAGATCAACTTCTTAGTAAAAAAAAAAAAAAAAAGAAAGAAAAAAAAGGCTAAAATCCTTGTCCAGTTCTAATAAACACTGAGACAAATTAATAATCTTTTAAATTATATTTTAAATATTACCACATATAGTTTTCAGCATGTTTGAAAGACTTTGGACATGTAACGCTTCTACCGCTTAATTCTTTGCTACATTATGCAAAACATACCACTTGTAACTCCTTAGGGATAAGTGATTTTACACATAAAAGAGCAGCATATAAAGTAATACATGTGATTAGGGTCATTACACCAGACAAGTGGTATATCAGAATATATAATTGTCTCAAGAATCAAAATAACCTAAATTCATAAAATCAATAATTGCACATTTAATTTTGTTTTCCTACACAAGTCCTCGTGGCAGGCGGTACTAATCATCTGAACATTTCTTGGACCCCAAGAATCTTCTTATTTTCCCCTAAACATCTCTCACTTTCAGATCACTGAGGGTATGTCTACATCTACAATTTTGCAGCGCTGGTTGTTACAGCTGTATTAGTACAGCTGTATAGGGCCAGCGCTGCAGAGTGGCCACACTTACAGCAACCAGCGCTGCAAGTGGTGTTAGATGTGGCCACACTGCAGCGCTGTTGGGCGGCTTCAAGGGGGGTTCGGGGAACGCGAGAGCAAACCGCGGGGAAGCAGGTCTCCTTCCCCGGTTTGCTCCAGTGTTCCCCGAACCCCCCTGCAAGCAGATCTCCTTCCCCGCGGTTTGCTCTCGCGTTCCCCGAACCCCCGTGCAAGCAGGTCTCCTTCCCCGCGGTTTGCTCTCGCGTTCCCCGAACCCCCTCCCCGCAAGCAGGTCTCCTTCCCCGCGGTTTGCTCTCGCGTTCCCCGAACCCCCGTGCAAACTGCGGGGAAGGAGACCCGCTTGGGGGGGATTCGGAGAACACCGGAGCAAACCGCGGGGAAGGAGACCTGCTTGATTACCAGAGAGGTATCCTCAGGTATGCTGGGATACCTGCTTATTCCACGGAGGTCAAGAAAAGCGCTGGTAAGTGTCTACACTTGATTATCAGCGCTGGATCACCAGCGCTGGATCCTCTACACCCGAGACAAAACGGGAGTACGGCCAGTGCTGCAAACAGGGAGTTGCAGCGCTGGTGATGCCCTGCAGATGTGTACACCTCCTAAGTTGCAGCGCTGTAACCCCCTCACCAGCGCTGCAACTTTGTGATGTAGACAAGCCCTGAATCATACCTACTGTCCTTCTGGCGGATAGGGATTGGACACGCCCTGCACAGCCAATCATTGCTCTTAAGACAATTTGAGAGAGACATGAGCTCCACACCACAGGCAGCATTTATACCCCAACTGGCCTGTGAAGGGGTGGAGGGGAAGGAGAGAGAATGGATACAAAACAAATTTCAAGTAGTGATTTTCCACAAAGCAGCACATTGTATTACTGCTAGATAAACAGATGACCCTCTTGTTTTGCTGTTTTAAATACTTTGGACATATACAACACATCTTAAAATGTGAAATTATACTTCCATCTTTTCCCTCTTCCTTTTTCAGTTATATTTGGGATTGAGATATTGTTTTAAAGGCAGCAGAAGCCAATAAGCAGTTTCAAATGTTGAATGTCCTGTAAACAGTAGAGTTAAACCACTGGTTCTCAAACTTTTGTACTGGTGACCCCTTTCAGATAGCAAGCCTCTGAGTGCAACCCCCCTTATAAATTAAAAACAAACACTTTTTTATATATTTAACACCATTATAAATGCTGGATGCAAATTGGGTTTAGGGTGCAGGCTGACAGCTCACAAACCTTCCATATAATAACCTCACAACACCCTGAGGGGTCCCAACCCCCAGTTTGAGAACCTCTGAGTTAAACTAATAGCAGGATAGATAATACTAGGAAACAGAGTAGCTGCATGGACAGGGTGATGATGCATCAGTGACAGATACTTATCGACACATTCAGAAAATGCCTTAAAAAAATAAAATAAAACAAGGAACACAGCAGTGGCTCAAGAGCATGAGTATCAATCTCAAAGGAGACTGTTAAGAACCTGGGAATAAACCACAAATTGGCTGTGAGTTCTATATTTAGATTTCACCAACCAATTATCAAGTATAAATTCCTCAAGCACTATAACAGCCTAACCACGGAGATACAGACAGTCCCCCTTGGTTGGGTACTCCAATCTGTCTTGCTATCCAAGCGAGCATATCTGTGTAAAAGATTGTCCTTTACACCAAGGATCACAGTAATATTTAGGTTACTCCCAGTCCCAAAGGACCGGTTACTTTAGATCTGGTAGCCACTCCTATTATAAACTATCTAAACATTTATTATATATGAAAAGGAAACGAGAGTTATTTACAAGGTTAAAGCAGGTAAACATATATACACAAATGAATTCCAATCTTAAATTTCAAAAAATAACAGAAGCTTCTATAACATGAATTGGCAAATCTTTGGCATGCGGCCTGTCAGGGAAATCCACTGGTGGGCCAGGACACTGCAGGTAAACAAACCATTCTGCCCCACCAGTGGATTTTTGGATTTTCCTGACAGGCTGTGTGTGCCAAAAGTTGTCAATCCCTATTCTATAATAAGCAAGCTCTGTGTCTCCTTCCAGACTAACCCAGGCTAAGCACTGGGGATCTTTTACTTGTGCCTAGCAATCTTTGCTCCTCAGAGTCCAAGCAGCATAAAAACACAGTTGTTTGTTTTTTGGGTTTTTTGGGGTGTGTGTGTGTGTGTGTGTGTTATTTTCTTCCCCTCTTCTCTCCTGAGCTGCAAACTCAGCTGATGGGAGGAATCCACTTTCAAGACTTATCTTGATTAGGGGGAGGGAGGGAGAATAAACAACATCTGAAGAAGTGAGTATTCACCCACGAAAGCTCATGCTCCAAAACATCTGTTAGTCTATAAGGTGCCACAGGATTCTTTGCTGCTTTTACAGGTCCAGACTAACACGGCTACCCCTCTGATACTTAACAAAGTTTTGTTCTCTTTAACGTTCCACTCTAGTTCATATGGTGTTGATGGGCCTTCCTTGTCAGGCAGAACATAACACCTTCCCTTAGAGACCAGCTTTTCACACTAGTTAACCTCACTCTCCTGTCTGGTGATTTACTGTTACAGAGCCTTACACAATGCAAATGCTCAAATATTACCTTACAATATGGGATACAGATGTTCTACATGAAATTAATATATGCAACTCACAAGCATTTGATAAAGTCTAAATACTGAACAGTCTTATAATTCTTATATCTGTTTCAACAATACTAACACACAGGTGAGCCAGACTGATTCCAGCTATGTATTTGTCTGTATTCTATGGATGCATGGGGACCTTGGCATGAGCTGGCACTTGGTCTGTCAGCATCACATCATATTATAAACACAATGTCGTTGCAAATGAAACAGATCCACGCCTATGAGCTAAATCCCAGGTCTAAGGGCTAATGGCTAAATCGAAGACAACCAAATGAAAACAGATGTACACGTGAAACAAACTTGTATCTATGCTTCTTATGCAGTGTTAATAAATTCTAAAAGCTTTAATCCAGCATCTAGATATAAAAATCCTGCAATTCTAATTCAGTAAAGAACTAGAACAATGAGTTTGTTTTATCAATCAGTGACTATGTAGAGAATCCAAGATAAGAGTGCTACAAAGAGCGGCGTTCTTTGAAAAAAGAAAGACTAGAACGGATGAAAAGCCATGAAATCCTTCAAGGGCTGCCAAGAGACAGACTTTACAGAATATAAAAAGAGGGGGAATGGATACATGATTGAAGATGAGAAAGTGGAGCATCATATTCCAAAATAAACCAACAGATAGGAAGCTAGGAATTTAGTAGTATCACAAAGTGTAAAGAATAAAACAAACACTCTAGCTGTATTACTGAAAGCCAGCTTCTAAATGCATTCATTTACACATTGTACAAAATAAATAAGAACACAAAAAGGCATTAAAAATGAAACTGGAGGTGGGGGCATTTTAACATTAGTCATTGTAAAGACAGAGAAAAAAATTCCAGTGTTGGTGACTAATGCTAATTTTCAGAGGTGCTGAGCATGCAGAGCATCCACTGAGTTCACTGTAGTGAGGGATTTTTTTCTGGAATGGGGAGTAGGGAGTCTAAAAAGCTAAAAGGGAAAGAGTTGGGTGGAGCCTCGAGGACTTTACTTCATGATAGACAAAGACAAGAAGGTGTGTGGGAGTAAACAAACACACAAGAAACAAGCAAAAAATAACCAGTTGGGGGAGAACAAAATTAAAAGAAGAGACAGCTCAAACTCTTTTCCCCCTCAGGGGTTGGTGGTGGTGAGTATTACCACTACAAATATTTTGACTAAGAAGCCAGCTAACTTAAGTGGGAGCCAAATAAAACACTGAAATAAAATCTACTCTATAATCTCCCTTCTCAGTGAAAAAAAAAAAGGGGGGGGGGGAGGAATCTTCCTAAATCAAAACATTAAAATAAAAAAAAAGTGTACATAAAATATACCGTAATCTAATTTTTTTATCAAAAACATACTCCTATATTTTCACTGCTAAAGCAAACAAATATTATTCTGCACCTACATAGCACCTTTCACTCAACGGTCATAAAATGCTTTAAAACAATTAATCCTCAACATCCCCTGGAGATAAATACAAATAACCACTGAACACTCCAATAGATGGAAATGTTATGGTTAAATCCACATGTTACATTGAAAAGGGATGAAAGAATTCAGCATTTGATCAATTTCCAGTAAGTAATATGGGTTTGAGAAAAACCTTTACTCACTCAAGTATGGGTTTGAAGGACTGGCCTGTGTTAGTAAATTACAATAAGATACCTGATGCTAGGAGGTCAAATAAGACTTTATTTATATTACAGTTGGTTCAAATGATAAATACATTTTACAGAAATGTTTCTGAATATCTTCATTATTTCACTGCAAAAACATTGACAAAAGTTCTCCAGCTAGGTCTACTGAATATTGTTTACTCACTAATCTTAAACTTTAAAAAACCTAAACAAGTAAAAACATGGCTACACAGGCACAGAATCTGTCACAGTTTTCTTCAGTGGGCTACTAATTTTCATTGGCAAAACATGGTTTAACTGAGTTTAGAAAAACACCAGGCTAACCATGATAGAAATATTCTAACTCAGTGGTTCTCAAACTTCTTTTTTGCGGACCACTTGAAAATTGCTGAGGGTCTCAGCAGCCCACTTAATGATCTTTCCAAATGTTGTTTGCACTGTTAGCTAACTATTGTAACGTGCTTTGGATAAAAGCACTATTTTTGTTCTACAAATAAAAGCACACAACTTGTATCTTAATATCAGTAGTCTTACCTTTCTAATGTGATGGATGCAGGGCCGGCTTTAGGCCTATTAGCCTGTATCCCCGGAATCGGGCCCCGTGCCATAGGCGCCTTTTAAATTTTTTTTTACTCACCCTGGCGGCAGTCCACTCCGCTGGGGTCTTCGGTGGACCCGCTCTCCTGGCCAGAGCACCGGCTGGAGCGTGGCAGCCCCACGGCCCTGCAACCGCAGTCGGCGCTCTGGCTGGAGTGCAGCAGGCCCACAGCCCCGTGACCTCGGCCGGAACGTGGCAAGCCCCGTGGCCCCGCTCTCCCAGCTGGCAATTGGAAGTCCTGCTGAAGACTGAGAGCACCGCCCGGTGAGTACAAGCCCCACCCCCAGGAATCGGGCCCCATACTTGCTAAAGCTGGCCCTGGATGGATGTGCTCTCTCTCCCCTCCCCCCAAAAACGGCAGCCTCTGAGCTGGGGCTGGGAAGAAGGAAGGTCTCTCCCTCTCTCCCTCACCCCAGCAGGCCCTGAGCTGGCGCTGGGAAGGAGGGAGGTCTCTCCCCTGCCACAGCGCTGAAGCTGGGAAGGACGGCCATCTGTCCCGGGCAGCTGAAGCCCTGGAGCTAGGGAAAGTCGCCTCTTTCTCTGGCTGCTGCATCCCTGCACGTCCCAAATTCCCCCTTGCTGGCCCCTCTTACCTACCCACTATTCTCCCCAAGGCCACCCCCTCACCTTACATGTGTATCTTCTCCAGGGTCTAGGCACCTAATTAGTGGAGCCATGCCTGCGCGGCTCTACTAACTAGGTAGGTGGCCCTTCATTCTCTTGTGTGAGGCTGCCCAGGCACACACCTTAGAGGGAACTATGCTTTAAATGATGCAATCTGTGCCTCAAGAAAGTTTACAATTTAAACAAACAAATATCAGATGTAAAATCAAACTTGGAAGATTCAAAATATTATGCTAATTTAAGTGTCTTTTTCTCCATTTGGAACTGTGCATGGGATAGCTGAGAGCAAAGAGGCAGAGGACTAGATTATACTTCTTTTGGATCCATCAATGATACCATCACTTTTTACAGAGCATGGTGTATGCACCAATGAGTTCTTTGATGGCTGCTGAGTCCGATATGCGAGTGACAGTCCCATCCACAGGCAGGGCACATTCGCGAACTAGCAATGCTCTGAATCGGAGCAGCAGATTCTTTCCTCTTCTAACACCGATCAACACAAAGCTTGACCCAGTCTGCCTCGCAACGCCTCACTCCATCTACAAGTTGACTCTGCCAACCAAATTGGCATTCTGCACTCCTTTCCCAATCATCCACAGAGTCCAAAGGATACTAAATCAATCTTTGCAAGCATCTGAAATTCGCTCAGCAGTCTGCCTCTCTTTCTAGACCCTAGGCGAGCTTCAGAGTACAGCACACTCTTTGGGATCCTGTAATCTGGCATTGGCTTGACACCTAAGTCTTTTCTTACTAATCAACATTCCCATGAATGATCAGCATGATTTAACTTCCACATTTGTCACCCAGTCTTGCCATCTTATTAGAAGAATTTTATGCAAGCATCTGATATGAAAACTGTTTTGTCTTTTGATATGTTTGGTGTAAGCTGTCCATGTTTCTGGGCCACATTGATGAGTGGATAAAACACATCTCACAAATATGGATTTTCCACTTTAGTTGACAATTTATTGTTTCAGGCTCTGTCTTGCAAAAGATCAAAGTTCCTGGCTGCTTTATCAATTCTGCTAGTAAGCTCAGCATCAAGATCTACTTTGCTGGTAACAGTAGAGCCAAGGTAGCAAAATTGGTCATCAGCATTAGATGAACATCATCTAAGGTGACATCTGGAACCGGTTCTGAAGAGCCTTGATGTATGACAGCAGTTTTTTTCAAGCTCATTGCTAGCCCAAAGATTTTGCATAAATCAGAAAACTTGGTAATAAGATGCTGTAGGACATCAACACTATGAGCCACAAGGGCTGCATCATCTGCAAACTACAGGTCTTTTATGATGATCTCCTTCACCTTCATCTTAGCTCTTAGCCTTGCAATGTTAAACAAGCCTTCTAGTCTAGTGGTAAGATAGACACCCTCTTGAACATCACAGAACACATGTTAAAACAAGAATGAGAAGTAAATATTAAACAATGTAGAAGCCAGTACCCAACCCTGCTTTCCTGTATTGTTGAGGTTAAATGAGTCAGACACTTGGTTTTCATACATTACAATTATCTTCATACCATCATGTAAGGATTTCACAAGGTTTAGCATGATAGGTGCATGGGATAGTTGAAAGCAAAGAGGCACAGGACTAGATTATACTTCTTTTGGAGCCATCAAATCCTATTTAATTGGTTAAAGGAGTCACTGTGGAACAATCTGAGTCATTTAATCCAACTCCAAATTGATCTATAGCAAGGTCTCACCATGTAACCTCATCAGACATATTCAAACTATTTAATAGTTTGGACAACCTATTACAATATTGTCTGTGGACAGCTTATCCTCATTAACAACAGCATTGTCTGTCTCCTCACACATCTGTGATAGTTTGACATCAATATGGCAATGACAGTCATGTGGCAACTACAACTGCTAGCCTGGAAAAGTAATATTAATAAACTTTTAATGTAGTGTTTTGTCCTTTTTAGACAAAAAGTTTGCAGTGAAAAGCCTGAACACCTGTACAAGCAGCTAGAAGAAAGGAGGAGCAGCCAATACTAGGGGCTTGTCTTCACTAAGGGCTAAATTGGCGCTGCTGCAATCGATGCAGCAGGCATCAATTTAGCAGGTCTAGCGAAGACGCCATAAGTCAATGGGAGAGCGATCTCCCATCGACTTCAGAACTCCACCTCCCCAAGAGGCAGAAGCTATGTCGACAGGAGAACATCTCCCATCAACATAGCGTAGTGCAGACACCGCTGTACATCGAACTAAGCTACATCGACTTAAGTTATGTATCTTACGTAATTGAACTAGAGTAACTTAGATCAACTCACCTCGTTAGTGTAGAACAGGCCTTAGTGACCAGCGAACTCTCTGCAGATCAGTAACAAGTGCACCATGGAGTAGAGACCGAGTTTGGGAACCTTTGCTTTGCAGAGCTCTTTTTCTCTATTGGTCCAAGAATCAAAGGATCAGGGATAGGTATGAAATCTATGTCTCTGATATGGTAGGGCAGAACAAACTTAGCTTTTTAAAAATAACATTAATTTCCAGGTATGTGGCTTATTTTATTTCCATGTAAAAGGGGGCTGGGGTTAGCCAAGTCTTTCCATATTCTAGTTTACACACAGGTTTAATATTAAATCATGAAAATGACCAAAACAATTAAGTTCACAGGGGGAGGGATAGCTCAGTGGTTTGAGCATTAGCCTACTAAACCAGGGTTGTGAGTTCAATCCTTGAGGGGGCCACTTAGGGATCTGGGGCAAAAATCAGTACTTGGTCCTGCTAGTGAAGGCAGGGAGGGGGCTGGACTCCATGACCTTTTGGGGTCCCTTCCAGTTCTATGAGATAGGTATATCTCCATATATTTATTTTTATATTTTTATTTATAAGTTATTTTGGGCTGCATTTTTTCAGTCTAATGATAGAACTGTAGTATATGAAATAGTTACCAAAACTGATGAATTAGGGAAAAAATATCACGTATAGGTAGGGCCCTACCAAATCCACGGCCATGAAAAGTGTGTCACTGACCATGAAATTTGGTCTTTTGTGTACCCTATACAAGTGGTTCTCAACCTATTTATCATTGTGGGCCCTATGTGGCCCACAAAGTGTTACCTTGGCTACAGGTTGAGAATCACAGTGCACTCTACTTAAGCCCGCCCCACACAAACCCTTATGCTTAGCACCCTCTTCCCAGAGACCCCTCCATAGAGTAGGGCCAGGTGCCGAGAGCTAGGTGTGGGCCATGGGGCAGCTGGGAGCCTGCCGGGTTGCAGGGCAGCCGGGAAGACCAGAGTCTGTGGCCTTTGGTCCCAACCCAAAACAGGGTTATGGAGGGGTCGCAAGGTTATTGTAGGGGGTCCTGATATTGCCCTTACCTCTGCACTGCCTTCAGAGCTGGGTGGCCAGAGAGTGGCAGTTGCTGGCCAGGCACTCAGCTCTGAAGGCAGCACCCCCCCCAGCAGCTGTGCAGAAGTAAGGGTGGCAATACTATACTGTTCCACCCTTTCTTCTGTGCTGCTGCCTTCAGATCTGGGCAGCCAGAAAGTGGCAGCTGCTGGCTGAGGACCCAGCTATGAAGGCAGTAGCGCAGAAATAAGGTTGGCAACAGCATACCATACCATCCTTACTTCTGAGCTGCTGGGCCCTGGCCAGCAGCCACCACTCTCTGGTCGCCCAGCTCTGAAGGCAGCGCCGCCAGCACCAGCAGCAGAGTAGTAAGGGTGGCAATACCATGACCCCTATATGATAACAGTACATCCCCCTACAGTCCCTTTTTGGGTCAGGACTCCTACAATCACAACACCGTGAAATTTGAAATTTAAATATCATGACATTTACAATTTTTAAAATCCTATGACCCTAAAATTGCCCAAAATGGACCATGAATTTGGTAGATCCCTACTTATAGGAGGCATTAGGTTTTGTGTTTTCCATATACATGATTAAATATGAGATTATGGCATCTCAATACATTACATAAAATAATGTTGCTAACAGAAAATCTCAAAGGCTACTTTGCAGACAAAACAGATCCTTTACAAATTAAGGCTCCTTTACAAATTAAGGCTTATAAAGATAAGCATGTGCTTAATTTATGTGCTGCAAGTTGTTCCACTGAGGCCAATGCTCAAGCCTTGCAGGTTTCTGTGCTGTAAAGCAGCTTTTTGCGCTCAAACTGCAGATGTGTACACACTGCCATGCCAATTTGTGTGCAGAAACTCCTCAGTTGCAGCACTGCAAAAAAACCCAAAACACCTCAATGAGAGTCATAAGGCTATTTGCGCAGAGGCTCCAGCACTCTATTGCCAGTATAGACACTTGATTGCTTTCTGCGCTGTAATTGGCCTCTAGAGCTGTTCCATAATGCCTCAAATTACCACTCTGCTCATTGTTTTGAACTCGGCTGCCCTGAAAACATGCACCCCTCCCCTTTCAAAGCACCATTTCTGACAGCTATTGCTGTGCTGTGCTGATGTGCTCAGGGACACAAAGCAAACCATTAATGTGGAATGCTCCTACTGTTTAACACAGAGGCAGGTGTCTGTGTCTGTGTGTGTGAGAGAGAGAGATTGCCTCAGGACTGGTTGCTTCCTGCAGCTGTCTGAACTTATAAGACAGCATCCTGACAGTCTATCTGTCCCCCAAAACACACTCTCTCTCCCCCCCCCCACACACACTCCCTGTCACACATTCTCCTCCCCCACCCCCCATCCCCACTTCAGTTAAAAGCAGCTGGCAATGTAGTAGGATACCCACGGAACAATGCGACTGGGAAACCTGCATCATGTGTCATTATGTCTGCCCCATAAAACATTGTAAACCCCTCCCAAAATACCCTGCAGCCAGTTGCACAGTGAGATAGCTACCACAATGCACTGCTGTCTTTGTCGTTGCAAGAGCTGCTAATGTGGATGCGTTCCAGCGTCACAAGGAGCACAGTGTGGACACACAACAGCAGTTTAATTCCAATGTTTTAATAAAAGTGGTATAACTTGTGGTGCAGAAACTTGCCAGTGTAGACAGATCCTAGGTCTTTGCAGGATCAGGGTGTAACGATCTTCAGTGTTGATACTTGCCAGTGCCGGCTTATGTCTGATCCATTGGCATTTTTGCGACCAGGTGCCTTAATGGTATAAAAATTATTTCCTGCCTCTGTTCAAGATTTACCTTATTCAAGTAAGGATACGAGCAACCCTCTTTGCAAAATACAGCAAACTCCTAAAAAAAAAAAGCTTTCCCATTTTTTAATGTCTTCAGTCCTTTCTCTTATCTCTAAAATACTATTAAATATGTGTCTCCTGTAGAACACTAATAGCCTCTAACTCATGTTAATGCAGTCAGGGACTAATCAAAATAAGGCATAATCTGCCTTCCTGAAAGCTGAATGTATCAACCGCATTAGCAGTACTCTCTAAGTGGCAGATAAAATAAGGAGGGAAGTTTTACTTTCAAGTTTGTATCTGATACCTCAGTTACACCAACTGAAAACTAATGAGTATTTCCCCTTTTGCTCTTGAGTGACAGACAGCATTAATAAAGCAAGAGTTGCTAAGAGGAGAAGCAGCTTAATATCACTTCCTACATCGCCTGCTAACTTTTAAATCTCTCTTAACAATGGTTATTTGTATAATTACAAATGGTAACAGAACACAGAGATTTTTAACCTGAATATGTAGGAACAACAAAGTTTAACTGAAATTTCACCAAATACTTTGAAATGTCAAGAATTCAGGATGGTTATTCCAACATAATATAAATGAAACACGGAATGTAAATTAACATGCAAAATTACCATTTCTGCACCCTTAGTTTCACTAGGCCAGAACAGATGGAATCCTACTTGCCAATCCTTGAACTTTGGGCATTAGATAGATTTTTTTTTCTAATCTGGACTATAAAAATAACCCTAAGAGCTCTGGGACCAAAAGCCTGATCCACTGAAGCAGAGTACCTACTTATTACATTCGGGTAGGGAGGAATGAAGATCAGACCAAGAAAAAAAAAATCACTCCTCTACACTTGCTTTGCATCATCTGACTTTTGAAAAGAATTATGGCTAGTTGAATGTTTTTTCATGGGTAGCTGGGCTTTCTGACTCAACTCACCTAAAAGACCTCTGAAATGATCTTTTCCTGTGTGTGAAAGTGGTTATCCGAAAGCACAAATAATTTAGCCTATAGGCCTGAAAGACTTAATTACAGATGGAGCTGGCATCTAAGCCTATAATTAAAGTTGCCTAACACTTTCTTGACAAGTGAGTATAACTTTGTCAAAAACTTTCATGCCATCAGGTGTCTGCCTCAGGCTGATTTTATTTAATTATTTATTTTTAAAGTTTAGGTTAAAAAGGTTCTGCCATTTCTAAGAACAAGACTAAGGGGGAATATGTTGTTTTGCCCACATTAAAACATTCTTAATCATTTTGAGAAGCTCTAGCACTTCAGTGCTTTGAAGCAGAGACTTGAAATTTGGCAGGAATGTGCTTTTGCCATAACAGTGCTGGCTGGACTGCACAGGTACCAAACCCACAGAGTGACTGAGCCTGCTCTGTTACAATGCTGCAGAGGCACAGCAGGATTTTTCCTGTAATTGTTCCTCCCAGCTACTAGAGACCACTGTAGAACTGAGCATCAGAACCAAGAGTAGGGAAACTGTCTCTCTTGTGCTCTCAGTGGCCCTATGGTGGTGTGCAAGCAGCATGGAGAAGGACAAAGCCTAGCTAGTGCTTGAAGAGTTGTGGGGGAAAATAGAGTCAGGAACAGAGTGAGAAAATGGGCAAGAGAAGAGTAGCAGAATGGGGTTTGGACAGAAGGCGTACAGATGATACCAAACTGGGAGGGATTGCAACTGCTTTGGAGGACAGGATTGTAATTCAAAATGATCTGGACAAATTGGAGAAATGGTCTGAGGTAAACCGGATGAAGTTTAATAAAGACAAATGCAAAGTGCTCCACTTAGGAAGGAACAATCAGTTTCACACATACAGAATGGGAAGAGACTGTCTAGGAAGGAGTATGGCAGAAAGGGATCTAGGGGTTATAGTGGACCACAAGCTAAATATGAGTCAACAGTGTGATGCTATTGCAAAAAAAGCAAACGTGATTCTGGGATGCATTAACAGGTGTGTTGTGAGCAAGACACGAGAAGTCATTCTTCCATTCTACTCTGCGCTGGTTAGGCCTCAACTGGAGTATTATGTCCAGTTCTGGGCACCGCATTTCAAGAAAGATGTGGAGAAATTGGAGAGGGTCCAGAAAAGAGCAACAAGGATGATTAAAGGTCTTGAGAACATGACCTACGAAGGAAGGCTGAAAGAATTGGGTTTGTTTAGTTTGGAAAAGAGAAGACTGAAAGGGGACATGATAGCAGTTTTCAGGTATCTAAACGGGTGTCATCAGGAGGAGGGAGAAAACTTGTTCACCTTAGCCTCTAATGATAGAGCAAGAAGCAGTGGGCTTAAACTGCAGCAAGGGAGATTTAGGTTGGACATTAGGAAAATGTTCCTAACTGTCAGGATGGTTAAACACTGGAATAAATTGCCTAGGGAGGTTGTGGAATCTCCATCTCTGGAGATATTTAAAAGTAGGTTAGATAAATGTCTATCAGAGATGGTCTAGACAGTATTTGGCCCTGCCATGAGGGCAGGGGACTGGACTCAATGACCTCTCGAGGGCCCTTCCAGTCCTAGAGTCTATGAATCTATCCTTCCAGATCAACTAAGGGCTTGTCTTCACATACAGCACTACAGTGGAGCAGCTGCACTGCTTTAGTGAAGATGGTACTACACCGACAGGAGAGCTTCTCATGTCGGCATAGTTAATCTATCTCCCTGAGAGATGGTAGCTGTGTTGACAGGAGAAGCTCTCCCATCAACATAGTGCTCTCTACACAGGGGGTTCAGTCACCCCTGAGCAACACAGTTATACTAATATAGGTCTGTAGTGTAGACCTGGCCTAAGCAACTCGGTGTTTAAAGCAAGCAGTTTTTAAGCCCAATATAATTTTAGAATGATCACACTGCTTACTGGAAGTCAAATGCAATTATTTTAAAATAGAAGTTGGAATGCAAGATTCTACTTGTAATCCAGTATAGAATTTTAGCAGTGCAACTTTACATCTTTTGCAATATGTTTATCAAATGATGTAGGCAGAGAGAATAAATGAATAGTCAATCAATATGGAAAGATGTGCATGTACGTTTCAAGGATATGGAATCATTACATACTAGAAATTAGCAAATTGAATCAATGTTTCTAAGTCACTTCATGCAGGTTTCCTGAATACATGAGTTTAAAATGGAAACAATGAAAAATTTAATTGCTCTCAAAATTAATACAAAACTTGGAAAAAAAGTTTACGTAGTGTCTACAGTGTCTCAAAAACAATCTAGTCTTCTCCGCACACTGAGCTATTGCCATTTTTCAAATGAGTGCTTAATATAAAAAAATCCTAAACAATTAAAATAAATACATGTGAAAGTGTTCTGAAATAAATTAGTGTATTGCTATAGAATGAAAAACTGATCCCATGCTGCAGAATTATAGAATCAAACTGAGACATACATGAACAAAACAGCCAGCAGCTACTGGATCAGAACTAAAAGCTATCTAATAACTGAAATAGTGAAACCAAAGCAGTGTAATTCCAATAATCCCAACAGAGGATTCAAGAGAGACACAGATCATTATGGCCAACCCTTCCAAAAGATGCCAGTTTCTTACAGCTTGTTTACATTGCACTGCAGTGCAGACTATGGAGGTGAGAAATGCAGAGTGCACCAAAGTGCAGCAATCTAACTGCCATATGTGGACACTGCCTTACCCGACTGAAAAGGTACCTAGCTTGCATTAACATAGTTCTCTTTCAAACAGGAATATGTTAACACAAACTAGCTCTCTTTTAGTTTATGTCAGCAGCATACACAGAACGCAGTTAGATAGCAACACTTCGGTGCACTCTGCAATCCACACTCCTATTGCCTTAGACATGCAAAAGAGAACAGGCCCCATTATCAATACTTGTAAGAAGTTTGTTAACAATGACCTGCCAGGTGACAGGCTTAACTGCTCCTTCAGAGACAACTGAGATTAATCAACTAATAATTAACATCTGTACTCAATTAACATCTGTACTCTGAAGTCATATATATTTAGAGATACGTATTACAAAATATACATTGGAAAATCAAGTCTCTTTATTCCTGTTAAGCAAGAACCTTTTCTTAATCTCATTTGCAGCTCAATAAGTATCAAAAATAGATAAATCTAATACTATACAATACTAATCTAATACTACTAAAGGAGTCAGATAGTTGCACAAATGTAACTCTCTTTTCTCCAGTAGAAACTGCCTTATATTAGTTTCATTTGCAGTTTATATTGAGACAATTAAAACACTTTCAGATAAACTTAATTATTCAGTGAGAGTTATATTGCCTAGGGAATTATACTGCCTAGGGAAGTAATGGAATCTCCTTCACTGGAGGTTTTCAAAAAGAGACTGGATAGTCATCTGTCTTGGATGGTTTATCCTGCATCTTGGCAAGAGTTAGACTAGCTGACCCTTGCTAACCCTGTGGTTTTATGATTCTACGATACTGGTGTTAGGGCAGTGCAGACCATTTCAATATAAACAACAGTGATTCTATTAATCCAGTCACTGCTATTCCCAGTGCATTGGTTCATGTCTGAAGTGACCTGTCTGGTTGCCTGTCCACACTCATCTGCTCCAGGTTGATATGGATTAGATATCCTCCTTCCATTTAAATACCACTTGCAAATAAAGACCTTTTGGCATACGCACTTTTTTTTTTTAAGCAAGTACTTGGACCCTGAAACAACTGCCACCACTATGTTTTGTCCTCCCGTGAAGTCATTTAAACAGGTTTCTGGACTTCCTTGCCCTCCGAGGAGAGGAGCACAGCCAGTCTCATCTCCTCAGTAGTCATCAGAATGTTAAATTTACCTGTAGCTGTCAGAACAAATAAAGATGATGGGCTTCCAGTGACAGAGCAAAGTCAAAGAGCTGTGCAGAGCCATAAAATACAAGGGACACCACCACCACCTCTAGGAACTTTCCTGTTCACATGCTCCTCCAACTATCTTTGGCCGGGAGGCCACCACCTGGTTTGTGAGGGATAGTCTGATCAGAGGCTGAAAGGCCAGCAGTACATACCTGAGTCAAATCACATCTCTTCTATATGCCAGAGAACCAACTGGATCACCAAGAAGCAACAGAAAAGGATGATGAGGGGACCTCATCCAGTAAGTTTTTGGTGTTATACTTAATCAATATATATCTTATTTATGCAGGTATGGATGAGTTTGGGGAATTTTCTTCTATATTCTGATTGCATGCTGCATGCCTGTTTGCAGTTAGGTGGCTTTAGCTATAGGAGAGGACACTAGTGTCCATCTCTATGCAGCACCTTACATATCTGACAAGTCACCATTCTTCCTCCCTACCACCTTTCTCTATTAAATTGAGCTCTAAAAACACCCAAATATCCAATACTCACCACATCCCACCACACATAGGTTGGTCTCAGCACCACCACCACATGACCAGGCACAAAACAGATGTGCAAATGACCAGAAATGGTAAGGCAGCCACCACATCATATTAGATACTTGTTTATTGATACAGAAAAAGTGGAAGTATATCACTGACAAAGGCATTTAGCTACAATTGCCATGACATAACATTTAAAGCACTGCATCACATTTACCACTGAAGAAAAGGTATCTGAGGTTACACAACTATCACTGCAAGCCTATCAAGCACTGGAATGGGGTACGTAACAGTTTACACATGCACTGCATTGAAGGCTACTGATGGTACATATTTTACAACTGTGAAATATGCTATTTATTTTAAGGTGTACTTTTTCACGTTAGGTAGCATAGTAGCAGCACATTTGGACCAGACAGTAGACAAGCCTGGTACACAGGTTACAAGGCAAAGCAAGTTTCCTGGAGCCATATAACTGAGATTTCCTTCTATTCTAGAAATCTCTCTGGTGGAACCATATCTCTGCATAGCTGGCCCCTCACCCTCTTAAACCTTAGGGTGAATATCCTCCAAAGTTGAGAAGCTCTGCTAACATGCAACTGCAGTTACTAATGTTCCCTATGTGATCTATCAAACCCCTACCCCAAGCACCCATCAAAAAAGGAATTAGAAAAGATATACTACATCAAAGCATAGCATCCATTTTTCTGGGAATTAATTAAAAAGCTGTTAACCATGACAGAGGTTCAAGACTGATAGGATATTTAGGAAAAGAAATTTTGAAAATGGGGAAAACTGGTAAAAAGAACACTTCTGCTGCCATGGTGGCCACATTTGCCATTACAAGTTGCACTAAGTCTTCTCTGTTTTATAGCACCTGCCTTTATATGCCTGCTACAGAGAGGGTTGCTATCTACTGCTGAACTCCTTGCCAATTTTGGCAGAAGAAAAAAGAGAGTGAGGAGGAAATACTCAGTAAATTCATGTTTGGATCTCTGCAGTCTGCCAAGAAGACAGATTAATGGAGAAAACTGTTCATTGCCCATTGTCTGTTACAGCTATCCCCCTATTCCATTTTGTTTCTTACAGCTGTCCCCATACTCCATTTTGTTTTTGTTCTTCTCCTGTGGCCGCCCTTCCCTGGCTGTTAAGTTGTTTACCAGGGCCACTGCCCTTCTCAAAGGGAGGGCCCCTTAAGTTGTTTAACAAGAGCCATTGCCCTTCTCAAAGGGATGGCCACTTGTGCTGCGTGCTAAATGGGACCACTGCCCTGTTCAAAGGATTAGTCCTGTTATCACCTCGTTGAACCTGGGCTCTGTGTAGGGCAGGCAATGTCCAGAGCTGCAAGACCTATTGTGTTTTTAAGATCCTGGGCATGAGTCATAGGCCTCATGTGCTTTTGAGTCACCTATTGCACAGGACTCTGCCCGGGCATGTCTCTGTGCTCACCTGCAGTTTTTCCCTGTGCCTCCTCCCCTGTGACAGAGGGAGCCTATCAGGATTACTAGCAGGAAACTGCCTTAGATTGTTTCAAAAATGTCTGTTTTTAAAGGCAAACATCAGAAAGGTTCCTGCACTGCTGCCTGGTCTGATCAGCCAGGGGTTTTGAGGGGTCCTTTCTCCGCTCTCGTTTTATTTTTGAGCATACCCCCGGTTTTTAAAAAAAAAAACCCACGAAGAATGAATTGCTGCCTGAGAGATCTCCTGATTATCGAGACTGTACCGAGCCCTCCTTGCTTCTTCTGATGCTGCTGCTGCTTCTGCCTTTGCTGCTGCCTTGGGGACTGGTAAGAATCCCTCTGTAAAACTTTCCCTACTTTTATTTTATTATTTTAGCTGCTGGCTCTGTTTCCCCAGCACACAGACTCAAGCTAAACCTTGGTCTGTGTCTTAAAACCTCTCAAACTCCGCGGCGCTTTGCCGCTAAAAATAAGTTTGTGCCGCTGTTAAGCTCTGCTCCTGTGGGCTTTGCCTCGGGGCTCCCTGCTTTCAGCTGTATCCATTGCTGCAGCCACCATCCCTTGGCTTCCTTGGGGGCTGCCTTGGGAGCTGTATCCTGGGCACATACCACTCTGCCCTCTGTGACTTCCCCATAGCATAAGGTGCACCATAGGTTTTGGTTTTTTTGTTTAATAAATCATAGTTTGTTAAAATTGTAGAGCTTGTAAGTTCACCTGCCTTGTTATAGTTTACTGTTTTTTGTTGCTCCATATAGTTGCTTGTTATAGTTTTGCTTAGAATTGTGATATTTGTTGTTTTGCCTTGTCGTTGGTTAAGATAGATAAGGTTTTTGCTGCTTAACTTTGTCTTCCCGCTGTCCCGATCACTCCCTGAACTTTCCCGTGTCTGTTTTTCCCCCGCTCCAATCTCCCCCTCTGTGTGCTTCTCCGTGTCTCCATTATAACCCTTTGCTGCTTTTTCCCCCGCATCTGCACTCTCTCCGAACTTCCCAACTCCTTGCTGCTTCCCCCCCCCCCCCCGGCGTCTGCATCACCCTCCGAACTTCCCAAACCCCTTGCTGCTTCTCCCCCTGTGGAACTTCCCAAAACCTTTGCCGCTTTTTTTTTCCTTTGTTTTTGGTGTTCGCTTGTTGCTTAATCCTCTCTCTAGCCCTTCTTTACACTTCTCCACTGCCCCTCCCCTACCGAAGATCACCATCACACTGCTCCGTTGTCCTTACCCTGCAGGGCTTCAGAGTCTCTCGCTGCTTCCAGCCGCACTCCCCTCCCCCCTCCTGTTCCTTGACCCAGCCTTTAGGTACACTCTTGCAGATTATCTGCTATTCTAGCCTCACAAATTAAGTAATTAATTTTCTTTTATACCGTTACATTGCACAATTTCACTTATCACCCATATTGTATCACTGCATTGTGATTCACATTTTACTTGTAATTATAACACCCCATTGGTTGCTTCCACTTTTCTGATATACCTTGTATTTGCGTTGATACCATTGTGTTACATTGTGTATAAGGCCACTAACCACTTAATACATTCTATCTAAGATTGATGACCATTTTATATAGAAGCTACCATTTTATTTTGCATTTCTTTTGATACGCTTATTGACTGTACTGTATCCCATTGTGCTGAACCCCACTTACTGTACCCCACTGTTAGAACTCCCTACACTGTTCAATAAGAACCCCCCCATCATTGTCTATTGTAAACACCCTATACACTCCATCCCATCATATTTCATTGTTAAATTCCCACCACTTCCTTTTTCCTTTAATAAAGAAATTAATTGGCACCCCACCTGTGTGGTAATTGCTCCCCAAGATCCCATATACCTGCAGGCAGGGACACCCATAATAAGCAGGAGAGAAAAGAAAAGACAGGGAGCAAAGATGGAAGCTGGAAAGGAAGTAAATAGAGCAAACAGAAAAAAAGATAGGAAAATGAAGTAGAAGCTATTGGATATGAAGAAGTGGCAGGCTACTTCGGTAAAGAATGCTGTAACTAATTTCTCTCATATTCCAAACTTCATCAAACCAGGTGCTGCATCCTGTGGAAACAAAGTATTGGGAGCCCAGTGTCACTCTCACAACCACAAGGGAGAGATTCTTCTTCCCTCTTCCCCCTGCAATTCCATGCTCCAAGATAAAGAATACTTATGAACATGGTAAATTCTTACAATGTACCTTGCCAGAGGAGCGCAAAACTGCCTCAGCACTTAGGTTTTGTGTTTGGGAGGATGACAAAGAGGGGGTTGCTTCTGTTTGTGTTTTTTTAGGCATGCAATATCTTGCTAAGGAAATTGTTTCTGGTTGTTTCCAGTCCTGGCCTTGATTTGCTGTGAATGTGGCCTGCATGTCCCTGCTAAACATACCATGTAGAGGAAGACACCTGGAGTGAGATGTGTCTGTTGGTGGAGTCCTTCAGGAAGCAGGAAAAAAACGGAGGCAGCAGAGCATGCAGGAGCATGAGGACTTCATCGACAGGATGGAGGATGCTAGGTGACTAGAAAAGGCTACAGGGGCACCAGAGAAGGAAGAAAAACCAGCTGCTCTGTACGGAAGAGACTGGCTGATGGCAGTCCTCCATTCCTCACTTAGGACTCTTTTCCATCCAAGAACTTGTATGTTGTACTGGTAACAGGAGGAAAGGAGCACACTCCAATGGCTTATGAAGAGGAGCCATCTGCCCCCAATGCTGGGAGGCTCATAGCCATGACCTCCAAGAGGAGGCAGTGAAGGGTTGTGGTAGTTGGGGACTCCTTTCTGAGGGGTATGGGGCATCCATGTGCTGACCTGACCTCATGCCCCAGGAGGTGTGCTGCTTGCCAGGAGCCTGCATCAGAGACATTACAGAAAGGTTGCTCATCCATCCCTCTGACCCGTACCGCATTCTGCTCATCCATGTGGACACTATTGATACTGCTAGGTCTGATTCTGAGCAGATCAGTAATGACTACAGGACTCTGACAGTAAGGGTGAAGGAGTCAGGGGTGCAGGTTGTGTTCTCGTCCATCTTTCTGGCTAACAACCCAAGCAGGAACACGCACATCTTAGAGATTAATGCATGGCTGCTCAGGTGATGTCAATGGGAGGAATCTTGCTTCCTCAACCATGTTTTGCTAGGACAACTACTGGGAAGAGTTGGGGTCCAACTGATCAAGATCATCATCTTTGGAAACCCACTCACCAACCTAGTAAGGAGGGTATTAAACAAGATTAAAGAGGGCAGATGACAAAAGCCCACAGGAAGGTATGTAAAAAGGTGAGGTTAACAGAGGACTAGATGTTGGGAGGGGGAAGGAGGAAATGGAAAATTATAATAAGGGTCATAGGAACAAGAGGGAAAACAGTGGGAGGAATCTACTCAACGTCTTAGATATCTATTTACAAATGCAGGCAATATGAAGAACTGGAAAAAACAGTTATTGTTCAATAACCGTTCTTTGAGATGTGTTGCATTTGTCTATTCCACTTTGTGTGTCTGTGCACCAGTCCACCAAGCACTTTTACCCATAGCAGCACCTGTTGGGATGGCACATGCAACCTCTGCTACCAGTCTGAAGTATGAAGGGAAGCAGCTCCCGCAACCTTCATCAGTTCTTTCACAACACAAAGCAGTATCTGGAGTGACTCCAATGCAAAGGATAAAGTAGATGGGTCATGGAACAGACATGTTCTTTGAGATACACTGCACAGCAATTACTGAACAGGCACATAACAGTTTTTTGTCCTTCAAGTACTTGCACATGTCCATTCCACTTTATGTGACTCAGAAACCGTTCCAGGTGGACGAGGGTATCAGAGTCCACCTAAATAAGCATTGCAGCACTACTCTCCCATACTGAGTATCATCTCTAGAGGCTTGGGAGAGTGTGTAATGGACAGTGAACATATGAATCAAAGACCAAGTGACAGATGTGCAAATGTCAGTGACAGGGCCGGCGCTACCATTTAGGCAACCTAGGCAATGGCCTAGGGCGCCATAATTTTTTGGGGGGCGCTATTTTGCCAGGGGGGGGCGGCACGTGGGTCCGGTGGACCTACCGCTGTCATGCCGGCGGACGGCCACTGCTGGAAAGGCTCCGGTGGAGCTGCCGCAGTCATTTCGGTGGACGATGCGCTGGTCTAAAGGCTCCGGCGGACCTACCACAGTCATGCCTGAGGCAGGTCCACCGGAGCCTTTAGACCAGTGGACCGCCCGCCGGCATCATTGCGGCAGCTCCACCGGAGCCCTTCCAGCAGCGGACCATCCACTGGCACGACTGTGGTAGGTCCACTGGACCCACGGGGGGCGGCGAAATGGCCGTCCACCTAGGGTGTCAGAAACCCTGGCGCCGCTCCTGGTCAGTGATGGGATCATGATCCAGGAAAGCTGCTGGAGCTTGCAGTGTGTGCTAAAACTCCGGGAAAGAGGTACTGTAGCAATGCTATAGCACAAATGAAAGCAGGAGGAGATCTAGGAAGATATCTTCTTAGAGGTAACAGATTTTCTCTCATTCTATCAGCAACACAGTCAAATAACTTGACGATTATTCTAAAAACTCCTTAGTTCTCTTCAGGTAAAATACCAGTGCCCTGCTGTCAAGGTTTTTTTTTCCCCACTCTGAACTTATGGGTACAAATGTGGGGACCTGCATGGACACTTCTAAGCTTAATTAGTAGCTTAGATTTGGTAACACTGCCACCACCCAGAATTTTAGTGTCTGGGGCACTTTCTGTTCCCCCAAAACTTTTTCCCCTCCCTGGGTTGCTTTGAAGGACTTCACCAGTTTCACGGTGAACACAGATCCAAACCCCTTGGATCTTAAAACAAGGAGAAATTTACCATCCCCCTCCTTTCCCCCACCAATCCCTGGCGAGTCCAGATCCAATCTCCTTGGATCTTAAAACAAGGAAAAATCAACCAGGTTATTAAAAAGAAAGCTTTTAATTAAAGAAAGAAAAGGTAAAAATTATCTCTGTAAAATTAGGATAGAAAATGCTTTACAGGGTAATTAGATTCCTATAGACCAGAGGACCCCCCCGAGCCTTAGGTTCAAAGTTACAGCAAACAGAGGTAAAATACTTCCAGCAAAAAGAAATATTTACAAGTTGAGAAAACAAACATAAGACTAACATGCCTTGCCTGGCTAATTACTTACAAGTTTGAAACATAAGAGACTGATTCAGAAAGATTTGGAGAGCTTGGATTGGTGTCCCGTCCCTCTCAGTCCCGAGAGCGAACAACACCACCACAAAGAGCACAAACAAAAGACTTCCCTCCACCAAGTTTTGAAAGTATCTTGTCCCCCTATTGGTTCTCTGGTCAGGTGTCAGCCAGGTTTACTGAGCTTCTTAACCCTTTACAGGTAAGAGAGACATTAACCCTTAACTATCTGTTTATGACACCCCCCCAAATCTCAGACAGTATGGAACCACGCTGGTGGTGATTTTTTTTTTAGAACTTTAGAATAAACAGATTAATAAAACACATGCACCGTTACATATACTACTAATTATGTAAAACTACAAGACTTTTTACATTTTAGGCACAATTTTTAACCAGTTGATTTTGGGAAACTTTTACGGGAGAGTGCATCAGCTACTTTGTTAGAAGCGTTTGAAATGTGTTGAATTTTAAAAACAAAATTTTGGAGAGCTAATCTTCATCGAAGCAATTTTTTGTTGTTTTTCTTGGCAGTATGAAGCCACTTTAGCACAGCATGGTAGGTTTGTAGCTGGAAACGCCGTTCCCAAACGTATGGGCATAGCTTTCTCAGGGCATACACAATGGCGTAGCATTTTTTTTTTTTTTTTTTTTTACTGACTGACCAGTGGCTTTTTATTTTTATAGCTTTTTTGTGGTTAGCCTTTTTGGCTTTTTTTTTTTTTTTTTTTGTGTGTGTGTGTGTGTGTATTCAGCCTAGCCAGTTTTAGTTTGTTATCTGTTTCACTGGTACTCATTTTTCTGTTTTCTTGTGCTGGCCACACCCCTCTGCAGTTCACTGACTGGGATGCACTTAGCTCAGGGCTGCTTGGTTAACAGAGATTTTTTAACTAGCTATACTAGAGAGGTAGAAAGAAAGAAAACAATTCAGCTTGTAAATTTCTTTTGCTGTCTGCTTGCTCACAGCTTGAAGTCTCCTCTTAACAAAGACCTTGTTAAAAAACTTAACACCTCTGCCCTCAGGCTGCTTTCCAAGCAGCTAGAAAGGAGAGAAAAAAAAATCCCACTGGCTTTTGGTTCCTAAAAAATCCCTCCATGTCAAGGTTTTTTTTCCCCACTCTGAACTTATGGGTAGAAATGTGGGGACCTGCATGGACACTTCTAAGCTTAATTACTAGCTTAGATTTGGTAACACTGCCACCACCCAGAATTTTAGTGTCTGGGGCACTCTGTTCCCCCAAAACTTTGTCCCCTCCCTGGGTTGCCTTGAGGGACTTCACCAATTTCCCGGTGAACACAGATCCAAACCCCTTGGATCTTAAAACAAGAAAAATTTAACCATCTCCCTTCCTTTCCCCCACCAATCCCTGGTGAGTCCAGATCCAATCCCCTTGGATCTTAAAACAAAAAAAAAATCAATCAGGTTCTTTAAAAAAAAAAAAAAAAGCTTCTAATTAAAAAAAAAAAGGTAAAAATTATCTCTGTAAAATTAGAATAAAAAATGCTTTACAGGGTAATTAAATTCCTATAGACCAAAGGGACACCCTCGAGCCTTGGGTTCAAAGTTACAGCAAATAAAGGTAAAATCCTTCCAGCAAAAAAAAAAAAAAAAAAAAAAATTACAAGTTAAAAAAAAACAAACATAAGACTCACATGCCTTGCCTAATTACTTACAAGTTTAAAACATAAAAAACTAATTTAAAAAAATCTGAAGAGCCTAAATTGATGTCCTGTCCCTCTCAGTCCCGAAAGCAAACACCACCACAAAAAGCACAAACAAAAAACTTCCCTCCACCAAAATTTAAAAGTATCTTGTCCCCCTATTGGTTCTCTGGTCAGGTGTCAGTCAGCTTTACTGAGTTTCTTAACCCTTTACAGATAAAAGAAACATTAACCCTTAACTATCTGTTTATAACACCTGCAGACAACCAAAACATGAAGTTTCTTCTCAACTTTGTGAGGACAAAGTTTCAAGACAAAGTTTAGTTAAGAATACAGTCTCGTTCATATAAAATCTGAAACCATGTAAGAAAGAAATCTGGGGAGAGGACACAAGCCAACTTTGTCCATGCAAGAGACCGTCTGAGCAGAATCAACCATCAAAGCCTGAAGCGCCGTAATTCTCCTGGCCAAAGTAATAGCTACTAAGAATGCTACCTTCATTGAGAGATGAGACAAGAAGCACGTAGTCACAGGTTCACAAGGGAGTCCCATTAACACCAAGAGAACTAAATTTAGATCCCAGAATGGCACTGGAACTCTAATAGATGGGAAAAGTCTGTCCTAACCTTTCAGGAACCTAACAGTCATAGGGTTGGATAAAACCCATCTTCCATCTACAGGAGCACAGAATGCTGAGATGGCACACAAGTGAACCTGCAGGGATCTGATCAAAAGCCCACTTTTTATTAGGTGAAGCAAATAATTCCAAATAAACTGAACAGAAGCCCCTTTAAGGGAGATATCCTTCTGCTGGGACCACACTGAAAACATCTTCCATTTCATGAGGTAAGTGTACTTGGTGGAGGACTTTCTGCTATTCCAAAGAACATTCTGTTCTGCAACAGAAAAGATGGTTACCCACCTTTCCATAACTGTTGTTCTTTGAGATGTGTTGCTCATGTTCATTCCATTCTAGGGTTGTGTGTGCCCATGTGCACGGTCATCGGAGATTTTTGCTTTTGCAGTATCCTTAGGCCTAGCCATGGAGCCCACTTGAGTGCCGTGCTCATGCGCTAGTATATCAGGCATCGCTGGCCCTATACCCTCTCAATTCTTTCTTGCCAACAACTCCGACAGAGGGGCAGGAGGGTGGGTAATGGAACGGACATGAGCAACACATCTTGAAGAATAACAGTTACGAAAAGATGGGTAACCATCTTTTCTTCTTCGAGTGCTTGCTCATGTCAAATCCATTCTAGGCAACTCACAAGCAGTATCAATAGAAGTGGGCTTGGAGTTCACCATCTTGCAGCTTGTAGCACTGCTCTGCCAAAGCCAGCATCATCTCAAGCTTGCTGAGTCAGCACATAATGAGACACGAAAATGTGAATGGACAACCAGGTAGCAGCCCAACAGATCTCTTGAATTGGTGCCTGTGCTAGGAAGGTTGCCGATGATACCCATGTCCTAGTCGAGTGTGCCATCACGATCACCAGAGGAGGCACCTTAACCAGCTCATAACAGTAGCAGATGCAGGCTGTGATCCCGGACGAAATCCTCTGAACAGACACTAGGCGACCTTTCATCCTGTCTGCCAACGCAACGAACATCTGCTATGACTTACATAGCGGCTTTGTTCTATCTATGTAGAAGGCCAGCCCCCTCCTGATGTTGATGGAGGGGAGGAGAGAGGGAACTCTGAGTTCCTCATCTGATAAATGAGGCTTTGGAAAGAAGACAGGTAAGTATATGTCCTGGCCAGTATGAAACTGGGAAATGACCTTAAGCAGAAATGCTGGGTGTGGACACAGCTGGACTTTGTCCTTGTAGAGGACTGTACAGGGTGGCTCTGAGGTGAGCATCCTGAATCAGACACCCTGCAGGGCAATGTTATCACGACCAGGAACAAAACCTTCTAGGAGAGAGCAGAAAGCCAGAGGCTCAAAAGGGAGTCCTCATGAGCCTTGGCAGCACAAAATTCAGGTGGGGGAGGGGGAGAGAAATCCAGGTCCCAGACGTGCAGATAGAGGCACTCCAGACCCTTTAAAAACCATATCATCACATGATGAATGAAGATAGACCTGCCTTGGAATGGAGGATGGAATGCTGAAATGGCAGCCAGGTGGACCTTGATCAAAGAGAGGGACAAACCCTGGAGCTTGAGGTGCAGCAAATAATCCAGGATATCCTGCAGCGGGGCCTGTTTGGCCCAGATATGCCACTCCAAGGCCCAACACGTGAACCTTTTCTTCTTGGCCGGGTAGGTTGTCCTGATGGAGGGTTTCCTGCTGCCCAGTAAGACCTGCTGAACACGGGTCGAGTATGCCCGCTTGTCCACACTTAGCCGCGCAGTAGCTAAGCCGTATGGTGCAGTACTGCCAGGTTTGGATGCAACAGGCTGCCGTAGTTCTGGGACAGCAGATCCGGCCGAAGAAGCAGCTGTAGTTGGGGCAACTGCCAAAAGGCTCATCAACGTGCCGAACCAGTGCTGGCAAGGCCATGTGGGGGGGCTAGCCATGGCGCCCCCTTGAATGCCGTGCTCATGTGCTGGTATATCAGGCATCGCTGGCCCTATACGTCCTGCCCCCAGTATAATCTTTAATCTGTCTTGCTTGCTCCCCAGCCTAGATCTGAGACATCGGAGACCAGGGCCAACGACGGGAATGGGATCGCAAAGAAGACTGCCTGCAACACCGACTTGGGATCCAACCACCAATCCAGGGATAACAAGATATGGTCTGCCACCTATTAGTCGAGGCTATACCTGTTGGGGATGTAGACTGAGGCCAACCACGTTTGCAGAGGCCATATGGTGTCAATTTGTGAACACGTAAAAAGATAATGAGGTGATAAGTAGGGCTGCAATTATGTCATGGAGGTCACAGAATCTGTGACTTCCAGAAACCTCAGTGACATTTTCCACCCAGGGGCTGGACTGCTGTCAGCAGGCATCCCTGCAGCTGCTGGCAGAGGCCCCCAGCAGCTCCTAGCCACAGGGCAGCAGGGGGACCCCGGAGCTCTCTCGCCACAGGCAGCTGGGATCCCTGCAGCTGCCCAGCTGTGGTGGTTGGCTGGAGCCCTGCCGCAGCTGACCAGCCATGGGAGGCAGTGGGGAACCACCCACCCCCCCCCCACATCAGCCCAGTTGTGGCGGGTGAGGGAAGAGGGACCGGCAGCATTCCAGCCATGGCAGAGGAGGGCAGGGAGACCCCGTAGCAGCCCAGCCATGGCAGGGGAGGGCAGGGAGACCCACCCAGGAGCCTGGCAGAGGAGGACAGGCTGGCCCCCAGCATCCCAGTGGGCAAGCACCCCCCTCCCCAGCAGCCCAGCTGTGGCAGATGACGGCAGGGGGACCCCGCAGCAGCCCAGCAGTAGCAGGTGATGGGGAACCCCAACAGCAACCCAGCCAAGCGGGGGTGGCGGGAGCCCCCCGCAGCTGCCCAGCCACCAGGCCAGGGATTGGACTCTGCAGCAGCCCAGTAGCTGAGAGTGCTGGGCCTTCCTCCTTCCTCATTGTGTCAGAGATATTTTAAGTGAAAATCACAGACAAGACACAGGCTTCCGTGAATTTTTGTTTATTGCTGGTGACCTGTCAGATATTTGTAGTAAAAAAATCACAGTGACAAAATCTGAGCCTTAGTGATAAGTCAGCATGGATTTGTCAAGAACAAATCATGTCAAATCAACCTGACAGTTTTCTCTGACAGTGTAACAAGCCTTGTGGATGGGGGGAAGTGGTAAATGTGGTATATCTGGACTTTAGCAAGTCTTTTGATACTGTCTCACATGACCTTCTCATAAACAAACTAAGAAAATACAACTTAGCTGAAGCTACTATAAGGTGAGTGCATAACTGGTTGGAAAACCATTCCCAGAAAGTAATTATCAGTGGTTCTTAGTCAAGCCGAAAGGGCATATCGAGTGGGGTCCTGCAGGGATCAGTTCTCAGTCCAGTTCTGTTCAATATCTTCATCGATGATTTAGATAATGGCACAGAGAGTACACTTATAAAGTTTGCAAATGATACCAAGCTGGAAGGGATTACAAGTGCTTTGGAGAATAGAAGTAACATTCAAAATGATAGGGATAAACCGGAGAAATGGTCTGAAGTAAATAGGATGAAATTCAATAACAACAAATGCAAAGTTTTCAACTTATGAAGGAACAATCAGTTAAATACATACAAATTGGGAAATTACTGGCTAGGAAAGATTACTGCGGAGAGAGATCCAGGGGTCATAGTGGATCACAAGCTAAATCTGAGTCCTCAGTGTAACACTGTTGCAAAAAAAGCAAACTGCATTCTGGGATGTATTAGCAGGAGTGTCGTAAGCAAGACAAAAAACCTGTCATGGATGGTCTAGATAATACTTTGTCCTCTGCACTCATGGGAGGACTAGACTGGAAGACTTCTGAAGGTCCCTTCCAGTCCTACAATTCAAAGACTCTAGATACTGCTTGAAGCCTGGCTTGAGGCAAATATGCTGTCACCAACACATCTGCCCCTATACATTTGATTTTCCATACAAAGAAAAGAGCTTACTTGTCAGTGTTTCTCTCTTTTGCTTCATCTAGTAGCTTGTCTTGAAACTCAAGAGATCACGTCCCAGTTGGAATAATCTTATCTAGCTAAAAGAACCTGATAGTTCTGTTCTCTTTTTTCTTGAGGACAAATAAACTTTGCATCCAAGTTCAGTCCAGATTTTTTGTGTGTTTTCATCTTTGGAAGTAGATTTAATATGTCCCTGTCTGGCCTTCTCATTCACAGCTGCTACCACCAAAGACCCAGGAGCTTAATATGAATTAAAATATTCATGCTCTTGGGAAGGTACCTATGGAATGTAGAACATCTACCAGTTTGTGAGGGTTATCTTACACCAGCTCAATCTGTTTCTCCATGGAGGTAGCAACCCCCTTCATATATTTTTGGTAGGTTTTGTATTCATTTGTAACTGGAGATGACGACTCTGACTCCATAGCCTCATAAGGGGATGTGGAAGAGGTATGGAGCAGAGGCACTAATATGTCCATTTTCTCCAGTGGCAGTTTTACCTCCACAGCAGGAGGGTCAGAAGCTAGTGGGAAAGCCTCCACAGCTTGTTGGGTACCAGTATAGAGGACGGTACAAAGTGGAGAGTGACGTCTCGATGGAGATCTTGTACTACGGTGTTGCAGAGAAGCCCTGGAATCTGCAGGAACTCCCTGCGAATTCCAAAAGGGCCACTGCTGCACCTCGTATGGTACCAGAGCCAAGACATGCGGCAGTGTTTCTCAGGATAAGCTCCTTTAAGGGCCATGGTACCAGAATTAAGATCTATGCATTAAGGAGTGAAGAGACACTTGGTACCTTCTAAAATAGGAATCCAACCCACAGGAATCCACTTTGGAGTCAAAACACAAATCGGCATTGGAATGCTGAGGTGGTGCAGTACTGGGTGGAGAAGCCAAGAAACAGGAATGTCAAAAAGTAAATAGTACCCATAGTAGGATCCAGGGTTTCCTATGGAAGACACTGTACCCTTGGTTTGAAACCCTAAAGAACCAGAACTAGGCATTTTTGTTACACAGTCAGTTGCCGACAGAGTCATATGTACAGATACCAAGGCAGATCATGGTGCCAATTCTACATGACGGAAATAGTGGGAGCTGCAGTTTCCTCTTGCATCAGCAACTGGCTTACACAGTTACAAGGACAGAGAATGATGTCTTTTCTCTTGGTCCCACTGTTGCAGGGAAGCTCCTAAGTCTGATAGCATGCTCTGGAAATAGCTCAGTCTGAATCCCTGCATACCAAATCATTGGGTATTGAATAGGGTGTAACTGTACTTCCGTAGGTCACAAATGAAAATGCCAAATTCAGGACAAACTGCTGAGAAATAGGGCATATACACGCAAAACTGGTGCTTAATCCCCCATAAGTTATACCAAACCAGCAACAAAAGTAAACTTCTGTTTTACCACACTGGATAACAAGAAGTCAGGAAAGCAGTTTCCTTGGGTATTCCAGTCCTTGTATCACCATCAAAAACACTGGATTTAAAGATGAGTGGTTTTTTAAAACCACTCTCATCAAACAAAAGGTTCTTCTGATCCCAAAGGACCAGACACACACACAGGTCAATATATAACTTAGATCTCACCCAAAAATCACGCTGTTGCCAATCCTTTAGTACCTAAAATCTAAAGGTTTATTTATAAAAAGACAGAAAGGCGAGAATTAAAATTGGTTAAAGGAATCAAATACATACAGTACTTGCAAAGTTCTTGGTTCAGGCTTGTAGCAGGGATAGAATAAACTGCTGGCTTAAGTCAAAGCTCTGGTTGCTTCCAAATCATTGGAAGGTCCTCACTCCCTTGATTAGAATGCTCCCATTAGTATAAGTCCATAGTCCAGAAGTTTAAGCAGGAAAGAGGCAAAATGGAGATGTTTCCAGCGCCTTTCATAGCTTCTGCCATGTGGAGAAAAATCCATTGTTTCAAACAAAGGCCTAAGCACAGCTAGTGGAAAATTACAGGTAAAAGATGGAGTTTGGACTCACACGGGCAAGTCACATGTCCCTGCATAATTTTGCTTAATCATAGCAGGAAAGTCCATTATGCATAGATAGGCATCTCTCATGGTCCACTGTGAGTTAAGTATTCCTCGATGAGCCACTTACTTTGAATGCTCCCTTCAAGATGTGCAGGCTAAATTCCTTGTGGGCATTACCCCAGCAGGAAACATATGAAATACAGTTACAGAGCCAATACTCACAACGTCAAATACAAAAATGATACATGCATATAAATAGCATAATTATCAAAATTATCAACAAGTCATACCCTTTCCATAGACATCTTACTTGACATCCTTTGTACAATATTTGTTGCAATTATATAACAGTGGTAGCAACAATGATCTAGGACATGGAGGGATGATAAACGGGAATGTGGATATGGAAGTGGATATTACTGCAACTGAGGTAGAGGCCGTACTTGAACAGCTCGATGGGTCGAAGTCGGAGGGCCCGGACAATCTCCACCCGAGGATATTAAAGGAACTGGCGCGTGAAATTGCGAGCCCGTTAGCGAGAATTTTTAAGCAATCGATAATCTCGGGTGTTGTGCCGTATGACTGGAGGATTGCTAATGTAGTTCCTATTTTTAAGAAAGGGAAAAAGAGTGATCCGGGTAATTATAGGCCTGTTAGCTTGACGTCTGTAGTATGTAAGGTCTTGGAAAAAATTTTAAGGGAGAAAGTAGTTAAGGACATAGAGGTCAATGGTAATTGGGACGAATTGCAACACGGATTTACTAAAGGTAGATCGTGCCAAACCAATCTGATCTCCTTCTTTGAGAAGGTGACGGATTACTTAGATAAAGGAAATGCGGTAGATATAATTTACCTAGATTTCAGTAAGGCGTTCGACACGGTTCCGCACGGGGAGCTGTTAGTTAAATTGGAAAAGCTGGGAGTGAATATGAAAGTTGTAAGGTGGATAAGGAACTGGTTAAAGGGGAGACTCCAGAGGGTCGTATTGAAAGGTGAACTGTCGGACTGGAAGGAGGTCACCAGTGGAGTCCCTCAAGGATCGGTTTTGGGACCGATCTTATTTAACCTTTTTATTACTGACCTTGGCACAAAGAGCGGGAATGTGCTAATAAAGTTCGCGGATGACACGAAGCTGGGGGGTATTGCTAACACGGAGAAGGACAGGGATACTATTCAAGAAGATCTGAACCACCTTGTAAACTGGAGTAATAGAAATAGGATGAAATACAATAGTGAAAAGTGCAAGGTCATGCATTTAGGAATTAACAATAAGAATTTTGGATATACGTTGGGGGCGCATCAGTTGGAAGCGACGGAGGAAGAGAAGGACCTTGGGGTACTGGTTGATAGCAGGATGACTATGAGTCGCCAATGTGATACGGCTGTTAAAAAAGCAAATGCGATTTTGGGATGCATCAGGCGGGGTATTTCCTGCAAGGATAAGGAGGTGTTAGTACCGTTGTATACGGCGTTGGTGAGACCCCATCTGGAATACTGTGTGCAGTTCTGGTGTCCCATGTTCAAGAAGGATGAATTCAAACTGGAACAGGTTCAGAGACGGGCTACGAGGATGATCCGAGGAATGGAAAAACTGCCTTATGAAAGGAGACTCAAAGAGCTTGGCTTGTTTAGCCTGGCCAAAAGAAGGCTGAGGGGGGATATGCTCGCCCTATATAAATATATCAAGGGGGTTAACGTTAGGGAGGGAGAGGAATTATTTAAGTTTAGTACTAATGTAGCCACGAGGACGAATGGGTATAAACTGGATATTAGGAAGTTTAGACTTGAAATTAGACGAAGGTTTCTGACCATTAGGGGAGTGAAGTTCTGGAATAGCCTTCCGAGGGAAGTAGTAGGGGCAAAAGACTTTCCGGGCTTTAAGACAAAGCTTGATAAGTATATGGAGGGGATGTTATGATAGGATCGTTAATTTGGGCAATTGATCTTGAATTACCACCAGACAGGTCTGCTCAATGGTCTGCGGGGTGATGTTGCATGCGATGGGTACTGAGTTGCTGCGGAGAACTCCTTCTTGGGTGCTGGCTGGTGACTCTTGCCCACATGCTCAGGGTTTAGCTGATCGCCATATTTGGGGTCGGGAAGGAATTTTCCTCCAGGGCGGATTGGCAGGTGCCCTGGAGGTTTTTCGCCTTCCCCTGCAGCGTGGGGCACGGGTCACTTGCTGGTGGTGTCTCTGCAGCTTGAGGTCTTCAAACCATTTTTGAGGATTTCAATAACTCGGTCCTGGGATAGGGGTTGTACAAAATTGGATGGGTGGGGTTCTGTGGCCTGCCTTGTGCAGGAGGTCAGACTAGATGATCAGATTGGTCCCTTCTGACCTATGAGTCTATGAATCTACACGGTCATAGTTTAATCAGATAATGTCACATAGGGGTACAAAATGCCTCCATCAGGGTGTGTCAAAGCCAAACTTCTCTCAAGCTCATTTGGATTTTAAACCTTGTACAAATGCGAGGGGGCGGTCTGCTCACTGCTGGGTGGTGCCTCCCCTGCTGGCTGTTCTGGAGATTAGCTCTGCCTGCCAACACCCCTTCCTGTGGTTGCACTCTGTCCCCCTTTGTCTGTCTCTCAGTCTGTTGCAAAAAAAAGCTAATATTCTGGGGTGTATTAATAGGAGCCATGTAAGACAAGGGAGGCAACTGTCTTTCTCTACTCAGCAATGGTGAGGCATCAGCTGGAATAATGTGTTCAGTTTTAAGTACTCCATTTTAACAAAGATGTGGACAAACTAGAGAGTCCAGAGGAGACTGAGAACAAAAAAAAAGATTTAGGAAGTCTTACCTATGCGGAAAGGTTAAAAAAACTGGGTATTGTTAGCCCTGAAAAAAGAAGACCGAGGAGGGAACTGATAGCCTTCATATATGTTAAGGTCTGTTACAAGGAGGACTGTGATCAATTGTTCTCTATGGCCACTGAAAGTAGAACAAGTAGTAATCAGCTTAGTCTGAACTACGGGAGATTTAGGTTAGATATTAGGAGGAGAAAAAACTTTCTAACTATAAGTATTGTTAAGTACTGGAACAGGCTTCCACTGGAAACTGTGGAATCCCCATCACAGATTAGACAAACATCTGTCAGGGATGGTCTAGGTATGTTTGGTCTAGATGGCATACTGAGGTCCTTTCTAGCTCTCCATATTTTTCTCTGATTCTTGTTCATTCTTAAAAAAAAAAAAGTTACCTTGCAGTTTCCTTACAAAATGCTCTTGGATTTGCAATGGAAGCTATAGGCTTATATCATGAGTATTTTGGTTGTTTGTGTGCAATTATAATAGCTTATTGTTTGGTATGCATTGGTGCATGATCTTCTCATGGTTTGTTTTATCTGAATATCATTATCAATAAAAAATTCTTGAACTGTTGATTTGCAAACTTATAGGTAACTTTAATTAAATATATTTCAGTAGTTTAGGAGGGAAAACACCACATTTTTAAGTTGATCTCCCCACAGAAACTTCAAGGATTCACATTACACAATTATGCAAATGTTTCCTAAAGATTTATACTTTAACAACCACTTCTGGAAGGTGGGCAGTCACAACCTCTTACTACATTAAATAAAGAGATAATATATTTAGTACATTGACACACAAGAGGTCCTGTCTACCCTAGGACACTGGAAACAGAGTTCAGAAGAAGTTAATTATTACATTGAGCTCCTCAGCTCCCTATTTCCAAAATATAAGCATTAGGCTTCCCTAACCCTGGCTAGGTTAGGGAAGCCTAATGCTTATATTTTGGAGCATTGTTACTACCACCCGGAAGTAACAATGCTTAAAGTAACCGTTTAAGCATTGTTACTCCCGGGTGGTAGTAACAATGCTTAAACGGTTACTTGTGTCTGATTGCTCTCGTGAGCTGAAAGTCTCTCCACCTCTTCTTACCAGTCATCACTGAGAGCCTCACCTTTGCTCTCATACAATAAGTACTGATAACATGCAGCACTCAGAAGCCTCAAATCATTTTGTGAGACACTTCTACCTCCCCTTCAGTTATCCAAACATACAGACATTATAGTGCTACTCAGAGTGAAGTTAAACAGTTTCTTTCTCCTGTCCTAAATTTCCTATGTTCCTAACACCAGACAGCAGAAGGTATGCTAGGTGGCCTAAAATGACAGTTGGTACCTCGATGCCATTGATGCGCATGTGTGACTGGGGGCAAAGCATCTGCACTCTACAGCCATGCACACCTCCATCATGAACAGCCACTCCCAAAGATTTTCCAACACCAAACTGGTTACCCACTGACTGGTCGGAATAGGAGGTGGAAAGCTGCTAGATGTCAACTGACGTGTTCTCCACAGAGGAGGACTCTCCTTTTGGTTGTCTGGCACTGAAAGGACTGCGTGAAGTTTGCACAGGGTTTCAGGAAAGTGGCTTTCCACATTGTTAAGTTCTGCAGTCACTGCTGGTCATCACAGGTCTGAATCACTATCCTGTTCCACCAGTTCATGCTCATTGGATGGGCCTAGAAGTGGCACTTCACTGAATTAAAATACTCAAAGAACAGGTCATACAGGAGCATCTGCTTACAATCCTACTTTGCTTCCTGGAATAGCTGCATAAATATCACACTGGCTATGGTGATCTGCAATGTGATTCAAGAATGTCTGGCAGCATGAACTCCACTGCAACAGTATCATGCTATTCATATCAAGGGTAGACTGAATCTCAGCATTCATCGGTATCTCTGTGTTAGCAGACAGCTATATGTAAATGGAACAGACTAGCAAGAACCAGATAAGTTATGTGAAACAACTGGAGGACTCAAGGGAGTTTGACCTCAAAGTCCCACAGTTTCTTTAGCTTAGCATCCCACATTATCCAAAATAAGCATAGTCTACTAGCAGCACTTAGCACCTGGGATATCCACCCAAAGTGCAATGCTCTTCTACCAATAAAGCACTATGTTGTGCAAAACAAATGATGTACAAGCAAAGCAGTTTAAACCACTTCACACACAGTTGTGTATCTTCACAACCTCTTTCATTAGATTAAATAGATTTTAAGGCCAGAAGGAACCATCATATCTTATGTATAACACAGACCACGAAATTTCATCCAGTTACTCCTGTACTGAGTCCAATAACTTGTGTTTGACGAAAACAAACTCCAGAAAGACTATCAGTCTGTCTGGTTTAAAAAAACAAAAAACCATCAAGTGATGGAGAATCTACCACTTCCTTTGATCATTTGTTTCAATAGTTTATTACTTTCACTGTTAAACATTTGTACCTTTTTTCTAATTTGAATTTAACTTCCTGACATTGGTGGTTCTTCTTTCTCTGCTAAAGAGCCCTTTAGCACCTAGTATTTTTTCCCTGTGAAGGTACTTATGCACTATAATCAAGTTATCTCATTATATATTTTTGATATAGTAAGAAGATTGAGATTCTTAATTCTCTCACTGTAAAGCATTTTTCCTTGTCCTCCAATCATTTTTGTGACTTTTCCTGCACCCTCTCATTTTTCAAACATCCTTTTAAAAACGTGGATACCAGAAATGTACACAGTGTCAAACTCACCAATGCTCATCTCCTTACACCCTGTTTATACATTAAAGAATTGCATTAGCCCTTTTTGCTGCAGAATCGCACTGGAAGCTCATGTTCAGTTACTTGTCCTCTATGTCCCCTAAATCCTGTTCAGTTACTGCTTTCAAGGACACAATACCCCATGCTGTAAGTATGGCCTGTATCTGTGTTCCCTCTAAGCTGCGTGATTGGGCAGCCGCCCAGGAGTGATTCAAGTGCCACGTACTTGATTAGCAGATCCGCATACATCCGGCCGGCAGTGTGCGTTCAGGGGTCCTTCCCCCTGCTGCTTTGCAGCCACATTGCTCCTGGCCTCTGCGTTGGAGCCTCTGCTGCTCCTGGGACCCTCCTGCTGGCTGTGCAGAGCAGGGGGAAAGTGAGGTGCTGATGTTAGGGTGTTCCCCTCTCCCCGCCCCTGTATCCCATCTCAGCAGAGCAGGGGAGAGGAGACAGGGGTCAGGACTTGGAGCAGGAGAGGGTCTGAGGTCTGAACAAGCCTCTGAGCAGTGAGTGCCTTAAAGACACAATGCACAGTCTCTCTCAGAGACTTCCCCAGCAGCCAGGACATTCTGTCTCTCTCTCTCTCCTCCTTTCCCCTGCTCATGTATCCCATCTCCACAGGGCATGGGAGGGGAGACAGGGCTCAGGAGGAGAACTTTCAGTGAGAGTGCCTTAAAGAGACACAGGGTGTCTGTCAGAAACCTCCCCAGCAGCCAGCACACACACAGTTTCTGTGTCTCTCACACAGTCTTTCACACTCACCTCTCAACACATACTTGTGTTATTGTTGTTACTTCTTGGTATTTCCTGCAATTTTATTCTTTCAAAGTGTGTTATTTTAGTTTTTTGACTGGTCTATGCATTTCATAATTTTTATTTCTCTATTATACTTGCATTTAATTCTTTGAGTAGTGAGCTCTAAAATGCCTATCTTGTCCTGGCTGGAGTAATTATCCCTATGGTAACTTTAAAAAAAAAATTTATATATATATATATATATATATATATATATATATATATATATATATATATATATATATATATATTACCGTATATACTTGTTCATAAGCTGAAATTTTTTTTTTTAGTAAAAAAGGGAAGCACCAGAGAAGGGGGTCGGCTTATGAACAGGTATAGAGAGGGAGAGGTGGGACACAGCCCCTCCCCCACAACAGAGGGAGCAAGTAGAGGCAGCACAGCCAGCAGAACCAGAAGGGAACAGGCTGGGCCAGAGTCTCTCCGCTTCCGGCCATGCTGCTCTCCCCCCAGCTTCCGAAGCAGCTGCAGCTCCGGGGCTAGCAGGCTGCAGCCGCACCGCCTGGCTGCAGTCCACCGGAGCAGGCTGCGGCCGCGCCACTTGGCCCAGCCTGCCGGAGCAGCTCCAGCCAGGCCCGAGACATCCTCCCCTGGCCCTCCCCAAATAAGGTGGGAAGGGACGGGATGGGGAGAGTGTGAGGGTCCCAGGCTAGGGGTAGGGTCATGTGGAGGGTAGTCACAGGGATTACTCTCCTGACACCCAGCTTCCCCCTCTAAAAATTTTTTCCCCACCAGTGGCTGTCCCAACCCGTCAAGGTAAGCAGCTGGCAGGGCCAGGACACACTGTTTACTTAGGTTTACCTCTGTGCCTGCAGACAGCTCGAGGTAAACAAACCATCTCGGTCATGGCCACCAGCGGTTTATCCTGATGGCCCGGGAGCCAAAGTTTGCTGACCCCTGAATTATAGGGTCGGCTTATGAACGGATCATTACAATTTTTCCATTTTTACTTATCCATCTTGAGGGAGGTCGGCTTATAAACAAACAAGCTTATGATCGAGTGTATACCATATATCTAGGCTTTTTGTTTCTACTGGTGGTGCACATCACCTCGGCGCACATAACAAAATTTGTTCCGCACATGGATGGAAAAAATTGGAGGGAATATTAGCCTGCATTC
This sequence comes from Gopherus flavomarginatus, assembly GCF_025201925.1. NCBI lineage: Eukaryota > Metazoa > Chordata > Testudines > Testudinidae > Gopherus > Gopherus flavomarginatus. The sequence continues at coordinate 131,256,703 of NC_066620.1, read as the reverse complement.
TTTGTTCCTAGATGTATGACCTTGCATTTGACTACATTAAAACACATTTTGTTTTAACAGCCCAGCTTAAAAAGCAACCTATATCCACTCTGTAAAATTGTCCTGTCATCATGATTTACCATTCCTCCAATCACGTTATCTGCAGATTTTATCAGCAATGATTTTATATTGCATCTATATAAACTACACTGGTGCAACTTTCTTGCATAGATTACGTTAGTCATGAGACACTTTTCACAGCAACAAATACTGAGGTAATATCCAACAGCTTCTCATGGGAAACAACATTTATTCCATCAGAAGAAGAGCTTTCGCATTCTTCCAATGTATATAGACACAGAGGGAAGCCTGAAACGCCAATGTGTATTCTGAAACATGTATTATTACTATGACATATAGCATCCTTACCATTAAAATGCCTGGATTCAAAATGTTACCAGAAAATGTCCAACATGAATTTCACCCATTGGAGTGATAAATTTTTACCACCAAACAGCACCTCTTTGCCATCTACTCAGAGAAAGTTACTTAGTTTAATATTACCACAGTTTAAAAGGAACGTTGGTGATCACTAACCCAGAGATCAGCCAATGTGCTCAGAAAAAAAAGTGCAATGGAAAAAAATTGAAAAGGAATAACAATATAGAAAAGCTGCACAAGGAACATGTATCAACTCTGATATCATACATGGGGCTTTATCAATGTAAAGCCATTTTAGCAATATGGCTCCAAGAAGACAGCCAACATCAAATTTTAAAATGTTGAACTGTCAAGAATCTAATAATTACTAGCTTAATGAAAAAAGTAAATAAAAGGGCTTATTCACTAAACAAGGGCTTCACTGCATATGCCATTTAGGTATTTGGACTAGGGCTGTCAATTAATCGCAGTTAACTCACAGGATTAACTTAAAAAATTAATCGCCAATAAAAAATGAATAGCAATTAATCTATCGTTTAACAGTGCGATTAAACCTGCTAATACAAAGAGAAATTTATTAAATATTTTGGATGCTTTTCTACATTTTCATATATATTGTATTCTGTGTTGTAACTGAAATCAAAGTGTATTATTATAATAAATATTTGCACGGTAAAAATAAGAAATAGTATTTTTCAATTCATCTCATACAAATACTGTGGTGCAATCTTTGTCGTTAAAGTGGAACTTACAAATGTAGATTTTTTTTATTACATAACTGCACTCAAAACCAAAACACCACAAAACTTCAGAGCCTACAAGGCCACTCAGTCCTACTTCTTGTTCAGCCAATCGCTAAGACAAACAAGTTTGTTTACATTTACAGGAAATAATGCTGTCCGCTTCTTATTTACACTGTCACCTGAAAGTGAGAATAGACATTTGCGTGGCACTTTTGTAGCCGGAACTGCAAGGCATTTACGTGCCAGATATGCTAAGCATGTGCATGCTCCTTCATGCTTTGGCCCCCATTCCAGAGGACATGCTTCCATGCTGGTGACGTGCGTTAAAAAAATAATGTGTTAATTAAATTTGTGACTGAATTCCTTGGGGGAGAATCGTATGTCCCCTGCTCTGTTTTACCAACATTCTGCCATATATTTAATGTTATAGCAGACTTGGATGATGGCCTAGCACACGTTCATTTTAATAACTCTTTCACTGCAGATTTGACAAAACGCAAAGAAGGTACCAATATGAGATTTCTAAGGACAGATACAGCACTCAACCCAAGGTTTAAGAATCTGAAGTGCCTTCTAAAATCTGAGAGGGATGAGATGTGGAGCATGCTTTCAGAAGTCTTAAAAGAGCAACACTCTGATGTGGAAACTACAGAACCCAAACCATGAAAAAAGAAAATCAACCTTCTGCTGGTGGCATCTGTGACTCAGATAATGAAAATGAACATGTGTTTGTCCTCACTGCTTTGGACTGTTATTGAGCAGAACCTGTCATCAGCATGGACATGTGTCTTCTGGAATGGTGGTTGAAGCATAAAGGGACAAATGAATCTTTAGCACATCTGGCACAAATATCTTGTGACACCAGCTACAACAGTGCCATGCAAATGCCTGTTTTCACCTTCTGGTGAAATTGTAAACAAGAAGTGGGCAGCATTATCGCCTCCAAATATAAACAAACTCGTTTGTCTGAGCAATTAGCTTAAAAAAAGTAGGACTGACTGGACTTGCAGGCTCCAAAATTTTACATTGTTTTATTTTGAATGCTGGGTTTTTTTGCACATAATTCTACATTTATAAGTTAAACTTTCATGAGAAAGAGATTGTACTATAGTACTTGTATTAGGTGAACTGAAAAATAGTTTCTTTTGTTTTTTTACAGTGCAAACACTTGTAATAAAAAAATATAAAGAGAGCACTATACACTTTGTAATCTGTGTTGTAACTGAAATCAACATATCTGAAAATGTGGAAAACATCCAAAAATGTTTAAATCAATGGTATTCTATTATTAACAGTGCAATGAATCTTTTTAATTGCACGATTAACCGCAGTGAATCTTTTTAATCATTTGACAGCCTTAATTTGGACCCTTAGATAGCAATGGTTGTGTTTAAAATTTTATTTTAAGTTTAAAAGAGCACGATCAAATTCCTAGCCTTAAAGGTCAGTAATTTTTACGTTGATGTTGAAATTATCCTTGTTAAAAAATCTTTAACATTCATTATACGACAGAAAATAACAAATGCAAGTCTGTTAAGGGTACACTCTGCATCTTAAACAAGTTGTTAAATGTTGACAATCAAATATAACTTAATCTGAACTAAGCAAATGCTATTAAGTGTTAGATGTTTGTCTTTGTTCCATGATTGAAGATTTAATCACAAACTGGTTTAATAGCAAGTCTCCTGTGAAACTTAAATACTACTGACTTCTAAGGATTATCTGAGTGCAACGGCTGTTGTGTGTCATCACGGGCAACTACAATACAAATCTGGAAACTGCACTTGAGTCCTCTCTAATTTTACCTGATTAAAACTGTGGCCTGTCATCCAGATCTTAGTATTCAATTACCTGACAATTACTTGTGTCCACTGTATTTTTCAGGCAAGTCATAAGTCATTCCTGATCTACTAACTAGCCACGATTGAGAAAATATTGTTTCATAAGAACATGAACAAACCCTATAGCCTGTGTCTTAAATGTTTAATATTCAATAAATTGTAAAACATTTGCTGATTTTTCAATACTCTGAACTCTAGCAACTAAGAATTTTGACCATCCTGGTACAGAAATGTTTGCAATATAAAAGTTATAAAAGTCAAACCCAGTTTTTTTTCACATTTATTTTGCCATCAGACATAAATAACTAAGAGTCAGAACACCACATTATGCATTACCATCTGAAATGTGCCATTTCAGCAAGCACCCCAAAAAACATAGTAACAGCACAGTGCCATAGTGCTCCAGATTCAGTAGTTTTCTATTTAGATTCTCTCCTTGAAAGAGTTTGCTTTTAGGACAATCTCTTCTCCCTCATGTGGTACTGCCATCCCCAAGTTTAAAAAAAACATGATTTTTTTTTTTAATTGTCGGGGGTTTTTTTATTGGCCATCTAGTTGCTGAGCCTGCATAGTTCACATTTTCAAGATTTTCTCCACAACTATGAAGACTGGGAATAGTGTTTTTGGTCTTGTTGTTTTCAATGACAGTAGAGATTCTCATGTAATTACTTAAGCCCAGGACCTGGGGCTTTACAATAGAGTATCAAATACTGTGAGTATTGAGCTCTGTTGCCATAGAATGTGGAGAGAGATTTCATTTTTACTTAAAACAAAATGATTTAACTACAATTAATAAAAAAAAAATCAAAATTTAAACCATACTATATTCTACCCGGACAAATTCGGCACTATCTAGATGTTTTCCTATCTAGATTATTTAGATGAATTACCTAGATGTATTTAAGAATATTCTTAACAAGATTATTGTATCCCTAAAATCTTAACATGACAGAGCAGTTTCTGAAACAAGAAATATGCTAAGGATGTCTCTACATTTGAGCTGGGAGATCTGATACCCACACTAGCACTACTTGAGCTAATGCCTCAAAATAGCAGTGTCTATGACAACACAGGCAGCGTATCAGACAAGCCGCCCAAGTATGCCCCGAGAGCGTCAGGTGGGATTGTACTCTGAGCTGCTAATCTGAAGAGCCACTTGTGCTGCTGTGAACACACTGCTATTTTTAAGCACTGGTGCAAGCACAACTAGCTCAAGTATGTATACAAGAGCTGGGAATCACGCCTCTCAGCTCAACAGTACACATACCCTCAGAGACAATCTCATAGATACTGAATATTTTCTCGCTACTCATGCTTTTAAATTTACACAAAAACCTACATCTATCTTTCCAAGTTAGATAGCAGGGCCCCATGTTCATAAGAACATAAAAATGGGTCAGACCAATGGTCCATTTAGCCCAGTATCCTGTCTTCTATCAGTGGCCAAAGCCAGATGCTTCAAAGGAAATAAATAGAACAAGGTGATGACCAAGTATTCCATCCCTTGTCACCCAGCTTGAACAGCTGGCAGTTAGAGGCTTAAGGATAGATACCCAGAGCATGGGGTTACATCCCTGACCATCTTGATTAATAGTTATTGCTGGACCTATCCTCATGAACTTATCTAATTCTTTTTCAAACCCAGTTATATTTTTGCAACATCCCCTAGCAACGAGTTCCACATCAGGACTATATGTTGAGTGAACAAGTACTTTCTTTTGTTTTAAACCAGCTGCCTATTAATTTCACTGAGTGCCCCCTGGTTCTTGTGTTATGTGAAGGGGTAAATAAAACTTCTGTATTCTCTTTATCCATACAGACCCCTATCATAGGCCCCCTTAGTCATCTCTATTCCAAGCTGAACAGCCCCAGTCTTTTTTATTTTTCTTCATACAGAAACTGTTCCATTCCCTTAATCATTTTTGTTGCCTTCCTCAGTACCTTTTGAATTTCTAATGTATCTTTTTTGAGATAGAGCAACCAGAACTGCACACGGTATTCAAAGCATAACCGTATCATGGATTTATACAGTGGCATGATATTTACTGTCTTATTAGCTATCACTTTCCTTATGATTCCTAACATTGTTAGCTTTTTTGACTGCCGCGGCATATTGAGTGGATGTTTTCAGAGAACTATCCATAATGACCCCAAGAACTGTTTCTTGAGTGGGAACAGCTAATTTAGACACCATCATTTTGTATGTATAGTTGGGATTATGTTTTAGAATATGCCTTACTTTGCATTTATCAACACTGAATTTCATCTGCCATTTTCTTGCTCAGTCATCCAATTTTACGAAATCACTTCGTAACTTTTCACAGTCTGCTTTGGACTTAACCATCTTGGCTAATTTTGTATTGTGTGCAAACATTTTTCAAATTGGTGAGGCATGATTTCCCTTTACAAAAACTATGCTAGAGCAGCAAAGGATCCTGTGGCACCTTATAGACTAACAGACGTTTTGGAGCATGAGCTTTCGTGGGTGAATACCCACTTCCTCAGATGCATGTAATGGAAATATCCAGGGGCAGGTATATATATGTGTGCTAGCAAGCAAGCTAGAGATAACGAGGTCAGTTCAATCAGGGAGGATGAGGCCCTGTTCTAGCAGTTGAGGTGTGAAAACCAAGAGAGGAGAAACTGGTTCTGTAATTGGCAAGCCATTCACAGTCTTTGTTCAATCCTGAGCTGATGGTGTCAAATTTGCAGATGAACTGAAGCTCAGCAGTTTCTCTTTGAAGTCTGGTCCTGAAGTTTTTTTGCTGCAGGATGGCCACCTTAAGGTCTGCTATAGTGTGGCCAGGGAGGTTGAAGTGCTCTCCTACAGGTTTTTGTATATTGCCATTCCTAATGTCTGACTTGTGTCCATTTATCCTTTTCCGTAGAGACTGTCCAGTTTGGCCGATGTACATAGCAGAGGGGCATTGCTGGCATATGATGGCGTATATTACATTGGTGGATGTGCAGGTGAATGAACCAGTGATGGTGTGGCTGATCTGGTTAGGTCCTGTGATGGTGTCGCTGGTGTAGATATGTGGGCAGAGTTGGCATCGAGGTTTGTTGCATGGATTGGTTCCTGAGCTAGAGTTATTATGGTGTGGTGTGCAGTTACTGGTGAGAATATGTTTCAGGTTGGCAGGTTGTCTGTGGGCAAGGATGCTTGGCTACAGCACTGAGGTACAACCGCATCTGCTCTGACCCCTCAGACAGAGACCAACACCTACAAAATCTCCACCAAGCATTCTCAAAACTACAATACCCACACGAGGAAATAAGGAAACAGATCAACAGAGCCAGACGTGTACCCAGAAGCCTCCTACTGCAAGACAAACCCAAGAAAGAAACCAACAGGACTCCACTGGCCATCACATACAGCCCCCAGCTAAAACCCCTCCAACGCATCATCAAGGATCTACAACCCATCCTGGACAATGATCCCACACTTTCACAGGCCTTGGGTGGCAGACCAATCCTTGCCCACAGACAACCTGCCAACCTGAAACATATTCTCACCAGTAACTGCACACCACACCATAATAACTCTAGCTCAGGAACCAATCCATGCAACAAACCTCGATGCCAACTCTGCCCACATATCTACACCAGCGACACCATCACAGGACCTAACCAGATCAGCCACACCATCACTGGTTCATTCACCTGCACATCCACCAATGTAATATACGCCATCATATGCCAGCAATGCCCCTCTGCTATGTACATCGGCCAAACTGGACAGTCTCTACGGAAAAGGATAAATGGACACAAGTCAGACATTAGGAATGGCAATATACAAAAACCTGTAGGAGAGCACTTCAACCTCCCTGGCCACACTATAGCAGACCTTAAGGTGGCCATCCTGCAGCAAAAAAACTTCAGGACCAGACTTCAAAGAGAAACTGCTGAGCTTCAGTTCATCTGCAAATTTGACACCATCAGCTCAGGATTGAACAAAGACTGTGAATGGCTTGCCAATTACAGAACCAGTTTCTCCTCTCTTGGTTTTCACACCTCAACTGCTAGAACAGGGCCTCATCCTCCCTGATTGAACTGACCTCGTTATCTCTAGCTTGCTTGCTAGCACACATATATATACCTGCCCCTGGATATTTCCATTACATGCATCTGAGGAAGTGGGTATTCACCCACGAAAGCTCATGCTCCAAAACGTCTGTTAGTCTATAAGGTGCCACAGGATCCTTTGCTGCTTTTACAGATCCAGACTAACACGGCTACCCTCTGATACTAAAAACTATGCTGACTCTCCCCAGCAAATCATGATCATCTATGTGTCTAATTCTGTTCTTTACTGTAGTTTCACCTAATTTGCTCAGTACTGACGTTAGGTTTACAGGCCTGTAATTGCCGGGATCGCCTCTGGAGTCTTTTTATAAAAATTGACCTTATATTAGCTATGCTCCAGTTACCTGGTAGAGAAGCTGATTTAAATGATAGGTAAGCCCCTTCATTTTCAGTTTAAACCGATTTTTACCAAACAATTCCCAGGTTTTACAAAAAGTATTATTCCCTTTTTTCAGATTTTCACCCTACTTTTGTATCATTCAAATATATAAAAAATAACTTGTTTTATTAGGAAAGCAATAAATTGCATGAGATATATGTATTACAATAATACATTAGTCTGTGTGTACATGCAAAGCTGCCCGTTGAAGTAAGGCTATGTATTAGTCTAGAAGATACACACAATAAACAAACAGGCTCACACTCTGAAGTGTGTGTGCATCTGAACGTACCAATGAATCTCATGCCCACCACGTATACATTTCAAGCTGTTAGCAGATAACGGTTTAAACATTTGATACACTAAAATGGGAAAAAATGAAAATCTGTATCAGACTACATTTCAGAACACAAGGAAATATTCGAAAGTTTAAAAAAAACAAAAACAGGAGAAAAGGAGTAAGTTGAGTGTATGCACTACAAATAGTGTGGCCCAATTATTAAATGTAAATATTTATATGCTAATAGTTCTCAGTCTACAGCCGTAAACTGTTTATTCAAATGAAAAGTTTTATATTTAATTCACAAATAAATTGTTTTCTTAAACTCAGAGGTGGCATTGTATTTTGAGTTCTGTTTTTAGTTCTTCAGCAAACCACACTGATGAATGGAATTCAAAGGATTAATTTACTGAATACATTTGTCCCCGTCTTTCCGTCCACCAAAATAAACCCTGATATGTACCCAGAAATATTACTAATAGCTTTTTGCACTGATTTTCACCTGTTTTTGTTGTGGTAGCAAAAAACACCGACAAATTCCCAGGGAAAAATAAATAAAACAAAAACTGAAAAAGGAAAAGCCTTAGTGATAGGTTACATACCACAGTTAGTATTGCTGCAATTTCTTATTTGAGTTCCTTCAGAACTCTTGGCCAGAATACCATCTGGTCCTTTACTGGAAAAAATGACTATATTTAGCAAGTCAAAGTTTATACATCTCTCATGGAAGTATGCTAAATTAACACTATGTTATTACATGAAAACTTTCCCAAACTGTTGAAAACAGACACATTTCAGAAAAATAAAACTAATTATGACTACCCTTCAAACTCTTGTCATGTGTTGTTTAAGGCATACGCACACACATCTGGGTCAAAGGCAGGCCCTCAGGCCTTTATTTGAAATTATTTTAAAAGTATATAAATATATGTGTGTGTGCGCGCGCGTGCGCATCTGTGCTTACACAAACACACACTAAGTAAATAAATACTTAGTAAACATGTTTTGAAGTAGTTTATTTTAGTGGCTTCTAGTGTACTGGCTTCTCATCCCAGGGCTCATGGAAGAAACAGAGGAGTGTTTGCTCAGATTTTTCTTTTACAGACTCTATTCCTTCAACAGGTGGTGCTGGATTATGACAGTGATCATCTTCCCAACTGCTTTGTATTCCTGTGGCAGATCTATTTGGAAAGAATGGTAGAATCTAGCAACAGGTCAGAGGTTACTGGAAACATTATGGGGAAACAATGATTGGTAACCTTCTGATCATCTGGGGAGTGACTGCCCTAAATAGCCTAGAAAATTACTTTCCTCCCACTGACATACATTCATATTCTCCCTAAAACTTTTTATTCCAGGGTATACGGAAAACTTCTCAGAGATGTCCTTGTTTAATTTTCCAGTGATATGTTTTACCTGCATTTAACCTGAGTCTGGATGCCCAGGCTAGCTTATACCAGATGAGAGTGTCCACACTGCAAAGCCACACTGGCGCAATACCTGAGTTGCTGTATAACAGGCGCTGCACTCAAATATGTGAAGCACAAGGACTTCTGAGGGCATCCCCCAGTGATCTCAGCATAGCACTAAAATGAGCAGCTCTATCAATTGTTTTGCAATTGATTGTGGGAGAACTTATCTATTCTTCCCAGGCCACTGTATGGAAGTGGTCTTACTCCACCAACTCAGTAAACCAAACCACTTCTGTCTTAGCATGCTTTAGACTTTTGTCCACAGCTACAGCATGAACCCATGACAAAACATGGAGCCAATTCAGGATGATTACCTGTCCCAGATGTTGGCATTAGTGCAACTTATTTTAGCAACAGGAGGCAGATGCAAGACATGAGAGCATTTCAGCAGAGACTTGTTGCCTGAGAAGACAGTGGCAGGTGTTTCTGATGAGACCACATTGGCTGCATATGGACGTGCAGAAGTGGGAACAGCTGATGCAGGTTTTAATAGCTGTAGAGTCTCCCCCAACCCCATGATGATAGGCAGCTCTGGGGCAGGGCCACAAGCACAGTCTGGTGGACTACACTGTCACATCGACTTGATATGACCAGCAGTGGGTCCAGAATTTCATAATGAACAAGGCCATCTTCCTGAAGCTGTGCAAAGAGCTATGCTCAGCCCTTCAGCACCAGGATACACAGATGAGAGAGACCATATCAGTCCAGAAACAGGAAGCTGGCAATCCAACTACTACAGAATGGAGGTCAGTTTGATTTTGGCAAGTCAGATGTCAATGCTGTGGTGATGGAGGCTTGCAAGGCAATTATTGCTATTTACTCATGGGTGGCAAAGATTCCTACTCTCCCCAAATAGCAGGCTTTGAGTGGATGGAGTTCCCAAACTGTGTTGGGGACATCTACTGTGCCCACTGTCTCCTCCCTCTCCCTCATCACGTGAATGGGTAGAGGACAGAGTTCCATTTGTGCAGAAGCAGTTGGTAACACGTAGGGCCACAGCACTAACTTCCCTCGACACCTGTTATCTATTCTACTCCAGCAACAAGAGAAGGAGACAAGACCTGGTCCATACTTGGTACTTGAATCTAGTTTATTTTTTTGTGAAGCTTCATTATTTAGTATTACTATATATTATGATGTTGCTATTTCTTTTTGGATTTATTGTATTCAAGTATTTGCCAAAGGTTTCTAATGTTTTATAAATCTAAAGAAATGAAATACAAATTTGTGATTAGTTTCAACTGAGCAGCTGATAGTCAGCAACCAACATCAGCCCCAAGTGTAGACAAGGAAAATTGAAATTTGCCCCTGTTGAACTTAACCTAGTTTCAAGCAAGGGTAAATGCAACTGGTTCAAATCAGTTTTTCCTCATCTACAGTTATTTCCACAAATACAATTACATTCCAAAGTATACACAGAGCCCAAGTTGTTGGACTGAGGTCTGGTATACTAGAAAAAGAGACGTGGTCCGGACCATTGTGTAAACAGGTGCAGCTGAACCAAAACTGTACGTGCTTTATCTACACTTGTAGCTAAACCATATTCAGCAGTGGTTCAGCTTCACCCATCCTAACTGACAACCACTGTCAACAACAGGCAATTTTCCTAGTGTAAACAAACCCAGAGCACGTATGCTGGAGAAGCTGTTACTGCCCACCTCTTTCCCCTCACTGTTTGGACTGACCAGCTATCAGTGAGAAGAATGACTCCATGCCCAATCCCCCAAACACATGTTATACCCATCCCTTCCCAGGTGTTGGGGTGGAGACATTATAGTGGGAGTGGAAGGAAGAATGAAAAAAGTGACTACTCTGGAGGGAGGGGAGAATGACTATGGAGGCAGTCGCAACAGCAACAAACAACAACAAAAAAAAGTGAAGGAATCACGTTAAAGTTCTGGCAGCATATCATCATGCCCTCCTTTTTTCCCCCCTCCCATGGATGTATTGTCTTTGCCCCCAGTTTCATGTTGTGCTTACCTTCCTTCAAAGAAGAGTTGGACATGACTAAATTTGGAGTTAGTTAATTCTGCTCCTGATCTAGCTAGGAAAAAAAAAAATCAAACACACACTCTGTAGAGCTAGTCTAAATTTTCAGAATCTCAAGTTTAACCAAAAAAGCCCTAGATTTTTTAAATGATAATTTTGCGGATTGTGAACCACCTTTAAAGCTACCTAATGCATCTTTCTCCCCTCTACTTCACCAAAGGACTGGCCTACCATATCTACATGTTGCCAGAACATCACAGAATCTTTAAAAAATAAAAATAAAAAAAATCTCACATGCTCTCCAAACAGAGATAGCTGGCCATCGTAATTTTTGTTACGGGTGTTGATGTACAGGAAGTAAAGAACCAAGCTACCGGATGGAGTCTTCAGGCCTGACAGGAAAAAAAAGAGACAAGCTTTCAAGCCACACAAAGCTCTTCTTCAGGTCTAGGAAAGATCATCAGAATGTCACAGCTAAATACAAGGTGGAACAGATTTTTAAGCATAAGCATTTTAACCTATGTTGCAAGAGACCATTCAAGGTGGAGTGGGCAATTAATGCTTCCACAGCCAAAGGACAAAAGGGGATTAGTGCAATATAGATTGTTGTAATGAGACATAAAACCAGTGTCTCAATTGTGTCTATAATTTTTAGTGTTCTAAACTGAAAAGTGACTTTTAAAAAAAAAAGACAACCAATGGGGTTTCTTGTTTGTCTCAGTTAAGCTACTTTAAGCTTGTTCATCTTGCAAGTAAAAAGATGGAGTTTAAGTGCTATACCATGAATACTCTTGCAGTAAGTAGAACACAGAGTACAAGTATATGGAGAGAAACTATTTTCTCTGCTGACTGCAATACTTGACCTTTGCCCTCAGATCAAATGTCACATCAAAAGATGTGTATAATTGTCTGCACAACTAGATAGCCTGTTGTCTGTTTCACCCCCTCCCCACCTCCAGTGTCTTTTCTTAAGATGCTGTGGAAAAGAAATGATTTTTACACTTGTGTTCTCAGCACAGTATAAGGAGAATCATAGAATATCAGGGTTGGAAGGGACCTCAGGAGGTCATCTAGTCCAACCCTCTGCTCAAAGCAGGACCAATCCCCAACTAAATCCCTAAATGACCCCCCCAGGGATTGAACTCACAACCCTGGGTATATCAGGCCAATGCTCAGACCACTGAGCTTTAAGGGTATTATCCCTAAGAATCAGAAACATTCAGTTCTGGTGCATAAGTCACAAGTATATTGTTACTCAGCTAGTGTGTCACAGCTACAATATTTTCCTCGGGTCTTGTTCATTTCGTTCTTGGGAGCAGCAGAAAAAACGTGAAAACATGCAGCAGAGACCAGATTTGCAAGAGGTCATTCACAACTTCACAATGCAAATCCTGACACAGAAAGGGCTCAGGTCACTTTATTTACTGTTTTCAGATCAGAGAGGTCAATCACCAGTCCACCAAATTGACTTACAATTCTACTTTGTAAATCTTGGTTTTCATCTCTCCCTGGGCAGACAGTACACAGAGATAGGAAACTTTGTTCTTCCCAAGACAGGAGAATTCTCTCTGGGATAAGGAATGACCATGTTCTTTCTAGTTATTTATGAAAACTCCCATCAGACATGTTTGAGTGTCACTACCAGGAAAGTCTGTTATGCATAAAAGGAACACTGTTCCAAGCCCTCAGTGGATCATTTTATTCCAGCTGGTGGATGCTGAGCTCTCTCTCTCTCTCTCTCTTTCCAATATCCATTCCCTGAACTGACTTAGGAGGATACCTTCAAAAATATGTTTCCCAGTATTCACTGGTTGTGAGAGTGAAAAAATATACAATTAGAGCTAGTTTCTTCCAATGGATGAGACAGGGTGAGATTTGATGGAGATACCTGGAATAACAGGATTAGTCTCACGTGAACTCTGGATCACTAAATCATACCTGTGTAGATCAGAATTTCCCAATGGGAAACGTAAGAACTGAATTTTTGTTCCTGTGTCCCCACTTGTTTTCCTTTATGGCCATCTTCTATTAACATTTTTCTGAGCTGATATCTTGTACCTGATCATATTCATTTTCAGCCCAGATCTACTATTCACTTCCCTGTCACCATGTGCCTGTCCTCAATCTAAGGTACTTCAGGAACCATACCATTCTGTTTGCTTCAGTATTCTCTCTGTACAGAACCCTGATCAGAAAAATTGTCCAAGAAAAGATACGTGGATTATTTTCCCTTTCTTCCATAAAGCAAGTATTATTGATACCATGATCCTGGAACAGACCTTGGGATCACATCAAATCAAATAATAATGATCTAAATTGGGAAAAGAAAAACCTGCTATTCATATGCAAAAAACAGAAATAATCTGTGGGATAGTCAAAATGTGAATGTTTTGAAGACAAGCCTCCTTTAGAACTTTCAGATGGCACCCTGGCTTTGTTTGTCCTTGAGTCTCTGAGGTTAGAAATAGAATGGGGAGTGAGTTATATTGAGCCGAAGTAGATAGGAGTTTTCAGTCATATCATGGCATTTCTTCATTGCTGTGACTGAGATTAGGGCAAAACTGTTAATGTAATTCTGTTACAGGTAACTCGGTTGTTCAGAAACTGCAACAATGTGGCACCAGCTGGGCTTGTTGGGAGTCATGAAGATAGCTAAAGCAACAAAGGGCAGCTACTGACCTCACCTTAGCACCCTGCACTTGTTCTACCTACCACATGCAAAGAGGTATTTTCTCCTATTGTACTTTAGAGATTGCTTCAACTTGCCACATGACTTGAATTCCTTTTTACAGTCTGGGTCAGCAGACATGATTTAAGTCAACTTTTCCAACGATTCTGAATAGCCTCAGCTTTCCCTAAAGTTTCTCACTGTATAGTTAAGATAACTGGGAACTGATACTTGAGGTTATATGTTCAGACAAAACCAAAGTCCTATGTATATATATATGAAACAGTTATGTATCCCACTATCTTTTTCAGAGAGAAGTTCTTAGGAAATGGGATTTTTATGTTGAGAGGAGAAACATACTGACAATACAGTCTACCCATGTTAGCATTGCTTGTGAAAGAATGCGGAGGCACTTAAATATGAACTGTGACCAGACACCCTATTTATTTCTGTTGGCCTGATGCCACCTGAGAGTTTTCATACCCAAAGGAGGGGAACTGAGGTGATGCCTGTCTGGACTTGTACTAGACTGCCCGTGAAGGGCCTACAGAGCGAAGAGGCCATTCTTTCAGCTAAAAATCTCCAAACTTAGAATTACCAAGTCCCTGACCATCTGGGAAAATATCACTATTGAAAGAAAATGTGGCTATCAGGCTAAATTTGCACTGGAACCTTCTGGCCTTAGAAAATAGAGGCTTAGGGAGCGCTAGAAATAAATAAAGGGTGGGACAAGCCAAGAAGCTATTTACTGCCTGATTGATCTTCCAAAGCTGGACCGCTGGCCTTTTCAACCTTCCACAGCCATCTCCTGAAAGTAGAGAGGGTGCAGTCAGTGGAAGAGAGGAGGTGAAGGGGAGGGATGGCCTAGCAACCTGAAACAGAAGCTGGGAACAATAACCTGGATGTTAGGGCATGATGACCAACAGCTGGAAATGACAGTCCAATAGCTAGGACATGACAATCCACAGCAGCAGCTGGTAACAGCTAAATACTTCCCAGTCTTTTAGAGTGGCAGGAAATCTCCATCACTTTATTACGTCTTCGCAGGGCACATGAGGAGGGATATACACCTCTACCTCAATATAACACAAATTCGGATATAACACAGTAAAGCAGTGTTCCGGGGGGGCGGGGCTGCGCACTCCAGTGGATCAAAGCAAGTTTTATATATACATAAATACATACATATATATATGAGTGTAACTATAGCTTGTCTAGGGCCGCCGCACACCTCTTATGCATAATTTCACAACACTCAGTCACTGCCTTAAAGTCTATACTCCGTATTTTTTCTGAAATATCTTTTATTATCTGATGCTCTCTCTCTGATTTGGAGTGCTGGCCTTCCTCCCCACAAAGAAAGAATTTCCTGTGTATATGTGTGTGCGTGCACCTACCTAGGGGAATAAGCACAGGTCTGTTTTTTCTGCATTTATCTGCTATATTGCACTCTGTTATGGAGAGCCAAACTGAGGATTATCTGCCTTATTGCATTCCATGAAGGTGAGCAAAGGAAACAGCACTGATTTTGTATACTCAGTTGTTTCCCATTTGGGAATTTTTCCCCAATAATCCTGCTTCAGAGAATGGAGTGAAATCAGGCTCAGAGATCATTCCAAAACCACTTCAAGTAACTAGCATTCTCCTCCTCATAGAGCGTGGATTCATTTGTCTCCTCACTTCCACAGGGTCCCATTCTGAGTCTCTCAAGGAAGTTAATGGCTTGGGTTCGAGAAAGAGCTCCCCAGAAACTTTACCCCTATTACATTGGATCCAGATGGGTCTGTGGTTCTCCTGGAGGTCTCTGTCTGGGATTCGAGTAATGAATTCTCTGTGGAAGGGTATGCTAAAAAGGTGGCCCCAAGATAAGGGAGGTGGGTCTGAAGGCACCTTATCCCACCGCATTGGTAATGTCCACACTGTGCCCAATGACCTCCATCCATGAGCAAGTGGAGAGGGAGGAAGCGGCTGAGATCCACACAAAGGTGTGGCTGCTGGTGCAGGCTACAGGGACTTAGGCAGGATCTTCCTTTTAGCATGCTGCTTGTTCATGGATTGCTCCCCTATGGGGGAGCAGGGGCTGCCTGCCTTGTAGCTAGATCTTTTCCAATCCTACCTGTAGAAGAGGATGGAGGCAAACCCACCCAGACTGAGCTGCACCTTACCCAGCAGAGCCACCCTAAGTATGCCCGGCTCTTTTCCTGTTTGGGCGTAGAGCTGAGGTGACCACACACAGACTGAGCTGTGATGGAAAACACCTCTCTGCCTACAGAGCCAACCAAGCTTCCCAGTGAGACACCTGATAAGGGGGTAAAGCAGGAGGCACAGACCCTTCTGCATCTCTTTTTTCTCAGCCTAACTCTCTCCTTGTCATGACCAGGGCATGGGCAGTCTGAGCCAATGGTCAAAGCAGGTGTCAGGAGACAGCTGAATCAGTTACCAGGAGTTCAGAGTCCAAGAAAAGCCAGAGGGCAAAATCAAGAGTAAAGTGTCAAGAGGCAGGCAGGGTCAGCTTACCAGGAGATCAGTAGCAAGAAGCAGGAGAAGCAGTCCTAAGCAGGGAGATCCCAGTTGCATGGACAACCTCCTGTTCCTGTGCTGGTTATATAGAAAAACTGTGAACCAGTTAGGACCCCCAGAGTTCTGCCAATTGGATTCCAGAACTGGAGCCCTCTGTCAGTGTTCAGCTGCTATTCTGGCCATTGCTGGTCACTGGGTGGCAGGTTGAACTTACGAGCTCCTAAGAGCCCCGTGGATCTGTGTTCAAGACTCGCAGTTCCTGACACTGCCTCACAATAGGAAGCAGAGCTAAGTGAACAACCTCCTCAAGAGGCTAACACAACCTGGGACTTGAACAGATTATTGAACAAAGTATTTAATTATTTTTAGTTTTAAAATTTTTAAATAAAGTTTGGAATTTCCCTCAGAAAAGCTCTGCAACATGGAGGTCACATTAAGCCACTGCCTGCTGTGAAGGCAAACAAAAGAAGGGAAACTTTAAGAGGCAAGGCATTCCCCTGCTGCCAGCGACTGACAGGTTTGTTTTAGTCACCAAGCTGAAAGCAGGCTGAAGTACCCCCTGTAACAGATCTGTTGCCCTTAGCAAGATGAAGAATTCCTTTTTCCAATATGCATTATCTTGCATTTGTTAAAATTTAATTTCATTTGCCATGGTGTTGTCTATACACGTAACTTTCACACGTGCCTCTAAAATTCCTCAATCTTCTACTGTCTTCAGTAATTAAAATAATTGCATTATATGCAAGTTTCCTTTATAGCTTCAGCCTTTTGAAGGCTAAATCAGCAGTTTTCCTTTATACATTATTTTATTGTACATTCAAAGAATTTCAGTAGATTAGTGATGCACAATTTTCCTATGCAGACGTTCTACTAATTACTCCCCATGACCTAGAAGTTTTAGAATGCTACTTCTAATGATCATTTCAATAAACTTGCTAGGTATGAAAATAAGGTTTACTGGCCTAATTCCCAAGATATCAAGTCAATTCCTTTTTAAAAAATAGGCACAATATTTCCAACCTACTAACCCTCCAGTACAGTAATGGAATTTAGTGAGAGACTGCATGTTTTAGCAGCTGTCGCTGCATGCTTAAATTCCTTCAGAACATCTGTATTAGCTGGTCTTGGTGACTCACTGCTCCTTAATTTTATCTATTTGAACCAGCATCTCTTCTTTTGACACCTCAATCCCTGACTGTACCTCATCTTTATTGCCAGAAAAGAGTGGGTATCCCCTACCAACATTCTGTAGTAAAGAATGATGTGAATGGCTGTCTAAGCTCAAGATGAAAATTTATGAGTACTCTATTTTCCCCCCTTATCTCTCTCACGCCTCCTTTCATTTAATTCCTTATGCTCATTCATTATTACCGGCTCTCCACCACAAACTCACCTTTCCATACTCTTTCTTTTTCATTCCCCAGACTGAAGAAGAATTTAGTGGAGAGGCAGCAATAATGAATGGTGAGGTAGGGATTGGAAGAGGAAGGATGGGGAATGAGTGAATGAAGAGATAGACATAATGTGTGGGGAACGGATTCAGAGACTACGCTCAAAGTTTAGCCATTCATAAAACAGATGGCGGGGGGGCTGGGAGGGAAGGGGTAGAAGAAGACCAGGACCTAAGATTGAGGAAACTTTGATTCAATCCCTGGCTCTGCCACAAACTTCCTGCAAGACCACTGGCAAATCATTTACACTGTGACTCAAGTCCCCTACCTGCTAAATACTTCCCTAGCTCACAGGGGTGCTAGAAGAATAAGTTCACTAGTAATTATTTAACTTTATTACAGCAGTGCCCAGAAACCTCAACTAAGATTAGGGCACCATTGTGGTAGGCACTATACAAACACATAATAAGTCAGTACCTGCCCTTGGGAGTTCACAATCTACATAGATCAGTAGTTCTCAAAAACTTATTTGATCGGGCTCCCCTTCTTTGTGTCTGTAGTCATTTATCCCCCCACTTACCCCAAGTCTATATACCTCCACCCAGCTCTGAAGGCAGAGCGTAGAACAATGGATGCTGGCCAGATGTCCAGTTCTGAAGGCAGTGCCATGCCAGCAGCAGTGCAGAAGTAAGGATGGCAATGTGAAAAGTGATATTTGTCAATATTACTTTTCATAGCAGACTTAGTGCCCCATTGCCACCCTTACTTCTGTGCTGGTGCTGCCACCCCAGGGCTGACAGCCAGAGCTGCACTGACTCCAGGGATTTTGGGGAGTGGGGAAGGAAGCCTGAGCCTGGGCTGCCTCCTAGTAGGGAATGAGGGAAGGGGAGGAGAACTTGAGCCCTAGGGCTCCAGGTGTCCCCTTTATCCCCACCTCCTGGGTGTGCACAGCTCTTCTGCATGAGCCCCAGCCACCCAGGGCTGACAGCCCAAGCTCTTAATATTTTTTTTTAAAAAGGCAGCATACAGCTCGCGCGTCCTTTGACACGTTCCTGCCCATAGTTTGAGAACTGCTGACATAGACAAAATAGAGTGGGAGAAAGGAAATACTATTACAAAGATATTAAAAGGACTTGTCCAAGGTTACTTAAGAAGTGAAAAAGCTAGGCCTTGAAATCAGCAATGCATTACTGTACAGTGCCTTAACCACAAGACCATTCTTTGTCTCAATGTTATGGTGGGCCTCTAGATACTACAGTAATGGAGGCCACGACCAGGGACACATGTTCATGTCTTGGATCACATGTTTGTGCAATGTCCAGATTAGCACTTACAATCATGTTAGTTAACTTGAGTTAACTTGCAATCAATTAACTTGAGTTACAACACAACCAAAAACTAATCCAGACAAAAGTACAGAATGACTGAAATATCTCCTCTTGACGACGGCACAAGAAAAATTCCATCTGCACACTTGGAAACAACTTCATGGCATCTCACAGTCTATGAGTAGTCTCAAACCTGTGTTGAGGAGGAGGGATAAAGGGAATTAAATCTTGCAGGATTCCAAATGCAAGAGACCATGACGACTTTCTGGGATATAACCTAGAAGAACAAGTGGATCCAGCAAAGTGCTACATTTTGGGGTAGGAAGGGGGAGGGGTGTATGACAGAAGGTTTAGAATCATTGTGACACTGGCAGACTGGCAGGTGTCAGTTCTTGCCAAGGCTTTAGGCCTCAGCTGAGTACAGACAAATTCATGATGGGAGAGCCTAATTTTGGCAATTGATCTTTGATTATCGCCAGATAAGTATGCCCAGTGGTTGGTGATGGGATGGGATCTGAGTTACTGCAGAGAATTCTTTCTGAGTGCTGGCTGGTGAGTCTTGCCCACGTGCTCAGGGTTTAGCTGATCGCCATATTTGGGGTCGGGCAGGAATTTTCCTCCAGGGCAGACTGGCAGAGGCCCTGGAGGTTTTTTGCCTTCCCCTGCAGCGTGGGGCATGGGTCACTTGCTGGTGGATTCTCTGCAGCTTGAGGTCTTCAAACCACAATTTGAAGACTTCAATAACTCAGGTATAGGTTAGGGGTTTATTATAGAAGTGGATGGGTAGGGTTCTGTGGCCTTCTTTGTGCAGGGGGTCGGACTAGATGATCACATTGGTCCCTTCTGACCCTAGAATCTATGAATCTATGGTTGGAAACTAATCTGTTTCACCAGTGTGTTAGTATAGTTACGATGGGTATTGGACTTATAACGAAGTGTTTAGACTTTTTGAAATGCTTGTAAGTTGCTGCATGCATTAATCTCACTTATAATATCTTTATCACATGCTACAAGGTAATATTTAAGTTTTTGTTTTGTATCTGTACAAAAAATGTTTGCTCTGAAACTGTGAACCCAGTCAGGAGGTATCATCTCCTGCCATTAAGCCAATCTATCAAAGCTAAATGGACCATGGTGGGACATCACAATACAAAGACTTTGTTAACTGCACCCTCACGCCCATGAAGAGGCTATGTGCAAAAGGGCTCGTCCCATCAGCTTAAATTCTGGAAGAAGAAAATAAAAATAGCTGACAAGAAAATGTTTCATCTTTTGCTGTCTGGTTTCTCACAGTGCCAGAGTTAAGAAACAGAAATACAGATCTCCATGGTCAACCTGAGTTAACCTTAAAAGACATTCAGAGATGACATTACTACAACTGTAAACTCTTGAAACCATAGTAATTTATTTGTGTATACAGCAGAACCTCAGAATTATGAACATCTCGGGAATGAAGGTTGTTCCTAACTCTGAAACGTTTGTAACTGAACAAAATATTTTGGTTGTTCTTTCAAAAGTTTACAACTGAACATTAACTTAATGGAGCTTCGAAACTTTACTATGAAGAAGAAAATGCTGCTTTTAACCATCTTAATTTAAATGAAACAAAGAAACACTTTCCTTACTTTGTGAAAAAAATTAAATCCCCCTCCCCCTTTTTTTTTTCCCAGTAGTTTACGTTTAACATAGCACTGCATTGTGTTTGTTTTTGTCTCTGCTGCTGCCTGATTGCGTACTTCTGGTTCCAAATGAGATGTGTGGTTGACTGGTCAGTTTGTAATTCTGGTGTTCGCAACTCTGAGGTTCTAGCGTTTGTTTGCCTGCTTTAAACCATGTAAAAACTCCCACATTTTTTTTCTTTGTTAATAAATCATTAGATAGTTTACTATAGTACTGGCTACAAGCATTGTCTTTAGTACAAGATCTAAGGTACATATTGACCTGGGACAAGCGACAGGTCTCTTGGGACTGGGAGCAACCTGAATGTCTTGTGATCTTTGATGTATAGCAACCATCTATCACTAAATCCAGCTTGCCTGCGTGACAAGATAGACTGGAATTCCCAAGGGAACAGTCTGTGACTCCATGATCAGAGTGTTATAGTGCTTTAGGAGCTAACATTTGTTACTGGGTTGGTGAAATCTAATTATAGAACATATAATCACAGTTTGGGATTTCTGTCCTGCTTCTTGACAGTCTGTCCTGAGACTGGCACTCATGGTCATGAGCCACTCCAGACAGCATGACAATCATCAATATTACAAAAGGATGCTGGGAAATTTAACTGTAAGAAAGGCAGTTTGCTTTCTCTGGAAAGCCAAGAGGTCTCTCATCAATGCCAAGTACACTGTCCTATTCTGAAGCTGGATTGTTAGGGTTCTAGGACAGCACTTAAAACTATTTGCCTTTACACACCATTAATTTCTGCAGAATAAAAAACCTTTTAAAAAAATAATTAAGTTTCTAGTCCTTTGACTGCAAAGATAACCTTCCAAATGAGAATCAATATTAGCTTCTTAACTCTGGAGAAGAAATGTTCCTCTGCCTCTTCTGCTGCTGTTCAAAGATTACTCCTCAGGGAATTTTGGACCACTGCATGAGCACACAACACATATCCCACACAGAAAAATGACGTTCTAGCAGGAAAGCAAAGGGAAGACACAAGACTTGTCATGTGCCCCTCCCCAGCTGCACAGGCATGTTGTTTTGGGTGCCCGCAGCAGCCAGTTGAGAGTTAAATCACTGCAGGGGGTGGGGCAGGGCAGGGCTGGGGACACTTGAGGTCAGACCCATCCAGGGCTGGGTCACACCCACTCCCCGCCCACCCAACCCTTCGTGCATCCAGACCCTCCCACCAATCTCACCTCCCCCATACCCAAACCCACCCCACCGAATCACCTACATCCGAACTCCCACTTCACCGAACTTTATCCCCTACATCTGGAACCCCAATGCACCCAGACACCTGCTGAACTCCATCCCCCTACATCCGGCCCTGGGGCTGGGGATGCGCCAGGCTCAGCTGCTAGTCCCAGCCCTGCTGGGGGAGGAGAGCATTTCCCATGTACAGAGTGGCTGGTGTCAGATCAGATCCACCCACAGAAACCTCCCCTGGCTCCACACCCTGCTTTCTGTCCCTATTCCTCCTCAGCCACTAAGAGAGGCGTCACAGTATAGGGAGCTGCTTCCCCTTCTGCCCAACCCAGACCTTCCACCAAGCCTCACCCTCTGCACCCAGAACCCCACCCTGGTCACACCCGGCCCCCTCCACCAGCCCCTCCCCTTGCATCTGAATCCCTACCCCTCCACCCAGACTACCCCCTGCCCCTGGACACAACCCCACTGAGCCCCACCCCTCTGCATTGAGAGCAACCATTCCCCAAGCCCTCTGCACTCAAGCCCCCACCCCGATGAGCCCCATCGTCTATGCACTTGGACCACCCTGATGAATCCCCCATACCCAGAGCCCCCTGCCGAGCACCACACCCTCCCAAATGAACTCCAAACACCTTTACCTGGACCCACCTGTAGAGTCCCATTGCCTCTGCACCTGGAACCCCCTCAACAAGCCCCTGTGCATCCAGATCCCTCCCCCACCCAGATGCCTCAGTGAACCACTTGCACCCTGACTGCACCACACAGAGCCCTCTCATTCCACACCTGGATCCCCCCACACTTGGATCCTTCCAGGCTGAACCAGCCAGCCTGCCTGCCCATATCTGGTGCGCCTGACACGGAGGGGCAGGGCCTGGGGTGTTTCTAGGGCAGGCCCTGCCCTTGTGCTGTGCCAGAGTCAGGTGCAGCCTCACTGCCGAGTCCATATCTGGGGTGGGGTTGTGGGGAGCTTCATAGTGATCTCCCTCCTCCTGCAGTCAATGGCCTGTGCTCCCCACTGCCATGCTGGAGCCTCCACATTTATTTATTGACAAATAAAACGTGCAGAATTTTTAAAAAGTGTGCACAGAATTTGTAATTTTTTGGCATAGAACTCCCTCAGGAGTTAAAGATGCTATCCAAGCAGCACTCACTCCAAACCCATATGGCTGTAACAACCACACTCAAATACTTCTGACAAAGACACGCTTATCATTTTCCAGCAAGACTGTTTGCAAGGTTTCCCTGTCCAGGATTTTCTCTTTTAAACAAAAGGAATAGAGTTAGTCAAACCATGCTAAAGATTATTCTTAAAATGGTTTATTAATATAGGTGGAAATATACTTGTATGGAAACGAGAAAACATGCTACACTGTTACTATGTTTGAAAACTGTTTCACACTATATCACAAGTTGTGTTTACAGGAGCTTAAAAAAAACTATGAAAGGAAACTACTATGGTTTCTTTGCTATCTCAAACAAGTAATTAGCAAAGATTATTCCAAGAACTCTGTTGACACTTATGATGCAACAATAAGATCCTGTAGCAAGCTCAAGTTGATGTATAAATATAGCCATATTAATTTCAGTCCCATTCAAAAGACATGGTGGAAAAGATTAGCCAAGTGGAAAAACACAAATTCAGCATGAAAAATACTTCTAGGCCAAGAAAAAACTTTTAAGAGTGAGGTTAATCATCTAGTTAAGAAAAGGCAGTCTTACACAGAGTTATTTTAGAAAGCCACACCATGCTCATCCCTGAAAAACATGTACTGTATCAAAAGGAGACCTTAAAATAAATATCTAATAAGCAGAGCGCTTTCAAAACATGTGAACATGCCAAGAGGTCTTTGGGCACGTGGTACTCAGGAATTAAAAATGTTTTCTACACAAGATAATAATAATCAAGTATAGTGTTACAATCGTGGCTTGAGGCCCCTTCATCTGAGACTGGAGTCCCATTGTGCACTGAGCAAACACAGAACGAAAATTCCTAACCCAAAGAGCTTCATATTTTATTGTTGGACAACATTACCTTAGAAATGTTATTTAAGAATGAGTTGTAATCACTGTATGGAATAGTTAAGCTGTATCATTATCCTGAACACAAAGAGAAAAGTTTAAAAAAGCATCATCTATGTATTGCTAAGAACTCCCTGACTGCATATTTCTTAAATTGTGAAGTACCCTGGAAAGCAGTCTGGGAGGTACTGGCTACAGCAAAATGACAAGGTTCTTTCAATTTTCCAGAGTGACTGAAATAAACTTAATTCCAGAAAGGCAAGCAGGGGAAGCCTAGTAAGTAAATACTTAAAAGTGTTAAATCATCAATCTCAAAGTAATTTAGAAATAGGCAAGAAGGGGAAAACACTTTATCCCATGCCACCACCCTTCACTTAGAGATCTAAAGGTAGGGTCCTACCAAATTAACAGGCATGAAAAATGTGTCACAGACGGTGAAATCTGCACCCTCCCCCCACAATTTGGTCTTTTTTGTGCCCTACCTTATACTATACGGATTTCACGGGGGAGACCAGCATCTCTCAAATTGGGGGTCTTGACCAAAAGGGAGCTGCAGAGAGTCACAAGGTTATTTTTGGCGGGGAAGAGGTCGCAGTAATACCACCCTTACTTCGGTTCTGCCTTCAGAGCTGGGCGGCTGGGGAGCAGCAGCTGTTGGCCGGGCACCCAACTCTGAAGGCAGTGCCCCACCAGCAGCAGCGCAGAAGCGGGGCAGTACCATACCATGCCCTTCTTTCCTTCTGCACTGCTGCTGATGGCAGCTCTGCCTGCAGAGCTGGGCTCCCGGAGAGCAGCCGCAGCTCTCCAGCTCTGAAGGCAGCGTCACAACCAGCAGGAGTGCAGAAGTAACAGTAGCAGTACTGCAATTCCCCACCTACAATAAACTTGCACACCCCCCCACAATTCCTTTTTGGGTCAGGACCCTACAATTACACCATGAAATTTCAAATTTAAATAGCTGAAATCATGAAATTTACCATTTTTAAAATCCCATGACAATGAAATTGACTAACATGGACCATGAATTTGGTAGGTCCCTATCTAAAGGCACATAATTCAGAATGCCTGCTTTTACAATATTACTTTAAAAAAGTGCAGCTGCTCAAATTTGCATGAAGTTTTATAGCACAAAATAACATTTGGTAAGGAGGTGCTTGGAATGTTTGTGCATAATATATTACAATGAACAGGATGTTGTAGGAAGGATTGTCTTGTAATTAAGACACTTGACTGGGTATCAGGAGACCTGGGTTAAATTCCAGGCTCTCTCAGACTTCCTGGGTGACTTTGTCCAAGTCACTTAGTCTCACTAAGTATGTCTGCACTGCAATTAGACACCCACTGCTGGCCCATGCCAGCTGATAGGGCTCATGGGGCTCAGGTTGCAGAGCTGTTTAACTGCAGTGTAGACTTCCACGCTCGAGCAGCAGGTCAAGCTCTGGGACCCTCCTGCCTCACAAGGTCTTAAAGCTCAGGCTCCAGCCCAAGCCCAGGAGTCTACACTGCAATTAAACAACCCCACAGTCTGAGCCCCATGAGCCTGAGTCAATTGGCGTGGCCCAGCCATGGGTTTTTAATTGCAGGGGAGACATGCCCTCTTTTCCACATCTGTAAAACAGTAATTGATTTCTCTAGCTCACAAGGGTGTTATAAGAATAAATTTATGTATTAAATGTATAACAGACACTCAAATACTATGGAAATTGTGGTCATATGAGAAGCTATTACAATAAAACCTTTTACATATAAAGATCTTCTAGAATAGCTCAAAACCTCAAGGAACAGAATTTCAAATAAAGAGAAGAACAAGTCAGAGAGCTTTGTAAAGGCAGTGTACCTAATTTCCAACCTGAGAACACAGTGGGATACATTCAGCACTACCCTAAAAAGCTAGACTGACTGCATTCTTATCCTGTACAACCCAACAAGAGTATAACCCAATTTATGGTAAATTTCAATTAGCCAGAATTGAAAGTAATTACCACCATTTAGATAAAAGATTGGTGGGTCAGACGTGTCAGGTCTTTTTGCTGGTTTATTTTTATGAAGGCGCTGGGCTCTCTGATTCTGGCATTGGTAGTTTGTTATGGGTGTTATGAATTTTGTAACTTCTGTATAAAATCATGTATTTTAAACAGCTCTCAGACTTTGAGATGAAAACTCAAAAACAAAAGTCAAAATTATTCAGTATAATCCCAATTTAAAAAAACAAATTATATGATTGCATGGACATGAAAGACAGCACTATCTAAAAGTCATTGTCACAAAGAACCTTCCTAATAACTTGAAAAGTCTTAACAGGGCTTCAACCTCGAGATTCTAGTCTCTCCAGTATGTAGCTCCCATTGACACAGAGTTAAATATACATATGAAGAAGACTTCCATGAGGAGTTGTGGTTGCTCAGTACCTCTGAAAAAAATCAGACTCAGAGGCCTGGTCTACACTATGCATTTATACCGAATTTAGCAGCGTTAAACCAAATTAACCCTGCACCCATCCACACAACGAAGCCCTTTATTTCGATATAAAGCGCTCTTAATATCGATATCTGTACTCCTCCCCGATGAGTGGAGTAGCACTCAAATCGGTATTGCTATTTCGGATTAGGGTTAGTGTGGCCACAATTCGACAGTATTGGCCTCCGGGAGCTATCCCGCAGTGCACCATTGTGACCGCTCTGGATAACAATCTGGAGTCGGATGCACTGGCCAGGTAGACAGGAAAAGCCCTGCGAACTTTTGAATTTCATTTCCTGTTTGCCTAGCGTGGAGCGCTGATCAGCATGGACTGTACGGGAGATACTGAATCTGATCACTTCATGGGGAGACAAATCTGTTCTATCAGAGCTCCGTTCAAGAAGTCGAAATGCCAAAGCATTTGAAAAAATCTCCAGATAGAGGCCACAGCAGGAACTCAACACAGTGCGGCATGACAAGCATAACGGAAAGCCAAAGAATCAAATGGACGCTCATGGAGGGAGGGAGGGGGGACTGAGGACTCCAGTTATCCCACAGCCCCCGCAGTCTCCAAAAAGTATTTGCATTCTTGGCTGAGCTCCCAATACCTGAAGGGTCAAAAGCATTGTCCCGGTGGTTCAGGGTATATGTCGTCAATTTACCCCCCTCCCACTCAACCCCCATGAAAGAAAAGGGAAACAAATCGTTTCTCGCCTTTTTTCAATGTCACTGTATGTCTACTGCATGCTGCTGGTAGACGCGGTGCTGCGGCACTGAACAGCAGCATCCCCTCCCCTTCCTTTCCTGATGGCAGACAGTACAAAAGGCTTGGAAACTGTCCTCATTATCCTGTGAGTGCTCCTGGCTGGCCTCGGTGAGGTTGGCCGGGGACGCCTGGGCAAAAATGGGAATGACTCCCAGTGCAAAAGGACTGAAAACCGTCCTCATCATAGCAACTGGGGGCTGAGCTCCTCACCCCCCTCCTTCATGTCTAATGAAGATTCTGTACTGCCATGGACTATAATAGCAGTAGGAGGCTGCCTCCCCCTCATTTTATCTCACTAAAAAGTCAGTGTTTCTTATTCCTGCATTCTTTATTACTTCATCACACAAATGGGGGGACACTTCCACAGTAGCCTAGGAGGGGTGTGGGGGGAGGGAAGCAATGGGTGGGGTTGTGGCGGGGGCACCCCCTAGAATGGCATGCAGCTCATCATTTCTGCAGGATATCTGGGGCTCTGACCCAGAGCGGCTGTGCTCTCTGGTTCTCTAGCACACTTGCCCCATATTCTAGGCAGGACTGACTCTATTTTTAGACAAAACAAAGAAGAGAATGACTTGGGGAGTCATTCCCATTTTTGTCCATGCGCCCCCGGCCAACCTCAGCGAGGCCAGCCAGGAGCACCCATGACAGCAGCAGACGGTACAAAAGGACTGATAACCGTCATCGCCAATTTCCAGTTGCAGACGGTGATATAAGGCTGGTAACTGTCTCTGCTACCTTGCAAAGGCAAATGAATGGTGCTGTGTAGCACTGCAGTACCGTGTCTGTCAGCAGCATCCAGTACACATACGGTGACAGTGACAAAAGGTTAAACAGGCTCCATGGTTGCTGTGCTATGGCGTCTGCCAGGGCAATCCAAAGAAAAAGGGCGTGAAATGATTGTCTGCCGTTGCTTTCGTGGAGGAAGGATTGAGTGATGACATTTACCCAGAATCACCCGTGATACTGTTTTGGCCCCATCATGCATTGGGATCTCAACCCAGAATTCCAAGGGGCGGGGGAGACTGTGGGAACTATGGGATAGCTACGGGATAGCTACCCACAGTGCAACACTCCAGAAATTGACGCTAGCCTAGGTACATGGACGCACACCACCGAATTAATGTGCTTAGTGTAGCCGCGTGCACTCAACTTTATACAAACTGTTTTTAAAAACTGATTTCTGTAAAATCGGAATAATCTCGTAGTGTAGATATACCTTGAGCTTCTAGAATCATACTAAACATTTGGACAGTCAGTTTGAGGGTCTGTCCATTGAGGTGCACATAAAAAGTCTCCAAACCATCAAGAATTTTACCTGCTAATAAAAGTGCCTTAAATGCAAAAGGATGAGCCATTTAGAAATTGTCTCAGCCTTAAGATTATTTTAATAGTTTCTTGTTATTGCTGCTGTTTAATATCAAGGGATCAAGATTTCTCGGTACAAACAAGAAAAACAAATATCTGTTCTCCCACTGGAAAAACCAAGAAAATTAGACCCATTTCTAAATATGCATTAATGTATTTCTCTTCTTGTCTTTAGGGTGAAGAGTTTGTTTTCCTTTCCTTTCCATTTCATACCTTTAGAGTTTGTGGGTTTTAAACATAGACAGTGTGTGTTCCTCTCCTTCCTTCTTCAATAATAAACCTGAAAGTGTGGAATTTTGATCACTATTTTCCATACTGTACACTATGTGTTACATTAAATTATTTATCAGGAGGCTGTTTATTTACATTATAACTGTTTTGTTTTATGCTCTTAATTGTAGAAGATCGAATATAAACTAACAAAAAATTCCACTCATTACAATTCCCTTTGGGCATAAAGTCTTTCATCCAAGTCTAGATCCCATTACCTGGAAATAACACTAAACTTGCACAGCAATGACAAATGCAAATGTTAGTGAAAAACAAAAAAACAGTCTCATTCTTTTTTTTTTTTTTTTTTTTTTTTTTTTTAAGATCTGAAATTAAGTATAAAGTTCAGGAACGACAAACAATGGTGTCCAATTGCAACTGAGCAATTTGGAAAGCGTTTACATTCCTGAATAGGAAAGGAGCCACTGATTCCACTATGTAACTGCAAAGACAGTCGGAAACAGCAGCAGTTCTCACCACAGACATGACTTTGTTATATTCATGAGTGTCGATTCAGAATTTAACATACTAAACAAGAAACTATCCCAACTCAGATTTGTTTCTAATTTTAAGATGAGCATATACAGAAACTATTTGCCAGAAAAACAACTGCTTCACGCTGTTGGCTCTTTATCCTTTTATCTGGCTGTTCTCCAATATCAACTGAGAGATTTCCCTGTTCCAAATTCTGGTAGCTAGTGAAACATGGGTCGATGAACAAAACACTTTCCTCCTTGTAAGAGTGTAATGTACCATTGTGAGGGATTCTGTTGATCAACAGAGATCATCGTAAAATATCCACAATGAACTAGTTTCTTAGACCTTCTACTCCTTTAGATATGTAGCCATTTTCCTTGTGATTAAGTTTCTGAATGAAGAATACCAGGCTGATCAATGATTACACCTTTACACTGAGTGCCTGGAGAGAGATGAATTTTAAACTTAATGGAAAAGCCCCAATTCTAGCATCTAAACAAAGCCACCAGAGAGCATAGCTCTTCTTTAAAGCCCATACTAGTAATTTTCAGTACACTAATGAACGGCTTTAAGCTCCCACTCTACAGAGCAAAAAATCCAATCACATTTTATTCATGGATTGTAAAACAACTACTGTACTTCAGAATCTGATTTAATCATGGCAATTTCTCTCAAAAGAACTGTTGCGTTTGAGAAGCAATATGTACAAATAACTAAACTTGGCAAAGCAAGAGTAGCCAAGGTGGTTTTATTAAAATAAGTAGTTAAATCCAATCTAGTCCAAGCACAGTATTTTGGGGTGTTATGAAAATATCTTACTTTTTAAAGAAATAATCTATATTGTGGGAACACACAGAGACCCCACATAGATCAGAGCTCACTGTTTTTGGTGATATAAAAATATGACACTGGTAGACTAGGTTCCAGCTCTTGCCAAGGCTGTAGGCGTCAAATGAGCACTGACAAATTCATAGCTGGAAACCAGACCAGCTCATCTGCAGGTTAGTATTGTTCAAGATAGGTGTTAGACTTGTAAGGATGTGTTTAGACTCTATAAAATGCTTGTAAGTTGCTGCATGCATTAATCTTACTTGTAATGTCTGTATCCCATGCTATAAGGTAACATGTAACTTTTGATTTATAACCGTAAAAATGCCTGTTCTGAACTTACAAACTCAGGCAGGAGGATAGTTGTCCTTGAGGGGTGGGGAACTATCAAAACTAAGTGGGCCATTGTGAAGCATCACAATATAAAGACTGGGCTAATGGCACTCTGACACCCGCGAAGGTTCTATGTGCAAGGAAGCTTGTTCCACCAGCTTGAAATCTGGAAAAAGGAAATAAAAGAGCTGATATGAAAATTGTTTGGACTCTCACAGGGCTGGAGCTAGGAAACAAAATCAGAGATCCCCAGGGTCAATCTGTCAGTGTTGACAGATTACTATGACTCTGTCATCTTTTGAAACTATAGACTGTAACTCATGAGAGTGTGTGTGTGTGTATATTCCCTGCTTTAGATGTAAATAATTCATTTTTTTCCTAGTTAATAAATCCTTAGTGAGTTTTCTATAGGATTGGCTACAAGCAGTGTCTATGGTATGAGATCTAAGGTACAAACTGATGTGAGGTAAGTGACTCATTGCGTGGGACAGGGAATAACCTGAATATTTTGTGATCTTTGATGTTAGTGACAATTTATCACTAAGTCCAGCTTGCCTGGGTAGATAGACTGGACTATCCAAGGGGACTGTCTGTGACACCATTGTGAGGCTGTTATAATACTTCAGGAGTTCACATTTGAACCAACATGGGTTGGTGAAATCTAATTATAGAAGATACCACCAGTTTGCAGCGTATGCCTGAGGTTGGCATTCATGGTTGTGAACCTCTCCAAACAGCATGGCAATAAACACATATGAAGACTTGGGTGAAATCCTGGCCCATCTCATTTAAATGCGGTCAGGATTTCACACACAGGCCTGGTCTACAGTTAAAAATTAGATCAATCTAGCTATGATGCTCAGGGCTGTGAAAAATTTTGCACCCAGACATCCATAGTAAGGTTGACCTAACCCCTCACTTAGATGCAACTAGGCCAACTGAAGAATTCTTCTGTCAACCAAGCTACCACCTTTTGAAGGGTTCAATTATCTACATTGAGAGGAAAACACCTTTCATTGACACAGAAAGCACCTATACTATTGCACTAGAGCAGCACAGCTGCAGTCTCATAGCTGTGTTGCTGTAGCAGCTGTAGCGTAGACATGCCCATAGTCCTTCAAGATATTAACTACAAACAGTGCTTCAATGCATAAAATGTCTCAGAATAGTTCATTTTTAAAATTTGTTCAAATGTGTGTGTCTGAATTAAGTTTTCTGGAAACTACACCATTTAGCATATCAAAATCAGTGACTCCCCATCCTTTTTATATGCAGAGTTCTTTGGACAACCCACAAAATCTCTCTTCTCTTAAAGTTATGAGACCTCCAGATACAGCTCTTTCCTTTAAAAAAAAATATCTTATTACTAATACCCACTGATTTTCAGATCACAGTTCCAAGTCAGGCAGTTCATCAAGGATGCCAACACTTGCACCTAGATTTGATCCCTCAATTATTAATATGGAAGTATGCAGCCCTTCTTCCTGATATTAACCTAACTAAAAGTAATAGAATATTTGACTGTCTGCCTAGCCATAGATCCACATGAACAAGCATGGTTGGCTAA
The DNA here is from genome assembly GCF_025201925.1 of Gopherus flavomarginatus. Classification (NCBI taxonomy): domain Eukaryota; kingdom Metazoa; phylum Chordata; order Testudines; family Testudinidae; genus Gopherus; species Gopherus flavomarginatus. The sequence goes on along the minus strand of NC_066620.1, from coordinate 131,224,627 downwards.
ATACTGTTTTACTCTAGTGAAGGAGATCTGTAGCTACTAACAATAACATAACACTAATATTTTTAAGGCCAAATGATGTACTAAACTTGTGAAAAATCTCCTAAAGTTCTAGAAAACGCACTGCACATCATTCCTTTTGTGTCTGATTTGCTGTAATGAATCTTCAGCATAACAATTATGCAATATCAATGATCTTTCTGCACATTTCCCCTTTTAAGGAAATAGGATACTTCTATAAAGATCTATACCAAAAATTAAATGTACATTTAAAAGTATATAAAAGTAAATATTTAGTTATTATTTAAAATGTTTAACCAGCTCTAATGAAGCCAAAACATCAGTTATGTTTTAGGATTTTCAATCTTAAGGTATGATTAGAAGATTTTATTAACACGGGTAGCCCAATGATTTGGAGGAACAATATGATTCTACTTCCAAAAAAACCAAAACAAAACCAAAAAAAACCACCCAACTAGATATCAAAGTTTAGAAAAGTCTCAATTCTTCCTTAGTTCAGCAAAGGCAACGTATCTGGCATGCAGCAGAAATAGAATAAATGGCTATCTGATGCAGTAACATTATCAGAATAAACTTGTCCTGTGCATACCACCAAAATGCAATTCCGAATATACTTCCAATATATTAAACATTTTGAAAAGGTTATTGTTGAGAAATCCAATTCAGAGGCCAGAAAACTCCAAACACTTTTCCCTACAGCATTAACTTTGCTATGCTGCAAATACTATATATGCTAATGAACACCATCAAACAATACATTAAAAATATTGTTTTAAAATGTAAAGGAAAAAACAAGTAGTTACTGGCCTGTAAATCTTATAAACAACATAGATTTTGATTTACCTTAAGGGTCCCAACACAGGCTCAATTGCAGGATTAGGGCCTAAGGTTTTAGTTTAAGGTTGCTGATAAAACCAAGTAGTTCTGAGTGCAGACAATATTTATACCACTCTACTTTCAGGTTATCCTGGAAGGGAGGAGGGGGGAGTAAAATGAAAATCTTTAGGTGCCAAAATGCAGACTTCAAGCTTTAAAAACTTCTTCAATGTTGGTTGGCTTGTTTTTAAGACTCTCAAAGGGGACTAAAAAAGCAGCCAATTTCCAAGTTTCTACCTATATCCACTGAGTTTGCAAGTGCAAAGGTCCCAATCAGAACACAAGGGGAAAATATTTTTGCATGCACATTTAGTTAATTCAGATGACTGAAACATTTTTAACTGGAAAAAGTTATCTTTGGGAGGAGACCAAACATGCAAAGTTTCAGAGCAAGGGGAGTCTGAGAAAAATTATAAACAACGAGACAACAGATACTGGAAAGGAAACCATAAGACAACCACAGGGCCCCTATATTGAAGACCCCCACCTCTGACCCAGTGTCCATCAGCACTTTACCCCCTCCTGCTTAAGTCCTTCCTTAAAACGAAACTTCTGAAATAAGTCCTCTCCTGGAAGAGTGTGTATAAAACAATTTCATTTTGTTTTCTAACAGGGAATGTGATGTGTGCTACACTACACTGCTCACTCAGATCTCATCTAAACTAAGAAAACGGGTAGCATTTGAAAATGCTAGCCCTAGCTTTACTGAGTGTTGTAGATAAGGTTAACTGTTACAGTGCTAAAAACATTCACTACACTCCTGTGATATTGGTAGAACGTGAGAAGAACAGGACTATTCTTTAGGTCATTATATGAAGTAATTGTTAGATTATTGTATTTTAAAGGTACTGTACACTAATTGTGGGATTTGCCTAACTCCTGTCAGTGTATTACCATAACACATGAGCTACTTTCTTCTAGCATTTGTAAGCCACTGCCAGTCTGTGGATCATGTGTGATGAGAAAAACCCAAGTTACAGTCTTAGAGATTCACTCTGACTTCACTCTCTGCTTCTGTTCTATTTCCATCCATGTTATAGCTCCACAACTTTATCTTCCACATGTTTATTCGCAGCATGTGCCCTACTTCCAAAATACCAAATCCTTAAACATCAGGAGGTAAGGATGAGCAATGCTATCATTCACCCTTTAGAAACTAGAGAGTTCAATTGCATAGTGAAATTAACTGATTTATCAGGAGTAGGATCAAATTAAAAGTTTATTTGCCAGCAGGTTTACATGGGGAAGAATTAAATTGGAAAAGCATCAGAGGCTACTGTTCGGAGTAAGTCACAGAAATAGTTGTGTTCCTGTTTTCTATATGGCTCAGGCTTAGATAAAATCTGTGGGAGATTATGAATGAAAGGGATTGGAACTGGGGCAGATTTATGACTGACATACAACCTAGTCCCTCAAAGAGTGATTGCATCCTCAAGAGAGCACCTTCCCTTTGGGACAGATAATCTGGTTTGCAATGCAAAAGTCTCACACCTACTGCTACTTTACGCATGACCTACAGTAGGCCTTGGACTTCATCCTCCTCTCCTCTCTGCCAAAGTAGTGCTTTGTCTGGCATACAACCTTGAAATATGGATGTTTCTCTTCTGTCTTTATTGATATAATGGAGTTACTAAATACTGGGTACTACAGATTTTGAGTTCCCCATATATATATATATATATTTATTTTATGGCCTTGATCCTCCATTCACGCATTCACATAAAGTTATCCACATGAATAAGGAATTGCCGGATCAAAGCCATGAACTGCAGAATATCTGAGAGAAGACTGCAGTTTTCCCAGAGTTCTCACCCCTGCACAGTTCTGGGCACTGGAAAGGGAAAAACTGACAAGCCCTGTACCCCAACAGGGGACACCATGACTAAGGCTAAGATTTTGTCATAGCTATTTTTAGTAAAAGTCACGGACAGGTGACGGACAATAAACAAAAATTCACGGAAACCGTGACCTGTCTGTGACTTCTGCTGCTCTGGTTCCATGGTTTCCCCTGCCACCATCGTGGCTGGGAGCTGCGGATTCCCCCTTCGCCCTCTCCCAAAGAGAAAATGGAACACCCCCAGCCACTCACTTGAAGCGCCCGCTCCCCCTTCCCCCGCTCGAGGCTGTCACCCACTGCTGGAATCCTGTCACCTGTCGCTGGAACCTTCCCAGGACCCTGCTGGCTGCCAGCTCGAGTCTTGCAGCCCCTGGGGCTGAAGCAGCAGAGAATGTCATGGATGTCTCTGGAAGTCATGGATTCTGTGACTTCCATGATGTCTGTGACATAAACGTAGCTTTAACTATGACCTACGTGGCACCTTCCCTTTCCCAAGTCATGTGGGGGATGGGGGGGGGCAGTTCCCAGGGAAGAGTCTATACCCCAATAGACGAAAAAACAGAAACCAGAAGGAAAGGACACAAACAGCCTCAACTGGTACTGCTGCAGGGACCACTGGACAATGACAAAGTCAGTGGTTTCTGACTCTCGACATTCTCTCCTGGGCTGACTGGCTGTTGGTTCCAACTCTATTCCCCAGTCTCTTCACTTCAGCCTCACACTACATGTCTTATATTCTCCTTTTCTCCCCCATTTCCCATGCCTGGTTCCCTTTATGAACCCCCTCCTTTCAATATGTCATCTCCCTTCCTTTGTAATTATGCAAATCCCCTCCTAACAAAATCCTATGCAAAAAATCTCAGCGCTAACACGATGTTTAGAGGCCATCAATTTGTTCACTCTGCTTATTTGTTGTATCCTTTTCCTCTATCCTTTTTCTGCCTTGTCTATTTAAGTCGTAAGTTCTTTGGAGCAGGGACTGTCTACCAATCTCTTAACAGTACCTAAAACAATGGAGCCCAATTCTCACTGGGTCCCATCGCAATACTGTAATAAAAATCAATAATACAGATGAAAAAATCATTTGTTTCTTTTGTTATGCTTCCAACTTTTGGCAGCAGCTCATCAAAATTCTGGCTACCAGCATATGTAGTTGTAAATGTTTCAGAGATCCTATTCCTCCTTCCCCATCCAACCTGCACCCTTTTTTAAACACGATATTCAAGATTTAGAAATTCAACTTCTAAATATAATAGGTAGACAAGATAGGTGAGATAATATCTTTTATTGAAGAGGAGCTATTTGTAGCTTGAAAGCTTGTCTCTTTCAGCAAGAGAAGTTGGTCTAATCAAATATTACCTCACCACTTTGTGTTTAATATTCTGGGACCAACATAGCTGCAATACTAAATACACTAGGATCATCTTTACATAGGAATTAAATAGAAAATACTTAAATTTTTAGAGCAGGTTGCATTCTTGCAACAGAAGTTAAACAAAAACTATAGTATCAGACTGTTAGAAAAATATCATTTTTAAAGCTTGTCTGGAAAATGTGAGTCCACAAATTTCTTTCCAAATCATGTATTAGTAAAAAGAATGGATTGAATTACTGTGGCAAGTTAAATTATTTTATTCACAACATATGCTATTTTTTTTTTAAGTCCGGAAAGTATTGTAGTGTTTTAAAACTACATTTCTTACACAAACTATTTGATTTTTGTGAGTCAAATTATGGCTATATTTTTAATGCTGTTTCTGTGTTTGTTTTGAGACTAAAATCCACAGATCCAAGTATTTTGAGATTTATTACCTTTATATATTCATGCTATATATGAGAGCATAACCAGCTCATATGATCATGTGTATAGTAGTAGTGTGAACTTTCGTCTCTTTTATCCATAGAACAGTACTGCTCCAGAGCATCATTTCTCAAACAAACACTTAAAGCTTTTGTAATTGGTACTCTGGGCTCCTCCTTTCTACATTAAGGGCCAATCCTGTTTCTAGGGACATCAAATGCAAAACTCCCATTGAACTGAATTTGTCCCATTTTTAATCTATGAAACTGATGTTTGAAACTGGCAGCGTTCCCTTGTGGAGTAGAGCTGACTGGGAAAAGGCAGGAATTTGCTTGTATAGCTGATGTTTTTATGTGGTAACTTGTGCCAAACAGATTAGAAACCATTGTTGTAGAGTTAGTTGCTAGTTTAAACATTTTCTGGTAACCAGTGATATTTCTACCTGTCTGAATTATTTTTAGAGTTGTTCTCTAGGCTTGCCTATATGAACATTCAGTTCATAGCAAGTTGGGGTGCAAATCTACTGCACATTAGCTTGCCACATGATAAGTGTCCATGAGGATGCTGATGATGTGCACCCAGTGGCTTTGATCTACTGTGCTTTGAAACAGGAATAGTTCCAAATGCATTAGGGAACTATTGGTATGAGGCAGCAGAGTCCAGATCAGACACTTAGTGCACAGTAGGCAAGTATGAGGTAGATTTACACCCCAGTTTGCTGCAAACTAAATTTTTGTGCAGACAAGTCCTTTATTAACCTAGTTTAATGTAATTTTTTGTATAACATTTCAAAAAAATGTAACAACCAGAAACACCACCCATAAGCCTGTCATATAGTGCACTTTAATTAAAGATGTTTTCACACCTAGTGTGTCAAAATAATCCTGTGTGGGTGGGTGGTTGTTTTTTCAGATAGGTTATTCCTATGAGTAGAAGGAAAGTTCTTCCATAACGTACAGACTTCGGGAGAGTACAGTTGTGCTTAAAAAAAAAAAAAAGCTTTCTAGCTTCTCTGACAATTCTATGACAACATATATTTTTATTTACCAATTCCTGTTTAACAATTTAACTCTCTGAATATCAGGTATTTTATTTCCAATGAACACTGAGAATGATTTAATACAAGCTCTGTTATAATTTGTGTATTAAGCTCTAAGCAACTTCAGTTACAGTGTGAACAAACTGCCTAGTGTCAGCTGTGCTTAATTGGGCAGAACTAGAATAGCATTAAAAACAAAGGATCAGATAATTCTTGCCTTTCTTAGGAAAGTAATCCCAATGAAAACACTTGTATTTATAAGGCATGATCTGTAAAATGGGGAAATTGAGGCAGTACGGATAGAGATTTCAACACGGTAGCAGAGCCAAGAAAAGAACCTAGCTCTCCAAATTCCCAGTCTTGTGCTTTAGGCCACACTTCCTCCAGCCAACCATCACAAAAGTCAACAAGACTACCAAGAGAGAAGGTAAGTAGGATGTGGCCAAAGGTTTTCTCCACAACTCCTAAGGGAAATAAGTGCTCTCACCAATACTATGGCAGCCCCTACTTAAGTGCAAGGCAACAGCATCCTGATGGAGACCCTAGTTCTTGACTTTGGCTGTAATCAAGTGGACAGGGATGAGCTCTTGTTGGAGTCCTTTCAGACAGGAAGCACCTTTAGTTAAAAAAAAAAAAAAAAATTAAAAAAGTGTGGTCCACCCCTCAACATAAAGCCATGAGATTAAAGATGCTACTCTTTTTTATCTCCCCTTGCCTAGAGTTTTGACCAAATCACTAAGAAAGAGTTCTACAATAAGTCTGGGACGAGTGAATGCGGACAAGGGAATAAGCAAATGAATGTGAGTAGAAGCACCCTTGTGATGAAGGAATATTAATTTTAGGATGAATCCTGCTCCCATTTTAGTTAATGGTAGGGTTGCCAACTTTCTCATAGCACAAAACCAAACACCACTGCCCTGCCCCTTCTCTGAGGCCCCCACTTGCTCCATCCTCCACTTCCCCCCTCTCCCTTCCCCTCAATCACTTTCATGGGGCTGGGGAAGGGGTGTGGGCTCCAGCTGGGGGTGCAGGCTCTGAGGTGGATGAGGGATTCGGGGTACAGGAGAGGGTCCCAGGCTGGGGCAAGGGGTTGGGCTGCAGTGGGGTTATGGGCTCTGGGTGGGGCCAGATACGAGGGGTTCAGGTGTGGGAGAAAGCTCCAGGCTGGGGTAGACAGTTGGGGTGTGGAGGGGGATGACGACTCTAGCTGGTGGTGCAGGCTCTGGAGTGAAAACTACTGGAGCAGGACTGTGTAATTTAATGTTTGATTGTTGTCACTATGGTGCTGAAAGCACAACTAAGGATCAACCATTTCTATAAAGGTCACTGAAGCAGAAAAGAGGACCAAACAAAAAAGGGGACTTCATATGAATGTCAAGTACTTTTTATATATTTTCATTTTATTTCCATTCAAGTAAAGGCTAAAATCTCCTCATGAAGCAGGGATAGCAAAGTAAAAGTGTTACCTGCCTCATAATGGATGATAACTGAATACTGATCCACATAAGAGTCTGAAAGGAAGGACAATTGTAATGGGAGTCTACTGATGTAAATCACCTTAGGTGTAGCTGGCCTTAAAAAAAGTTGTAACTTCTTAAAAGAAATTTTAAAAGGTGCCACATTGATAATCCTGGAAAATGACCTCTCTATCCACAGAACAGAGCCAGCATAGCCAGCAACAAAAAAAAAAAAACAACTTCCCAATGTCTTGCTAAAAGTACCACACTGTTCTGGAAGGGACCACCTTTGAAAGCAAAGTTAGTTCAGTTTCCACTGTCCATTTGATCCTTAACCGTTTCTATGGTGTGAAAACCTGCCCAATAGAAAACCAAATTTAAAAAAATCAATTCATTTCACATATGCCACTAAAGAGCTAGCTAAGAATTACTTTTGCTTTCTACTGACTTTAACCTGAAAAAATGACCGAGAAGTGAAGGACTCCATATCCCAGTGTATAGGGCAAACTGTCTGGAGCCATTGTTTGGGAAACTTGCATTACACACCTGCTCTAGAGAGTAATGCTAGCTATTTTAAGTTAGATGCAACAGTCCACAGGCTCTGCAACTCCTGCATGAAATACTGTGGTTAGAACATCAAATCCAAAACAGGTTGCGATGAATCACTTGTTTATAGTTACACTGGTGTATGGTAAAGCGGTGCAATTTTCTGGGCATAGATCTTCCTGTACTGTCTATATCTAAATCCCGCTGATTCTTTCTCCATAAATCTCTAAGATCTGACCTTTCATATCCATCCACTTAGCTAAAACTTTTGTCCAAACTCTCATCTCACATCTCGATTACTGTAGTATTCTTTCATATGGCCTTGACAAATGTAATCTTACACGACTCATATCTGTACAGAATGCTGCTGCAAAGATCATTTTGCTAGGTTGTTTTGAACACATCACCCTTCTCTTTGAATCCCTCCACTGGGTCCCCCTTCTGGATCACATCAAATGTGTGATACTTGTGTTAACTTTCAAGGCCCTTCATGGTCATTCCAACATCCTTCCTATTATCACTCAATCACTAATGAGCTGCCAATACTTGCCTCTGATCAATCCATTGACGTAAGCCTCCATCATGCACTTGTTAAATTTTCGAACAAACACCTTTATGCTTTCTCCCACATTGCACCTCTCACACCTGGGAGGTAAACTCCATGAACATCCACAAAGGTACCGCATTATGCGCCTTCAAATCCCGCCTTTGCTGTGGTGCTTACAAAAAGCTTAACAACCGTTAGGATGTGGTGTGCAGAGATTACTGCCTGCCATTCTGACCAATATGGACTCATTGTTTCCTTGTACTCCTCTGGCTGGCTGTATCCATCTATTGTCTCTTGTCTTATACATAGACTGTAAGCTCTTTGGGGAAGGGACCATCTGTTTATTATATGCTCATACACCACCTAGAACAATGAGGGCCTAGTCCATGACTAGGGCTCCAAGGTGCACTGGCATACAAATAAATTAAAGAAGAAAAAGATTTGACTATACAGTGCCTAATCCAGCTCCCATTTAAACACTGGAAAAGCCTTCCACTTAATATCATTACATATAATAAAATTTATTATTGTAGCCTTGTGTACAAATTCAACACTATTTTACACATGTATTTACATGCCACTGTAAAAACCAGAAAGTCAAACCAGCTGCCATCAAAGCATGCAGCACAATAAACAAACTCGGTGCCAAAACAGTCAGCAGTCCATGTGCCCAAATGACATATCCAATTATTGCTGGGTATCCATTCCCCCTGTTCCCCTTGGCCTTTCTGGCATGTTTTGCACATGCAGGCCATGACTGGACAGGAGTCAGTGAATGCATAGGATACATTGGTTCATTCCATGTACTAGAGTTCATTGCCTGTGACATGGTTCAGCCACCTCCTGAATTGTCCAAAGAATGCATACTCTGCAGGCTGTAGAGCGAGAGATGATGATGGCACTGGAGCCTCGTAGCTATGGGCTTAAAGTAATCGCTCAAAAAGCTCTTTCTGCAGCTCTTACTCCCTCAAGAATCTGTCCGCCAATTTCTCCTCATGCTATACAGATTGTCTCTTTCCACCCTCTGTGCATTTTATCTATTTGACACTCCTTTTGGTTCTTCTGGAATTCGATCTCCCAATTAGTTTTATCTAGCTGCTCTCTCACCAGCCTATCCCAGACTCTCTTTCTCTTTGCTCGAGCTAGATTGGTCTCAACTCCTAAGTTCCTGGTGTCATGTGTTTGCCCTGTAGAGGCGGAAGAGCCTTGAAATGAGAATGACAGAGTACATTATTGTCTGAGCATGACAAAAGTTATATTTCCAGCCCTGTGAAAGGGACTGCTTTAATTCAAGGTCAAAGGATAACACTTATTAACAGAGTGTATTTCACAGAGAAAACACCATTGACTTCAGATATCCTTTGAAGCAGCACTGAAAACCATCACACATCACGGTAAGTCTCTCATAAAAAAATCATTTGAAATAATTTTTATATCCCTTCATTTTCTCAAGGTGGAGAGGCGCCTTATGAGTGGTCTAGTTACTATCCATGTTTTTTCAATCCTGTCAAGAGGAGTAAGCTGGAGAACATTGATATTCTGGAAGTACCCGCGGGGAATTGTGAAATTCTGTTCCAGGCCAACGGCAGACAGCCACCTTTGTATGCTAAGGAGATATTGAGGCACCTAGTGACCAACCAGCACATCTCAAAATGGAGGGTGCGTGAGAGTTACAGAGGCAGCCCTAATAAGTATGCCCTGCCCCAAAGCATAGCAGACTGTATCGAGTTCTTACTCTGTGAGAATTTCGCTTTCATCACCAGCCAGCAATGGGTGACAATTTGCTGTAAAAATTAATAAGATGCTGATTTAACATGGAGACACACTACAGCCTCCTTACAAGCATCCTGCATTCACACACAGACCCAACTCGCTACTAAAAATGGGGACAACACAGATTGCCACCCTCCGCTGTAACTTGGACTCATACACTAAAGCTAGTAATAGACCAATTAAACACTCTGGTTTTGGCTGGACTCATAATAGCCACTTTTTAAAAACTCAGTTCACAGGCGGTCTGGGACAGCGCTGTCTGAGCAGTCTGTGGCTGATTTATAAGGCGCACTATATTACACAAGCAGGGTATGTGAAGTTGTTCATTGTAGAACTCCAACCCATATTTATAACAATAATTGAGCAACTACTAAAGATTTCATGATAACTGCTTGTTTAACTTTTTCCTCTTTTTGTGGTATCCATTTTGAAGCCCACATGGCGTCAGGGGAATAGCGTGAGTTCCACCCTGAACAGAAGCACACCAAAACCACAATATGTTAATAACTTAACAGGCCCATAAGCCAAAAATCTCTTCCATCCATTAATAGAAACAAATGGTGGCAGAAACTTACCAGATGCCGGCTTCAGCGTTTGTTCTCATAGCAATCCTGCAGTGGACTGCTCCTCAGGACCATTCCCAAACAGTTCTTCCAAATACGGACCCGGGATGTGCTGCAGCTGCTTCAGCAGCATAGTCTCCCCGATTACCAGCAGCACTAGGGTCACTTATTGCCCTTTATTCGACAGCTGACTCTCTCCCCTGGCTATGCCTCTGATGGGGACGGAGAGGTTGTAAGGGTAATATCCCTGCTCAGCAGATTGTCATGCACCACTGTGGGCTCAGGCTGAGTGCTTGCTACAGTTCTTTGTACCGAATTGATTTCCTCATAAAAGAGGCAGGAAAACAGAGAGTTCCCAGAAGTTCCATTAGCATCCTTGACTTTGCAGTTCTGTTTTCAAATGCTTGAATTACTCTCTGTATTGTTCTGCGGTCCAGTCGATCCCAATGCTACCAGGCACTCAGACATAATTTTGTAGACAATCATTTCTTACGCTCTTACAGAAGTTGAACACCTTGCTTGACTCACACCAGAGGTTAACCAGAATCCATCTATGTTCCTCTAACCAGCTAGCAGCATGCAGGATGACTTCTTAGTGCTGGCCATGCTAATGCACATCCACAAAGACTGTGTTTCCAGTTGAGCAGTCCGCATGAAAATGAAGGGTTAAACACAGAGCAGTTGCATTTGAACCAGGCAGTTGCTTTCTGTTCCTGGGAAGTTTTGGAATTATGGGCTGGGAAGGACAAATCCAGAGGACAGTGTTGGTGGACTCTCCAGATCCAAGTCTGGCAACTTAGACCAGAGCTGCGTCCACACTGAAAAATGCCTGAGCTTTGATCCACATCATAGTGGGACTTGAGCTCTGACCCATCCTCCCTATCAGCATCAGCAGGCCTGAGTCCAGAAGGGTTCCTGGACCAAGTCGGACTAATTTCTCTGCGAACTGCAGCGGAGGTTGGACTTAAACCTGAGTCAGAGCCTGGGCTTATTGTGCTGTGTAGATATACCCTCAGTGGTGAGTAAGTCTCCTGGAAATTTCAAGAGTCTCAAAACACACAAATTACTTCTTCCTATCATGATACTTACTTGTCTCACCATTGTGCCAAGAATGAATCTGGGAACAACCAAATTAAACCAAAGACTGAATGTAAACAAAAGTTTGAACTATACCACTCTCCTGACCAATTTCATTCTGGAGGTTCAAACACCAAAACTATGTCTTGGGCTTTCCCAATGCTTTTATAAAATTGCTGGCCAAAAGAAAAGGAGTAAGAAAAGAGGAAAGAAACATGGATGGGATAATATATGTATTTAACAGATCTGATCTGCAGATCCATGTTCTATTATAGTAAATGCTAACTTATAGAGCACTTTTTGTCTACAGATCTTGAAGTGCTTTACAAAGATGGACAAAATATACTGTCTCCACAGAAGGGGGAATTGAAGTGCTGAGTTAAGTGATTTGTCCAAGGTCACAGAGCAATTAGATGAGAGCTGGAACACAACATACACTTTCTGACGTCTAGATCTTGCCTACACAAACAAGTAGGTTGTGACAAGGTAGCGTGTGAATCTACCTCGCACTAGCCTGCCTTGGTCTAATTGTCCACATGCATCCCGCTGATGCACAACAATAGTTTGTTACAGTGCTCTTTGAAATAGGACTAGTTCAAAGCACATTAATGAACAAACATGCATCAGGATCCACACCCTAGCTTACTGAGTTCTAATTCTTCAAGTAGGCAAGCCTTCAGACTCTCATACAATCCAATGGACCACACACTACTGTCCTTACATTTTACTGGATATTTTTATACTAAAAAAAAGCTCTACCCTTGAAATAAAATTCTATTAAAAAAGCCCATGGATGCAAAACATAAGTTGTCAACACTGCATCTGCCACATTTTCAGATTCATAGAATGAAGTCAGTATTATTTTTCCTTTTAACCCGATTAAACTATTGAGAAGTTATCTGAAAACATAGTAAAACCTGATGCATCTATGACAAGTTATTCATAACCATGAACAGGCTTTAAAAAAATTCCATTCACCCCTGGAGAGAGGAATTTGCTCTAGCAAACAAGGGGCCTTAACATCAATTTCTGTAGATTTCAAGCTTTCATTTACTAGCTATTATAGTTGCAGAGATACCTTTTAAAAAGTCAAACATGTAACAGATGAAGCAGCATTTTTCCAATTCTATAAGCAGCTTCACTGTCTCTACTGTTACTTTCCCCAAGCATCAAGAGAATAAGAATAAAAAGACTCTGGCCTGCTTCTGTGCCACTGTTCGTTCTCTAGCCAGCAGTGAAACGTCATGGACTACATCCACTTCAGGCTTATTCACAAAGAAGCAGGCATTAGAGTTACTCAAGGTGGAAGACTGAAAGGACAGACAGATGCTAGGAAATTAGCACCTGCTACCCAAAACCTCCTGGCTGCAGCAAGGAGAAGGGGGTAGACTTGTACAGATCATCTCTCACTTTAGGACAGCTCCCGCTGGCCGGGGAACAGTGCACCGCAGTCACTGGGAGCTGCGAGTGGCCGTGCCTGTGGACGGTCAGTGTAAACAAACTGTCTCGCGGCCTGCCAGCAGATTACCCTGACGGGTTGCAGGTTGCCCACCACTGCTTTAGGACCCAAAGAAAAGACAAAAGTTTATTCTCCCTTGCAACACCTTTAGGGAGGAAGGGAGACAAACATTTAAATTTTAGGAAGCCTGATAACTAGAAGCTGATGTGATAGATGAAGGACCTAGGCAGGTTTCAAAACTTAACCTTGATTGAAATCCTAGTGACTTTCGCCTTCCCAACAGATGAAAAGCTTCAGGACCCTGATCTTTTCAATCAGCACTTTGGTCCTAGCCCTTGGACAGTAGGGCCCCTACTTTCATATTCTGTATATCGACCTCTGATTTGCAGGTTTAGTTCCCTAGCTAGCAGGCAACTGGAAAAATTTTAAAGCAGTTCTATTTTACTTGATGAATAAAGTAACTAGTGTTTTCAAACTTAACACCCATTCAATCTTAAAAGTTCTCTCAAAATAGCCCTTCTTACATCCAAGAATCCGTATGATCTCAAAATATAACAAAAGCAGTTAAAACCATGAAAGAGTGCCACTTTCATTATACTTATAATATGGAAAGTCATGTCAACAGATATGCAAGTCAGCTTTAAGCACCAACGAGCGCTAAAATGGAACAACTCGTAGTGAAGGTGTACTTACATAAATGAAGATACTTTAACTATGGTTCACCTTCAGTCTGATGAAAGCAGATAGATATTGCGAAAAAAGAAAATAGACTCATTCTCTTTGCTTTGGCTTGGACACATTAAGGTTCTGATTCCTAACCTTTTAAACTCTTTTCTTGATTTAGGACCTGCAACAGAGTCGGCACCTGCTTCTCGCAAGCACGCCCTCTGTTTAAGTGTGTCTGCATCCTTTCAGTTCTTTTCAGTGGGGCGGCACCCACTTCTTGTCAGCGTCTCCCTCTGGCCAATGGATCCCTTGTCAGGTCTTCAGCGACTCAGTCCTCAGGGTGAGCCATCTATACCTGTCCCTGCAGCCCCTCCCGGGCTCCAGTCCTCAGTATGACCAATGGGGTCCCTAAATAGCCTAGTTAGCCAGCTTACATATGGAGGTTCCTGTCCCGGGGTGAAACAGCACCACTAGGGCTTTCTCCCTTGGGGCTGTTTGCTTGCCCTTCAGTCCTCTGACCCCGGCTCTACAGCTAGGTCAGTCGGGTGGTGGGGGGAGGGGAACAGTTCCACAAACAGTCTGTTCCCTGGGCCTGTCTTCAGTGACTCCTAGCAGCAAGCTAGAAGCTATTCCCTTGCAACCCTGGTTCCTGCCAGCAATTACCTACTTTAGCCCTTGCAGCCAGCCAGGGGCACTTCTTGGTCTCCCAGTCCCTGCTAGCAGGCTGATCTCTCCAGACCTTTTGAGCTCCTTTTATATGAGCCTGCTGGGCCGCTATTGGCTACTACCTGTAGCATCTCTGATTGACTGCTTCCTCTGCAGCCACTCTAGCCTGGCTGGAGGACCTCTCCACTGCTCCTTTGCTGGGATGGGTGTGGCTAGACCCCAAGGCCCTTTGGGCCCAGTACACCCCATCACAGGACCCAAAAAGATTACTATGTTCACTCAGAGGTAATGAGCTCAAGATCTTGGTCCAGGAACCCTTCAAATATTCACAGCAATGGACCCATAAACCAATTTTTAAAAGCATGTAAAGGGGCAGTACTTTTTACCAGAATGTGTCTACGGACACAAACTTTTTTACCTCTATGAGCAATTTGCCCCTATTTATATATATTATAGTTTGTGTGATGGCTGGCAAAACAATCAAATTCATGATACACAACTATGAATGAAACAATGTACAGCAATATAGAATTCCTTCCTCACCCATCTGGCTGTGTGAACACTATCTCCCGTCAGAAGAGTAGGACATACAACCAGATCCCACCAACACCCACAGCTACTAGAAGATACTAAATGTGGTGCTGCTAGGACTTCAACTTCTAGAATCTAAATGACTGATTGGAATATGAAAACGACTTAATCTCCACTGGCTCAGTAGGTGGGCCTTGGAGCCTCCTTTTGAACTCAAGACTCTTAATTAGCTGCACAGTGGTTGTTTCATTTTAAACATACTAAGATTAACGTATCGACAGTGAAACTAAAGGTGCAAGCTGTCTATATAAGCATAGTGGCTAGGTGCTATGCACAGTGTTGCAACTTCGCACTTTTTCTACCTGGCTGGCAAGAATATACATTTACCTTAATTAGAATGATTTCTTTCATGCAAGTTTATAAAAAAAAACCCAAGCATTACCACTGCATAAGACTTGAGCTGTAGGTGTGTGCCACTATCTTATAAGGCCCTCAGAGAAATCAACCTTTTTTTTTTTTTTAAATCCATGCTAATACTGTGGGTAAATGTTCAAATTTCATTGGATATGCCTGGCCACCAAGTCTCTCGCCCAAACTTCTATAATTTTTTCAACAGTGGGGAGGCAAAAGCGGGCATCTCCACTTCTGCCTCCTCACTGAGACTGCAGCTGTTCACAGAAGGTTAGCAGACTAGTCCATCTCAGAGGGACTTGGCAGTGTAGTCCGATTCCATGGAACCGATGTGGGGGAGGGGCAGGGTGACAAAAGTTACCTGGATGAACAATGAGAGCCAATTCAGTGAGCAAATGAATCAGATGGCACAAGCCAGTCTAGCCCAACCTGACACAGGGCAAGGATCAGCTTGCTCCATACTCAGCTCCAGCCCAGGCCTCTACTGCTGTTTGTGTCCAGCAAGTGGAGAGAGGGGAGCAGTACTGACAACAAGGCAATCTGGCAGCCCTGGCTTGCCCACACAGCAGCCCTCACAGGCCCATAGGAGACAGAAGCATGAGCTAGCAAGGAGTTCATACTGAGATCCACCCCGCACACACAGCCACCACTGTATGGAACACAAGGTGTGTGAGGGAACCGTGTCCCAGTGGGGGGATCAAGGCATGAGGGATGGAATCCAGTTTCAGCTCCTCACCAGCCAGTGCTACAGTGTCTCCTACAGTCCTGCAGGGGCCTCTGTGAGGTGAGCTGGGTCCAGGCTCCTAATTGCCACATTGCCAGTGCCACCTCTTGGACAGGAAGCAGCAGTGGTGGCCTGGGTCAGAGCTGGCCCTCTAACCCACCCCTGCCCCCATCACCACCACGAACAGCCACAGCCTCAGTGGGATGCTTCTACCTCTCTGCTGGGGGTGGGGGGGGGGGAAGGGAAGGGAATCGCAGTATTGAGCTAATTTAACAATTTCCATAGATTCCATGAAATCATGATTTACACAGGGCCTTACTCATACACCAGAATAAAAGTCAGTTTACTGATTCTGAATCACATACAGCCAATGCATTAGTCAACTGCAAAGCCAAATTTTCTCCCTTTTAAAAAAGAAGTCAATATATTTCTAAAAGATTAAATAAAATCTCATTATAGTTCCACTGTAAACAGTTGCAGAGTTTACTATACCAAGTCATTTAAATATATTAACATTGACAGTGAGGTGCTAATAATTGCTTACTTCCAACAACACAATTAAAAGAACCTGAATTCCATCCGATTTTACCATTTAAAGACAAGCAGAACTACAAATGTATTTCTCAAGTCTTATCAGCAAAAATTACTAAAAGAAATGAAAAGAAAAATAAAGGCAAGCTACTCTTTGTGCTAAAAAGTAACATAGAAATAATAGATAACAAAAGCACTCTTCCTCTGCAGAAGCCAGAGAAAAGTCACCATTAACCAAGCTGAATCAGAAAAAGTTCAGCTATGCAAACACATATCAAAGTTTATGTCAGGGAAGCAAAAAGATTTCCCAGTATGCTCTGAGTCACTGGACAAAGTGAAGTAGTCTGCTGTTTACTTTCCATGCCATTCTCCTGATATAGCAGATCCTCAACATTTTCTTAAAGAAACTATATCAGTCTTCTCTTATGCATTTAAAAAAATAGTAAGCCTGTTCCTTCCAGACAGCCTCAGGCTCTAAATTTATGAATAGTGAAACAATTACTCATAGGATTACATAATTACTTTCTCAAAGAAGCTTCCCTCTATCATATGTAGTTTGAAAACTATTGAAATGTACAGCATTTAACAGATTTTGTTATGGGGAAAAATATGAAGCACTGAATGTACACAAAATGCAAATTACAAACAGAAGACGTGTTGCTATTTTATATCAGTTTGTTTTTGTGTTAACTCAACCTACTTTAAAAATTTAAGCTTTAGATGGATCAGTTTGCATCTGCTTCCATTACCTTACCTTCCTCTGCACCTGAAGAGCGCACAGAAAAGATAACTCTGAAATTCCAAATATGAATAAAGATTGCTATACTATACTAATGGGGGAAAAGACACCTTTATTGTGCACTTTTACTGCAGTTTCTGCTCTCCCTAATGATAAGAGTGTACATTACATACTCTACTTATAGCATACATCTTTAACACACACAAATACCTTTGCTCCCAAGGTCAGTATCATATAACACAAACATTTCAATGTTCTCTAATATTTGTAACAACTGATGGAAAGGAGGCCTCTTTTCATCTTCAGTGTGTACTGAAAACTGGCAATAAAGGTTATTCATATTTAGAAAAATGTTATTGGTAAAGAGAATGTTGGTATTTGGGGAGTATACCTTGGAATTGCCATGCTTCTTATCAATTTAAATGATAAGTAGTACAGTTGAAGGAGTAATGAAGAATAAATAGGATGTTACATTAGGAAGTCGCAGGGGCCAACATGTGGCTAGTGGTTAGGACGTTCCCTTCTGCAGTGCAGCACTAATGCCTATTGGTCTGAGCAATTTACAATATACTAGCGTAACAGCAACATAAAAACAACCACTTCACAAGTCTTGTTACAGAAGTCCCACGTATGGAACTCTGTATTAGGAAGCCGTTTAAAGATACAGTACTTATAAATTAACTCAGTAATCACCCCCTCAAAGACACGTATGATTTTTTTCTCCTCTCCATTCACACACAAACAAACGCTGCGTCCCTTTCTTTAAAGAGGCAACCCCCAACACCTCACGGCCTGGGTCACGTACAAATCCCCCTATCCGGAGCAGAGCAGACCCGCTGTGTTTTTACAGCTGCGCTTAGTCGTGGTTCACGAGCTACCACCGAGCCTATGCGGGGGGCAGCTTCTCCTGTGCGCGGCGCGATTGTAGCGATTTCCTACTCTCTCTGGGCACAAGCCTCTCTACTCATCCTCCCACCTGCAGATCCCGATCCTGCTCTCCGCGCCCCCTCCCCACCAGCCATGGAGCCTGCAGGGAGCCGCGGTCTATGGAGACCCTGCGGTCCCCACCGGCTCCAGGCAGGTATCGCCCCACGCAGCAGCAGCCAGTTCCCGCGGCGGCCCGGCGGGGGAGGGGCGAGGCCGGCGGCGGCAGGTGAGGCACACGCCGCAGCACGCCGGAGCTGAATCACAAAGCGAGCCCTGGACCCCGGGCCTAGCGGCGGCGGGGTCTCCGCAGAGGCAGCCAGGGGTCCCTTACCTGCAGGGGTGGCGCCGAAGACTCTCACCACGGGCACCTTCTTGGCCTGGGCCTCTCTGAAGCAGGACTGGCCGGGGTCCAGGCCGGGCAGCGGGCTGCCCATGTAGTAGTCGGCGGTCACAATCCTCACTGAGAACATGTTCGCCGCCGCCGAGAGCGACCCACGCACTGAGCGAGTGCGGAGCCCACACGGCTCCCCCGCCGCCGCAGCGAGCGCAGCGCCCTCCCGCCTGCCCGGCGCTCCCCGCCCGCGCGCACACAGACACGCGCGCACTGAGCAGCCCGAACTGGCTCTAGAAGAGCCTGGCCGGCCGCGAGCGCCTCATGGGCAGAGCAGTCCCTTCCCTCGGCAGCGCGGACGCCTTGGCGGCGGTGCCTCCTCGGCTCCAGCTGTTGTTGCCATGATGATGATGTCACAGACGCAACCACTGGGGGGGGGAGAAGGGGGCGGGCGGGGGAAATGTGTTTCTCCCCTTCTGCGCTTCAGCACAGGGTGTTTTTTCCGCTCCCTGGGCAGTGGAAGCCGTGCGGTATCGGTTTCTCGACAATCGGCCGTAGCGGCTGGGTGAGGCTGCGGAGCGCCGAGTCATGGATCGGGCTGGGGACTCCTGGGCTAGGATTGGGTTAGGCTGGGTCGGGCCGCCATTTTGGATGCTGAGGCGTCTCGCTGCGGGAAGGTGAGTTGCCGCCCGCTGCTGGAGGAAGGGGCAGTCTCGTGCGTGACAGCGGCACGAGACTGGGGAGGGGAGAAGAAGGAAGAAAGGGGGGAGCGGGAGTTCTCAGGTAACGTTTCTGCCGTCGCGTGCGCCCCCTTTGGCTGTAACGGTCACTGCGCGCGGCCGGCGGGAGAGGGAGGAGAGGAAGCGAGCGCAATTCTTAGCCTATAAAAGGGCGGCGGCGGCTACTGGCGAACGTGCTGCTGGCGGCGGGGAGGGGCCGCGCTGTGGCTGCTGCAGCTGCACGCTGGGGCCGGGCCGGGCTGGGCCTTGGCGCCACTGGCCGCCCGGACGCGGCGTTCCCTGTCCTACAGCCCGCTCCGGACGCGCGTCCGCCGCCTCCTCCGCGGCAGCCCGTGTCCCGGCTGCAGCCCGCGGAGAGCTGCTCTCAGATACCGCGAACGATGCTGCCGCTGCCATTAGCGGAGGGTCCGGGCTCCCTTTGCGCCGCGCTCCTCGGTCTCTTTGTGGTGTAATTATTGTAGGGCGGCCCCACAAGTCCTCGACCGACCTCCCCAGCGCCCCCCCGGCCATCAGCCGCCCACCCCGCGCCTGAGGGGCCAAGCCCCAGCCCCACTGAGCTCACCAGAAACCTCCTTCCTCCCAGCGAGCAATCCTAGGGAGCAGCCTTCCTCAGTGGGAAAGAGACAAGGTGCTGCCAGCCCACCGAGTGAAACCCCCAAGATCATGAGATTGGCTTAAAAACCATGAAATATTTTTTCCTTAATAAAGTCTGGTCTCGTTTTGTTTGCCTTCTGGTTTCTCAGCCCTTAGGCTCGGTCCAGCCCTTAGAAATGTAGGGTGGTGGTGGGTTGTTTTTTTTTTAACTGAGATTTTCGTTCAATCTCTGTTTCCTGGCTGGGGCTTTAGGAAAAACACCAAATGTCATAAGAGCTGACAGCCCTGAAGAGCCTCCTATAAAAAGGCTATGTGTTTTGTAGGCCTATTATATTTTGTTTGGTATGTGTGTAGATTGAAAGATACAGCAAATGTACAAATCTATAAATTCAGTATGTAAAACATATGCTGCCCACTGAACCTGTGTATGTTTTGGTTTTAGATTTAAACGAAAAACAGCAGGCAATTCCTACCCTTCATTTATTCTCTGAAGTTCACGCATCTTGGGTGGATTTTTCAGTCTATTTCTCTGTTCGTTGTCTCACTGGGTCAATTTGTTTTCCCTGGGTCACTTTTGTTCCTTTACCTCATTTTCACGTAAATGGAAGAAAAAATGCTACTCAAATTTTGCCCATAGTCACAGAGAAATGGGATAATCTGCCTGGTGCATGTAATTAATTGCCATTAAGAAATTTGATACTTAATTCTGAGATCTAATAAGAATTTAACACACACAGAAATGGGCACTGCACCTCAATTAAGAGCTGTTTGTTTGCAAAGAGTCAAGTGTGGGACATCTTTTTAACTATGAGGACTAGAAACATTTGTTTTTAAAGAAGCTTAAATTCCACAAAAACTGACAGTCACCAGGAAAGTACTAGTGAAGCATATCACCAAGTACCAGCTCAGTCTGACCCTGTTTTCATCCTCCTGTTATTGTTCTTTGAACAAATTTTATCCTGCTCCCTATTAACTACTAACTCTTCCTCATTTCTTCCCCTCCACTCACAGGGTGCCTGCAGTCATCACTACACTTTCTTTATGTTACTTCTTTCTGAGACCCTGCTGTCTTTCTGTTAATCTGGCTGATCTTCGCTTCCATCTCATTGAGTATCCTTGCCATCTTTTCCTAACTCAGTGATGGCTTTGAGAGCTAGGTTTCTTTACTTCATCTAACAAGTAACATGAAAGCAATCAACAGTGTACTCTGAATCTAGAAGAATCGTTGGAAAACTGAGAAAGCAGGACTAGAACAAGAGTAGTGGACACCTAATCTGGAGAAAGTTTCCTGTCCAAGTGAGCTGTTTTATCCTCTGACTGAAACTGCTATGAATTGCCTTCAGAAGAATTAAGTGACTAGTTTCTTGTCCAGTTTTTAAGAGTTTGCTTAAAGTTTTAGTCTCCTAGCCCGACAAAACATTAGATAATGTTTTCATCCCTCAGCCAGAAGGCCGAGAAGCAATTTATCTGCAACTCCCAGACCTGATGAGTTCCACCTTCTCAGATTCAGAGCAGACTTCTCTCTATTTTCATTTTAATTGTGCATTTAAGTGAAGAAGTTAACCTCAAGGCCATCACTGAGGCAGGAGCGCCATTACAGGGATTGGAGCTCCATGAGTTCCTGTGACAGCCCTGTCAGGTGGCAGCAGCAGATGGAAGATCTATTCCTGGACTTCTGGATTGCAGCTTTATGTGCCTGGACAGTCTCCAATATATGATATACTCATGTTAGTTGAAGTGTGTCCTCTAGTTCCTGAAAATTCTGACATCCCAGAGCAGTCAGTTCCAAATGGTAACGTCGAGATTGGAGACGCCTCTGCCAACTCCCCACTTCAACCCCATTCTCTAAATGATATATTCTTCCCAAGGCCATCTCCAGTTTTCCAATCTAAAGCAAGTCATCTCCTTTGTATGCTCTTCCAGAGTTACCAGCTGTGCACTTGGCCAGCTATCCACATATTTGTGTGAAAATAATGAAACTTGAATATACAACTGCCACTAATCAAGTATTATTAAACAGCTGTACAATAAATTAATATTAGTATTAGAAATAACAATATCAACTGTCACCATAACTAGCTAACTACTGTCTTAAAAGATAGAATTTACTCAACAGAAGAAAATAAATGTAGCTTTTTTTTTTAATATATATTTGAACAAAAAACAGGTCAGGCAGTAATTTACGTCTTCTTTTTCCCAGTTAGTATTATGTACTTTATAAAAATCTATAACTGCAGTTCATAATAGAATACTTGTCTAAACTGATAATGCCATCCAAAAATTCAGTCTGGAAAAAACTGGCTTACACTTACAATGTAGGTTGACATAGCAATGTCACTCAGAGGTGTGCAAAATCCACATTATTGAGCAGACCCAACTCCCAGTGTAGATACCACTAGATGCATAGATAGGTCACTCAGGGAAATGGTGTTTCTGCATTGGCAGAAAAATCCCTTCTGTCACTGTGTCTATACCAGGGTTCGACAACCTTTCAGAAGTGGTGTGCCAAGTTTTCATTTTTCACTCTAATTTAAGGTTTTGCATGCCAGTAATACATTTTAACGTTTTTAGAAGGTCTCTTTCTACAAGTCTCTAATATATAACTAAACTACTGTTGTATATGAAGTAAATAAGGTTTTTTTAAATAAGTTTCATTTAAAATTAAATTAAAATGCAGAGCCCACCAAACCAGTGGCCAGGACCCGGGCAGTGTGAGTGCCACTGAAAATCAGCTCTCGTGCCGCCTTTGGCACGGGTGCCATAGGTTGCCTACCCCTGGTCTATACTATGGGGATATATCAGTCTATAGTCTGTCTCTATACTATGGGGATATACCAGCATAGATATGACACTGTATAGCCCCCATAGCATAGAAATACCCTGTGATCTCCCTCATTCAGTCCTTTACTTCATTAAGAGCCTGATCCTGCACATCCAGCAAAGATTCCACTTATTTCAGTGGTGAAAGATCAGACCCTAAAGACGGGGTAAAATTAAAAAAAAAAAAAAGTGATTTGGGAGTTTAGGCCTATACCCACAAAGGATCTCAAGTGTTGCAATCTCCAGTGAGCTCTGGGATATTCTGATGTGGGTCTCCTCAGTCTCTTCTGTGGAAGCTTTATATAAATGTTCCACTTTATGTAAATAATTCAATATGCATTGGGACAGAGTGAGTGAGAATGACTCTATGATCCGATAGCTAGGACATTCACTTGAGAGGTGGGAAACCAGGTTCAAATCCTTTCTCTTCAGGTGGGGGAACCAGTGTCTTCCCATCTCCTGGGTAAGTTCGCGTACCACTGAGCTAATGGTTACCACTGCCATTGTCTCTCCTCCCCCCCTTGCCCATTTTGTGTGGAATTAATCATGCTTTCAGAATGCTCCCGATAAGACCTTGCAGGCAAAAATGGGCATTGCCCTGCTTATCTTGAAGACTACACTGGGGCTTAGGTGTGGCCCCTCGACAGGCACCTAGACAGAGGCATTGTGTGCACATCCAGCATCAAAAGCTTAGGGACTTTTATATTGAAAATGTAGCCTCTGAGGTATTATAGGTGCCTCCAGAGTTAGGCAGCAGCTGAGTGGAGGTTCTCAGGATCTCAGTGGTGCCTAAGTAGTGCCTAAAGTGAGACTATGGTCTTGTCTACACTATGCCACTATAGTGCTTCAGTGTAGACTCTGCCACTGATGGGAGGGGTTTTCCCATCTGCAATCCACCTCCCCCAGAGGCAGTAACTAAGTCGATGGAAGAATTCATCTGTCAGCCTAGTGGTATCTAATCTGGGGGTTAGAACAGTTTAACTACAATGTTCAGGGGTGTGGATTTTTCACGCCCCTGAATGACATATTTAAGATGCCTTAATTTACTAGGATAGGCCAGGCCTTAGATGCCTATTTGCTTTTGGGGATCTGAACCCTCAATCTTATTTTCAATAGTGACAAAAGCGCCATGTCCTAAGAGAGTCTTAGGCCTGGATTACACTGAAAACACTTTAGCAGAACAGCTACACTGCAGTAGCTGCACTGCTAATGTGTAAGTGAAGACACTATGTATGCTGATGGGAGGACTTCTCCAGTCAGCATAGGTGCTCCATCTCCCTGAGAGGCAGTAGTTCCTAATGCACTGGGGATTAGGTTGGCTTAAATGTGTCATTCTGAACTGTGGATTTTTCACACCTCTGAGTGATGTAGTTATACCAACCTAATCTAGTCTAGACCATCTTAAGTCTCTTGAAAATGTGATTTAGGCTCCTAATTTGCTTAGGCAATTCTAAAGATTTTATCTTTCCACTAGACCCTGACATACACAAATCTAGAGACAATAAGATCAGGTACCTCACCTGATCTCAGCAATCAACCTCTTATATGGAGAGAGGTCCTCTGTTAGGGCCCATATATGCTGGGAAATTGACTGTTGAGATTGGATTTCAGCAGTGAGTTTCTGCTGGAGATTCTTTAACTGCTGGAAACAATTTAGCTGTCAATAGACAGGACAAAATGGTTTTCAATTCTATAATAGAAAACATTATAGAGATTGGTGGACCATGGTATACATATGTGTAAACAGTCCTCTCTGCAATATAAATACAACCATGTCAGGGGACCAGGACGCTATACGGTTTTATGCCCTAAGTCAGTTACCAATATCTATAGACACACACAGTTTTAAAGGGTTTTTTGTTGTAATGTATATAAACACATTGTTTAGGTACACATACTTTTATGCACATTTGAATAAGGTGTGTGTTTGCTTGGATTTGTACTTAGCAACGTTAACTCTAATTCCAAAATAAAGTAAGTTGAACTTAAAGTATAGGATCCACAAGAGTAACAGTTCTTTTTCTTCAACATTTTCAGGTCTTATCTCTGCCTGACCCCTCAAACATCCATGTCAATAAGCCTGCATGCAGGAAAAGCACATAAGTATTCAAGAAAATATCACCTGAAGTGAAAAAATGAAGACTGAAACATTTTTAAAATGCGGAAGTATCACATATAATTTCCCCTTTTATTTAGAAGTAGGGCTGTCAATTAATTACAGTTAACTCGTGATTAACTAAAAAAATTAATTGCGATTAAAAAACTAATTGTGATTAATTGCAGTTTTAATTACACTATTAAACAATGGAATACTAATTTAAATTTATTAAATATTTTGGATGTTTTTCTACATTTTCATATAGATTTCAGTTACAATGCAGAATACAAAGTATATATTATTTTTGATTACTAATATTAACACTGCTAAAGAAATATTTTTCAGTTCACCAAGTACTGTAGTGCAATTTCTTCATCATAAAAGTGCAACTTACAAATGTAGAAGTTTTTGTTACATTACTGCACTCAAAAACAGAACAATGTAAAACTTTAGAGCATACAAGTCCACTCAGTCCTACTTGTTCAGCCAATCGACTGCTGAACTCGAATTAATATGCAAATTAGATACAGTTAACTCAGGCTTAAACAGAGACTGGGAATAGTTGGGTCATTACACTAATTGAATCTATTTCCCTATGTTAAGTAATCTTCACACCTTCTATGGGTCATCTTAATTATCACTTCAAAAGTTTTCTTTCTCCTGATGATAGCTCATCTCAATTGATTAGACTCTTCCTGTTGGTATGCATACTTCCAACTTTTCATATTCTCTGTATGTATAAATATCTCCTGTCTGTGTGTTCTATTCTATGCATCCAAAGAAGTGAGCTGTAGCTTACAAAAGCTCATGCTGAAATAAATTTGTTAGTCTCTAAGGTGCCACAAGTACTCCTGTTCTTTTTTTAAGATAAAGAAGTTTACATTTACAGGAGATAATGCTGCCCTCTTCTTATTTACAATGTCACGAGAAAGTGAGAACAGGTATTTGCATGACACTTTTGTAGCCAGCATTGCAAGGTATTTATGTGCCAGAAATGCTAAACATTCATATACCCATTCATGCTTTAGCCACAATTCCAGAGGACATGCTTCCATGCTGATGACGCTTGTGTTAATTAAATTTGTTACTGAATTCTTTGGAGGAAAATTGTATGTCCCCTGCTCTGTTTTACCCACATTCTACCATATATTTCATGTTATAGCAGTCTCAGATGATGACCAAGCACATGTTCATTTTAAGAACTTTCACTGCAGATTTGATAAAACGTGAAGAAAGTACCAATGTGAGAGTTCTAAAGATAGCTGTAGCGCATGGCCCAAGGTTTAAGAATCTGAAGTGCCTTCCAAAATCTCAGTGGGATGAGATGTGGAGCATACTGTCAGAAGTCTTAAAAGAACAACACTGTAATGCGGAAACTACAGAACCCAAACCACCAAAAAAAATCAACCTTCTGCTGGTGGCATCTGACTCAGATAATGAAAATGAACATGCGTCGGTCTGCACTGCTTTGGATTGTTATCTGGCAGAACCAGTTATCAGCATGGATGCATGTCCCCTGGAATGGTGGCTGAAGCATGAAAGGACATATGAATCTTTAGCACATCTGGCACATAAATATCTTGTAACACCGGCTACAACAGTGCCATGAGAATGACTGTTCTTACTTTCAGGTGAGATTACAAATAACAAGAGGGCAGCGTTATCTCCTGCAAATGTAAATAGACTTGTTAGTCTGAGCGACTGGCTGAACAAGTAGGAGGACAGAGTGGACATGCAGGCTCTAAAATTTTACATTGTTTTATTTTTGAATGCAGTTTTTTTTGTACATAATTCTACATTTGTAAGTTCAACTTTCATTAGAAAGCGACTGCACTATAGTACTTGTATTAGGTGAATTAAAAAATACTATTTTGGTTTTTTACAGTGCAAATACTTGTAATAAAAAATAAATATAAAATGAGCACTGTACACTTTGTAATCTGTGTTGTAATTGAAATCAATATATGAAAGTGTAGAAAACATCAAAAAATATTTAAATAAATGTTATACTATTATTGTTTAACAGTGTAATTAATTGCGCAGTTGCGCTTTATTTTTTTAATTGTGCAATGATTTCTGATTAATTTTTTTTACTAGCTTGATGGACCTATTTAGAAGCATGTGACTTTCAGGCATGTGTTGGTTATGGTATGAGGGAACTGATTATAGTAAAGTAGAGGGAAAAGATCCTAAATTATTATACATTAATGCATATATTTTAAGCCTAGTATAGCAAGAATGCACTCATTTTAATTAGGGAATGGCTAACAATACAGTGACACTAGTGTGTAGGGACTTAGTGGGTTAGAATGAGTGATGAATAAAAGTTAGATTAAATTAAACTGAGTAAGTGCATGTTAGGTAGTTGAGATGGTGGTAGATGATAGAAAAAATCTTCAGACTACTAGGTGGGTGACAAAGCCAAGTCAGAGTAATAATTAGATAGCTAATATCTGTTCTTCTTCAAGTGATTGCTCATGTGTATTCCACAGTAGGTGGGCGTGCTTGCCATGTGCACCGGTGCCAGAAGTTTTTCCCTTAGCCGTACCCGTAGGGGGAGAGCACTGCTGAGACCTCTGGAGTGGCGCCTCTGTATCATGCTATAAGAGGAGCTGTGCACACCCCTCACCCTCAGTTTCTTCTAGCCGCCAGTGAAGGTAGTCAGAACTTCATGCTTCAGCCTTGCTGCAGCTTCTCTAGTTAGCTTTAGTAGTACAGTACTTCAATAGTTAAATAGTTTCTCCAGTTAGTCGTCTGGGCTGGGGTCATGCCCCGTGCCCCAGACTTCAGATCATGCAACTCCTGTCATAGTTCTGTGCCAAGAAGTGATCCGCACACGCAGTGTCTCTGCTGCTTGGGCGAGACCCACGTAAGTGAGCGCTATAGGATCTGTAGATCTTTCAAACCGTGGACTAAGAGGGTGAAGGACATTAGACTTCACTCTCTCCTAATGAAATCAGCGCTGACCCCAGCACCGTCACACCAAATGGATTTGGCGCCCGGCACCGCATCTTTGGTACAGAGCAAAGTCCCCTCCACTAGCTGGCACTGCTCCCTTCAAAGAAGCAAGGGAAGATTCAGCAGCGCTGAGAGAAAGATGGGGTGAGGCCGGACCTGAGCTGGGCAGCCCGCAATCCTCCTCGGGACCCAGGCCTCCAACTCGCATTGAGTGGAGCAGCCCAGTCCTGTCCACGCATGCCTCCCCTAAGGTGAGGATGCCATCGACGCCTGAGGCGGCACAGGCCGCACGTGACATTTTAACCCTGAGACGGGCCCCCGGTCTCAAGGAAGCCGCCACTGGGGGCACAACAACCCTCCCTGATGCGGCACAGTCCCTGCTCCGAGGACCACTCGCCACCTTGCTTGACGTGGTCTTCCCGCAGCTCGCACCAGCCCTCTTCCCCGCTAAGGCTGACCGGCTCGCTGCCTGCGAGGGAGCCTTGGGGCTCCTCTACGCCCCACGACCGGGAACATAGGCACCGGGATAAGCAGCGCCAACGCTCTTCCTTGTGTCAAAGCTACCGAAGCCAGTCCTGTCGCCACCGACATAGACGCTCCGACTCGAGCTCCCGCTCTATCAGACATCGCTCACGGGACTCATCTTTCAATTCACTGGCACCAAAGCATCGTAGCTCCAGCCACTGAGATGAGTACAGGAGCAGCACCTAGGAAGGGTACCGATCTTCGTCCTCGAGGTCCCGGTCACATGGATGGCACCGTCGCTCACGTCACTCCTACTGTACCGTGCAGTCGTCAGCGACCTCCGCATCGACACCACTGCCTGTCTCCAAGTCGGGCAGCTCTGTGAGAGCAAACCACCACCCGGCACCCAAATCGGTCAGTGGCACGGAGCACCATGGCAAGGGCAGTGGTGTCAATGGG
This sequence comes from Gopherus flavomarginatus, assembly GCF_025201925.1. NCBI lineage: Eukaryota > Metazoa > Chordata > Testudines > Testudinidae > Gopherus > Gopherus flavomarginatus. Next base: position 131,195,974 of record NC_066620.1, on the reverse strand, counting down.
TTCCATGGCCACAGATTCCCGCCCAGACGAGACCCTGCTTGGTGGCTGAAGTGTCTCCTGCTCCTTTGGCCTCCCCTCCACAACAGAGAGAGAAATCAACAGGTCCTGAGCCGACAGCTCCGCGCCCGGACTCTGACCTGGGGATCGACCCACCAGTACCATCTGATGCCCTCGGCTTTGTGCCAGTCCCCTCACCGGCGCCGGAGGATACCATAGCGGCACCGCCGCCCGTCCC